>NW_022631072.1:6214144-6320577 GCF_010015895.1 Lontra canadensis
GCGGCTCAGGGCCACTGGCGGCTCGTCTAGCTCTGATAAGAGCTGTCACAGCTCTCACAGCTCTTACAAGAGCTGTTACAGCTCCTACAGCTCTTAACAAGAGCTGCTACAGCTCCTATAGCTCTTACAAGAGCTGTCACAGCTCTCTTTCTTCTGCTCCCGCCGACTCTTCTCTCTGCTGCTCCTGCCGACTCTTCTCTCTGTTGCTCCCGCCAACTCTTCTGCTGCTGCTTCTTCTGACAGATCTCCTTCTTCTCCTTCTCGCCAGCCTCGCAGACCAACCTTTAAGGGGGTGGTTGAGCCCCACCCCTACACGGGTAGCCAATTAAATCCTAATTCACCCAGTGGATATACCCATGCCACACCGATTGGACCTCTTCACCCAGCCTGCCCCACCCCTACTTCCGGGGTCCACAAGCTAGTTCCTCTGGGAGGGGCAGGCCCTTACAGGTAATGACCCCCAATTTGTGTTTGGGTACATCAGAAGGTCAAATGTGCTCCCCTTTTAAATAAATGTTAAATCTGACCACTTTGCTAAAAGGCAGAAGAGTAACATGAACATGGAGATAGAGCTGCCTCCTCTTTGACATGTTTTATAGTCATGTCAAACAGACATCATTTCTGCCAACTCCAGTGCCATCTTGTTGCTGCTGCTTTGAAATAAAAGGGAATACTGTTCTTCTTTCTATATTAGTCTAGGTCCCGGGTGCTCAGAATAGAGCTAAGTCTGGAGTGCTCTGGCTCCTGGTGTTAGGTTCTTTCAATACACACACACACACACACACACACACACACACACACACTTTTCTCTAAGACACAAAAAATTTACACTGGGCTGGTGGATCCTGGTTTCGAGTTGGAAATCACCAGTCTACACTCTTCTTCCCTCTTAACCAGTAGTCCTTCCTTGCCATATGGCCTCACTTATGGTCAACTCTGCTCATCAGATAGTTTATCAAATCTGAATTACAAATCCTCCTTCCTTCAGTAGAATCCCTTCTTCTTGTGTAAACTTATGTCAGCAAATATGAGGGTAGGGAGGGAAGAACACAGCCTGACAACATATAACAGCAACATCTAAACCCCAAATCAAAAATGTCCTCCAACAGGTCAATACTTGCCTCAAAACTACAAACCCCAACAGGGACCACTTAAGTAGTTTTTCCAAGAATTCCAGGCATTTTCTATCCAAAATGGCCTCTTACAACTTAAAATGAAGGTGTCAGAGTTATTAACATCTATTTCCCAGCAGTTACTATTGAGTGTGAAGCTCTTTACATCTGAGACCTTACTCAGTCCTCATTCAAACTAAGAAGGGAAGCATGATTTCATTATCCCCACTGACAGAGATCTTCTTAGACTAACCATCTAAATAATTTCCTTACCAAGTTACATTGCACAATTGTGCAGTACACAGTGTTTTGGACCTTCGCAGCACTGTGACTGTGCTTTAGGGAACCATCCTTATCTGAGTTTTAGTCTATATGCAATCAATCTGGGACCTTGGGGTGGATATGTGACCCAGACCTGGCCATCCAGAACATGCCCTCTCATTGGTCAAAGGACAAGCTCAAAGATGCAGACAAGAAACAAATAAAACCAATGAGAATTAACTAGTCTTCGAGCAAATGGATAAGATTCCAACTCTTGACTCCTGGACTTGCAGACATGAGGATATAAGCTGAAGTTGCTGGCAGCCACAGGTCCACAAGGAATGGAGAATGTATATGAAAAGAGGAAAAAGCAGAGCCAAGACTTGGAGAGAAACTGGCTTCCTATAATATTGTCTGAGTCTTTGGACCTAGCCATGACTCAAGTATATCCATAGACTTTTCAGTTACATGAGAAAATGAATTGTCTTTTTGTTTAAGTCAGTTGGGGTGGTTTTCTGTTACTTAAATGAAAAGGTTCACAACGAATATAATGCTCTTCATTGAATGGTTCCTCATGCAAAAGGATAACCCAGATGCAATTCTGGGACAGAATGGCATAAAAATACTTCTCTGCTAATATACACCCTTACACTCACAATCTTATGTACACATGAGAAATGGCTTTGCAAATAGTAAACCAAGTACTGGTATGAAGTAATATTCATATACTTTAGTGCAGATTGATCTTCTCAATAAGAAAGTTAACTGAGGGAGGGACGCCTGGGTGGCTCAGTTGGTTAAGCAGCTGCCTTCGGCTCAGGTCATGATCCCAGCGTCCTGGGATCGAGTCCCACATCGGGCTCCTTGCTTGGCGGGGAGCCTGCTTCTCCCTCTGCCTCTGCCTGCCATTCTGTCTGCCTGTGCTCGCTCTCTCTCCCTTTCTCTCTCTGACAAATAAATAAATAAAAATCTTTAAAAAAAAGAAAGTTAACTGAGGGAAGACAGAAAATTTAAAAGGTCCTCAGTGTAGGTTCCCAGGGTATGCTAGAATGGCATGTTAAGGGAAAAGGCTAGAATAGGAGAAGATAGAAGGAATCAATATGTATTAAAAAAGAACATTTTAATTTTGCCTGAGGCCTTGTTTCCAATAATTGGCTTTTGGACCTGAATCAAGAGTAGCAGAACTGAAAACTTAATAAAAACAAAGCCCATAGAGAGAAGAAAGTTTTTCATAATAGCCCACGTGAGAGTAATGACATGAGCTAATCTAATTTGAAGTTTAAACAAAGAAATTACTCCATGCAATGGGACTGCCTCATTTTGTTTCAGAACTAAATACACAAAGTAGACTATAGGTCCCGGAGCCTGGCCTCAATATACCAGAGGATGGGAGAGATGGAGATTAATTATTCTGTTGGAAGAGACAAGGAAAAGAAGTTCTTCCATGGCAACAGACCATAAAGCTTTAAAAAATAAGTATTCAAATAGTGCTTCAACTCACAATGCAAGTTATAAGAGGCTTATTGGGGAAAATGTCAACTTTTAAAATTTACTGAAAAGTAATAAATTAAATTTTATTTTTTATTTATGATTGACAGACGACTTTTCAGGACATGGGCATATCAACTGGCTTTCAGATATCAAGTTCAGTAGAAAGAGGGAACATTTAAACTCTCCTTTGAGATAGTGGTCTGTAACATCTTTCATGTCACAGTGCTCACAGAAAATGACAACAATTTTATGGCATAATGTAAAAGGACTATGTCATTTGAGGAAGAGATTTCTGTCCTGGGCCAACCCAGATCCACCCATACCCAAAAGACAAGAATACCCCTCTTCCACACAAGCAAGTGGGTCCATCAGTTAGGAAAGTCAGCCAAAGATTGTCTGCAGGGTTAAGCCTCTACTGAGGCCACGTAGAGAAGGGACAAGGCACTGGAGTAGAGGACAAATATTGGCACACTGATTTTAGCTCTGCCAAGTGCAGAACATTAGACAAGGCCTTTAGCCTCAGTGAGACTTGATCTGTTTACATATAAAGCAGGATGAAAAAGATAACTTACATTCCCTACCTTACAGGCTCCCTATGAGGATCAAGAGTACCAGGTTTATGACCAGAATTTGCAACCACAGAGTGCTAGAGAAATGTATAGCGTGATGATGGTGATGGGCGTGGTCATGTTTTCTCCGCACACCCACCTCCATCTACATCATTTTTGCAAGACACTTCAATGGGCAGGAGTTGACACTGAGGTGAACAATAAGCAGCTGAGGAGAGTGACTGGGAGCAGAGTGTGGGAAGCTAGTCTGCAGCTGGGCTTTTGTGTTGGGCCAAAGAGCTAATGGGGTTTTGGCTTCCTGAGCACCTCTGTTGAAACTCCCTGGGGAATTTTGCTTTATGAAATTCCCAGCCACTTGGGATCCCACTGGGTTGGTGATTAGGAGCCTGGAGGGCTCCCTTTTGGATGGAAAAAAAAAAATGTGTTTGAAGTCTGCTGGGAAGAACTGTAGGAGGGAGTTGGGGGTTCTTCCCTGACTCCCACTGTGCATTGACAGAAGCTGCCCCACCACTGTTTATGGCCAGTTCATTTTATCTCCAAAGCCAAAGAAAATATATTTGAAGCAAACTCTTTGAATTAGACCCAGTTTTCACTAGGATCCACAAATAGTAAACTATTAATGAACAGGTGGATTGCACAATACCTCAAGATTGTTTTAGATTGGTTTTTACAGACAAAGTTATTAATAACAGAGTTGCTGACGTATATTCTGGTATGGTTAGCAGATTCAAAAATCATTACCATCAGCACAGAGGAAGTTCAGAACTACTGAACACAATGTCTAGTTTACCAAAAATGGAGTAGTAGGTAAAGGGACTGAGATTAGATGTAATAAGTCTCTGAAAATAAGGACAGCTAAATTTGTGATGCATTTCCAGCAAAAGCTGTAACAGTGACTACTCTGGAAGTGTCTGAATTTCTTTTCTTCCTGGGAGGGGTACTGTGTGTAATTTACTGAAATAAGAGGGGATGGAGGAGGTGGAATAGTTCCTCTGGAAGTCATGTTTACAAATGGAACACACCCGGAAGTGCCTCAGATTTCTGTCTATACCGGAAGTTACGTGGAAGGAAGTACTGTCTAGCAGATAAACAGTTCCAGTCTTGGAGACACATTATTCAATGGCCCTTTCCCAGAATCTCCATTCCAGCTCATAGTGCTGTCTTGCCCTTCACCTACTTCACATGCTCTCCTTCACCAAACCCTAAAGCTCTTCTCTAGCCACAAACACTCAAGAACATGTGTGGCCATTGCCACACACTCTGGTTTGAGCAAACCAACTGCAATGCAACACTAGAAATACGTGGGTAATTTCCATTTGGGTGATGTACTATAACAATACCAATACACTATTATTAGTTTTGATAGGTGTGACGATGGTATGATGATTATGTAGGAAAATACCCATATTTTTAGTAATGCATACTTAAACACTGTAAGGACCTATTTTATATTTTTATATTTTAGCAAGAGGCTTTCATTGAGGTCAAACAAAAACCTTGTTGTTTAACCCTTAAACTGTCCTGCTCCCCTTCCCCCAGGGGATTCACTTAAAAACAAGTCCCGGATGGGGCACCTGGGTGGCTCAGTGGGTTGAGGCCTCTGCCTTCGGCTCAGGTCATGATCCCAGGGTCCTGGGATCAAGCCCCACGTTGGGTCTCTGCTCAGCGGAGAGCCTGCTTCTTTCTCTCTCTCTCTCTGCCTGCCTCTCTGCCTACTTGTGATCTCTGTCAAATAAATAAATAAAATCTTAAAAAAAAAAAAAAAAAAACAAGTCCCGAAAACCAGCTCCAGGTAACAAAGCCCAGATACAAGGGTGGGTCAGGCCAGGTGGAGACATCAGTGGGGGGTTGCATACTGTCTCCCTAGCTACCAAGGAGTATGGCCTCCCCCACCCCCCACCCCGCCCTTTGGGAGCCTTTTTGGCGCCAATCCTAATCAAGGTGTAATAGGCTGGGTCAAATGTCTACTAGGGTAAATTGTAACTCAATTGGTCAACTAGCATCACTGTGGAGTTTCCTGTGTCTGTTAAAATCTCATTGGTCACCTGTGTGTGGCCAAGGCCCGACCACACGGCCTTTGCCCTTAAAAGCTAGACTGTGAAACAGAGAAGGGTCGCCCTCTCTTGTAAGAGGTACGGCCCCAAATGTTTGGGTAGATTCTTGATGCTTGGCACAAAATAAAGCTTTGCTTGACCTTCGCTTTATATCAGTCTCGCTCCTTTAATCACGGACCCGTTATTGGGGCGTAACAAACACATAGGTGAAATGACACAGTTATGAGATTTGATTTAATACACTTCAGTTTAAAGAAAGGGAGAAGGAAGGAAAAAAGTAGAGATGAAGCCAAAGTGGGAAGATACAATTCTAGGATGTGAGTAATTGATATTTGAGGTTCATTATACTATTCACTCTACTTTCATATATGTTTGAAGTTTTTTCCCAAGACAATTAATTTACAAAAAGAGAAAGAGGAAAGCAAATACAAATATACTCATAACCAAAGGCAAAAATAAATCAGATAAGTATATTTTAAAACAATAATAAAAGAGGTATTTCATAGACAGATGAGTCCATCAAACAAAGCTGACAAATTTGAGTACCCTTTATGAAACCAAGGGTCAACAGTGCAGTGAGTGATATACTTTAATGCAAAATGCTAAAATTATAAAAACCATATCATGCACACAAACATTTTAAGCTTTCATGATTCTTTTCAGCCTGAGTGGCCTAGCCTCACTTATAAAATATTTCGTAAATGTATATTCCTCTTAAAACTAGCAATATCTTATTTATTTAAACTTTTTAAAAAGGTTTTTCAAAAATACACGAATCAAGTAAAAAAAATAGTATGTAGTGATGTAGGGCTCTAAGGGGGAAGGGGAGTTAAAACTTTTCAAAACATAATTGAACTTCTTTATTTTTAAAGCAACGCTTTCTGGCAGGATTCATAGTTTTCCTCTCACACCCTCCATTTTGTGGCCAGTGTCTAAAGGAAAGTATTGCTACTCATAAGTGGGGTTTTAAGAAACTAGCATGGATTCTGAAGGAAGCAGCCATGGAAAAATTTTAAAAGACTTTCTAGGAGTCCTCAAATAGTTCGAAGAGAGCTGACATTTACAACCAATGGCTGCTAAAAGTACAAGTTTCATTTGAAAACATTCAGTCCATTGGAACTGACTATCCCATTCCGTATGAGACAAGGCCAGTGTACAGTCTCGTGTCCCTTATGACTAGCAGAGAGCTCAGAAGCAGGGAGGCCACCAGGAAAACAGGCTGGGTGAGCAGAACATGGCTTGAGCCAGAACAATCCAATTTTTCCCATTTCTGAGTCACAAATATTTTTTCAGCTTTGGCTTTTATTTGAGCAAGACCTATATCTTGATCTAGCCAACTGATTAAGTGGGGGAATTTGGTCAAATTGCTCCTTTTGCAACTTGTTACCTGAAGAGGAAAACAAACACTTGAATCTTCCAGTGTTCCTCCTGATGCGTGGAGATGTGAGTTTGGGGGAACAGAGGTTCCTCCAGCCATAGAGGTAAGATGAACACACAGGCAGCTTAAACCAGGAAGACAGTGAGCCATCCTGGAGAAAGGTGTGGTTATGGACTGAGACTGAGCGGGTGAGAAAAAGACACGCTGTTATCAGAGAGAAACTCTCTGACTTACTTTGAATGACAGGGAAGGTGAATCAAACAGTAGTCACGGATAAGCCAACACACACATGCTGTAATGTGGAAAGGGTGTTGGGAAGAGTGCCAGGGTCCATCTGACTAGAACGGGGGTAAACAGAAGGAAGCAAGAGGTCAGAAGGTTAGACAAGTACTTTAGGGAAAATCTGGAATGCCAGGATGGGAATGTTAGGTGTTACGGAGCTCTGGGTGGAGCACGGGGAGTTTGTTAAGCATCATGGGAGCTGCCTTGTTGAAGGTAAATCCAGCTGTGGTGAGTAAAATGCATTGGAGTAGTCAAAGAACAAATGGTAATAATCATCACTGTTTTACTGAGTACTTTGCTGGTGCCACTTTATACACATAATCTGACTGAATTCTCATAGCAAGAGGTATTATCCCAATTTATAGATGAGGAAATTAAGCAACTTGCCCAAAGTCATGCAGTCAATAAGCATTAGAGGCCATATGCTTACCTGCATCTGAATCCCCGTGTTTGACTGTTTCTTAAGGAGGCCAGCAGGGGTAGGGAATAATGAAGGTCTGAATTAGAAAGGTGGCAAGGGCGCCTACATGGCTCAGCCAGTTAAGCATCTGCCTTCCCCTCAGGTCATGATCTCAGGGTCCTGGAATGGAGTCCCACACGTCATCATCGTCATCATCGGGCTCCCTGCTCAGTGGGGAGCCTGGCACTCCCCCTGCTTGTGCTCCCTCTCTTTCTTTGTCAAATAAATAAAATCTTTAAAAGAAAAAAAAAAAAAAGAGGGGGGGATGCCTGGGTGGTTAATCAGTTAAGCGTCTGTCACATTTCTCAAACCATTTATCCCGATCCAGGAATGAAATGCAGAAATGTAGGACAAAATTTTACACATGGTCACACAGAATCTCTGAACTTCTGTTAAAACTTTAGTAAAACTGTGAGAATTCTAAGAAAAATGATGAGAGGCAACCCACTCTCTCTACTTTGCCCTCCACCAAGACAAGGGCATCCATCTTCACACCTAATGTCCTGGTCAGTTTCTCCAGGTGCCACCGCACGTTGCTGTCCAGGGCAGGGTTTGAGGGTTTAACATGGGTCAGGGAGGAAATGTGCCTTGATTAGGGGTAGAGGCAAGGTGAGGCTCAAAGTTGGTAGGATACGCACAGCACCCCAGCGATTCTCCATCTGGAGAGTCAGCTGGTTCTTTCTTAAAGCATCCTAAACAACAGAAAGTACACTGGAAGGACAAGATCCCACTGTTGGGATTCCCCTGCCTGCTCTACAAATGAATGAGGGGTGTCAATGGGCTGAAAGTGAAACAAGCATGGAAGTAGTCTGTGCAATCTCATTTGGTCACAGGTCAGGGTCAGGGGCATCACCCCATCACTATCCACTGACGGATGTGTTCTCATTTCGGTTTACCCTCTTCTTCATGACTTGCCTCAGCTGCATCTGACGGTAATTTCATGTCGCATTGCATGTTGAGGAGGATGTTGCATGTTTTCATTGTGAGTACACAGGGGTCACAGTAGGACAACTCTCCCATCATGA
Organism: Lontra canadensis; assembly: GCF_010015895.1. Lineage (NCBI taxonomy): Eukaryota > Metazoa > Chordata > Mammalia > Carnivora > Mustelidae > Lontra > Lontra canadensis. The sequence goes on from NW_022631072.1 coordinate 6,222,777, forward strand.
ACTTGGAATGACAGGAAATCACATTGCTGGATGAGACCAAAACTTGAAAGTCAATGCTGATGAATCAGAGAAGAAATACGGGAGATTGTCTGAAAGAAGGAATGTGTAACTGGAACAGCAAGACTTGATTGGACTCTGACTGATAACCTATCTAAAGAAAAGAAGGCATCCATGAAAAGGGGAACCCTGCTCAGTTATGAACAAGGCAATAACATTCATTCAATAAATATTTTCTGAGTACCTACCATATGCCAGCAGTAAGCTCACATCCTAATTCAGGAGACAGGAAATAAACAAATGCACATATAACCAAATGTCAGGTAGGGATAGGTGTGTGTCCCAGGCAAAGGGTCTGTAGAGCAAAGGACAGCATCTCCTGCTCAGCAGCTATAGAAAGATGTGCTCATTCCAGTTTTGCCCCAGATTTGGGAGGCATGCTTGGACCTACAGCCTCAAACCTATGTCTCCAGCAATTACTGGTGATATTTTGACCTCCAAATAGTCCTTCTGTTGATTTCTTTTTGAGTGACTTTCATGAAGACATACATAGAGAAAAGAACATGTATCAAGCATGCATGGCTCAATGAATTTTCCAAACTGAGCACACCTGTCTCACCCTGAATCCCACCTCATGGCCTGTTAGCCCTTCTTCTACCACAGATTAACCACTACACCAATGCTAACACCATGGATTTTTTTTTTTTTTTGCCTGATTCCGAATTTAATGTAAATGGAAATACATACTGTTTGGCTTCTTTTACTCAATATTATGTCTATAAGCTACATTCATATTCTTGTATGCATCAATGGTTTGTTCTTTTTTCATCGTTGTGTATTTCATTGTAGGAGTATATCACAATTTATCTATTCCATTTAAATGGACGTCAAGGTCATTTCCACTATTCTTTTGATAAATTATTTTTTTGTTTGTTAGAGATAGTTTCTGATGTTTGCAACTAAGAATCCTGACTGACACATTTTTGCTTTAATTCTAAATTTTTATTGAGTGGGAAAGTGACTGAAGATTTTCTGCAGAATTTCTGTAGAAATTCTTTTATTTTTTTTTAACAATGCTATGAAAGCATGGACTTTCTCTTCCTCAGCTATTTGGCAAGGAACATCACTCACTCTGTCTCAACAGTGAGGTCAAATGATCAACAATAACATTCCGTGTAGATAAAACTCTGAGTTCCTGGCTTAAATACAGTAATTTCTGGAATAACAGATATTACTTGGGGGTCTCTTTGGTTGCTACACAGATTGGTTAGAAGGTTTTCTCTGCAGGAGCCAGTGAAATGACCACTTCACGGTTTGTGTCTCAGCAGTTACAGTGGTTCACATTTTGATTGTGCAATAAGAGAGATTTTGAGATTGTGGTTTGGTTTTCTTCAGAGTCCCCGGGGCCCCAGCTGCTGCTCTCAGGAACACTGAAGAGCATTGTTAATAGGCAAACACAACCCAGTGAAAAAGAAAATGATAGACTCAGTTAAAAGAGAGTCATACCAGTTATTCTTCAGTTACTAGGATCTTTCCATTTTTCAAGCACACAGGAATGCCCCTCATGCAGGGTCCACCCTGTCCAAGCAGGGCTGTAGGAGAGAAGAATGGGCCACTCTGCTTTTTCATCATGTTCTTCTTTGGCAGGGCCGTATCAATTGTGGAGGTAATCATTCATGGCCTGACTTTGGAGCAAAGAGTTGGGCCAGCCAATAATTATTCCCCTTGGTACTCCACCCAGACACTTGTAATAAACCATGGGCAAGTACTCACTGAATATTTATTATCTGTACCAGGTACTGTGCCAAGGAGTCTGTGCACATGCCCACTCCATTAAAGGCCGATTTCTCTGGTAGGGCTCTGCATACCATTCTCTCATCCTTCCCGCAATTAACCTCTCTCTTCCCTACATGATCAGTTTCTCCCACTCTCCTGGATCATTTCCACGAGCAGTCATTTCTCCCTCCAGGCACATCTCATTCCTTAGCTCTTCCACAGCGCAACTTCCTGAAAGAATTACAGTCCCAGCTTCACTTCCTCAGCTCTTAGTTTTAGCTCAACCAAACCCAGCAGACCTTCCTCCTCTCTATGCCACTGAATCTGCTGATCTCAAGGTCATGAGCAACCTCCTTTGCCAATTCAAAAGTTACCTCTGTGTCTTCATCTTACTGACTTCTCAGTTGCCTTCGATGCAATCAACCACTCCCTCGGTAAAGTCTTCTTCTCTCCCAGTTTCTATGATGCCACTTCACTTTTCCTTCTACCTAACCAGCTGCATTGTCTCTGACTTTTTGTTGGCTTCCCTTTCTGTCTGGTCTCCAAATGTTGGAACGACTGGAGACTGTCTAGATCTTTTTATCCTGTCCTTCTCTCCCCTCTCTCTAAGTGAGCTCATCTGATCTCATGTTTTTCTACATACTGATACTATTCAAGTGTAAAATATCTCCCCTTGATACCAGTGACCTCTCCCCCAACTCAGGTCCCTCATCCCACTGTCTGCTCTGCATCCCCAGGAATGTCTAAGAGGCATCTCAAATTCAGTATAGACAGAAAAAGCTCTTCCCTGCCCCAGTTTTGCCTCCCCATCTCAGTAAACAACACAAATACGCACCCTCATATTAAAGGCAAACATTTGAAAGTCATCTTAAAGTCCTCTGTCCCTCACTTTCCCAAGCAAATCATTAGCAAGTCCTGTCAGCAACAGCTTCATGTCCACAGTTAATTCTAAGAGTCTTTTATTCCTTTCAATTTGACAAATCAAAAGAAAGTTTGAAAATAGGAGGGAAACACCCATGTTTTCTCATAATCTCATAATCGGAATTTTAATAGCTGCACATTGTCTCACTGAGTGGACCTATCCTACTTTCCCAATGCTATATCTTCAGTTCTTCTCATATTTGACTTTTATAAACAGTTGTTCAGTGAATATCTGCATGCTCATATAAGGGTTTTATTTTTGGTTTTAAAATAGAGAAGCTGAAGAGCACCTGGGTGGCTCAGTTGGTTAAGCATCCAACTCCTGCTTTCAGCTCCAGTCATGGTCTCAGGGTCGTGAGATCAAGTACCATGTTGAGATTCTCTCTCTCTCTCTGTCTCCCTCTGCCCCTCCCACCTCACCCTCAACCCGTACTCTTTCTCTCTCACTCTAAAAGAAGAGAGAGAGAAAAAAGCTAATATTTTTTTCAATAGAAGATCACTACTCAGTGATTGCCTTAGCAGAGAAAAACTAATATCTAAAACCTACTCCCCACAATTCAAAACCAGAGAAACCAAGAGGGGGGAACTGGTGTGACCTCCCAAGGTCCTATGGCCAGGAAAGACAATGAGACCTTTGAGGCAAAGGCCAAGAGGAAAGGGAGACTCAGGCTAGTGGTCCAGATGTAACATGGTGGATTCCTGGACTCATCACGTGGCTGATGTCAAAACACCTCTGGACCCTGCCACTCCGTCCTGGGAAGGATGCTGTTGTTCTGGGAAGGATGAATGAACATGACAACATAGGTATCTGAGCTGGAACCTTAAGAGCCAAAATGTGGAGATATTAATAAGCAGCACTGAGGCACGTGATTATGTTTCAAAGAGCTCCTGTGGCAAGTGCTGGTGCTCATAGGGACCTCAGTATGACCCTGGACATGGATGCCCTGGACCGTTTTCAAAAGTAGAACAGGTGCTAATAACAGAAGCAACAATAACTGAGCCTGGAGGTTCTGCTGTGGACTACTCCGATTCCCTTCTTCTCTGACTCTCTTTGGATTGAATAAAGCACCTAGTGTTCTTGACCAATAAAGGGGGTGATGGGAAGTCTCAAAAAGTAAAGACTCAACTTCCTGCTAATGAGCATTGGAAATTCAAGTAACCAACTAGAAAATGGGTATTTGCACCCTACCCCCACCCTACTGTGGAGCAGGCTTGCAGGTTAAATGTGGGATTCTTTTCTGAGGCTAGATTCCTGGAAAAAGGATTATGGATTCAAAGGGCATAAACATTGTTATGACTCTTGGCCAAAAGTACAATTTTTTTCAAAGGGATGCACTAATATCTACCATCTATTTCTCTATACTCTCTCCAGCAATGAATAATTAAATGGATTTTTTTTTTAAACAAGAATTCTGGAGAGAAGCAATCAGTGTGAGAAGCAGCGACCCACAGAAGGGTCAGTGCACTTGTGAAGTCAGCAGCATTTTGAAACCCACTCATTGCCACTGGTTTCGAAATGTACATTCCCAGGCTGCCTCCCATGTGCCTTGTCCACTCTCTCAGGGCTCCCGTTCTGCACCAGGCCCATCGGATTCTCATCCCCTCGCCCTTCTTTCTCATGCTCGTTAAAGCCAGCACAGGAGCAGATACGACATCGGTCACTTACCTCTTCATGTGGCTCTAAATCAAAGTCTAATCTCTCAAGCACATTCTTGCAGATCTTAAAAATTTAGGAATGAAAAGCTAAGGGAACTTTGAGCTTAGATGTCCCAGACTGAGAATCCAGCAAAAGCTGGACCTTTGACTCGAAGGGCAAAGGACCTCATTATTAGGCTGTGATTTGAGAAGCACCAAGAGGCCAGAGCTTCAAAGCCGAGACCCAGAAGGTGGAGTTGGCAGGGAGAGGACAAGAGTAACCTAGGGAGACTCTGAGCCCACCAGAGGAATAGAGTGGTGGGAACCAAACTCCAGATAAGGAGCTCAAAGTGGAATACCCAAAGCTGAAAACACACTTGATTGATGTCAGCATTTCGCCCAAAGCTGCTCCAAGGTGAGCAAAGCTCACTTAAGATAGAAACCTGAAAGTTGTTCTTTATGCCAAAAAATAAAGAGCAATTTAATAAATACTTGTCAATTATTTTTGCATCCAATGCATGTGGAGCATGAATGGTTTTAATCTTTTACAGCCATGACATAAAAGCTTTCAGTCCTGTTCATGGTTCTATCCTTGCATAAGCCTGGGCAAGCCTTGCAATCTGGCTGGCCTTGACTTTTATTTATGAGCTAGAGAAAATCACGCCCTGCCTAATGGCCTGAGGGGCTGGTGTGGATGAGGAGGTGAACTGGGTGTTCAAGTTGAAAGGCAGATGTGGTCTTTGGTGGTTGATGCCAAGCATTACTTATGGTCAAGGTCCAACCTTGAGGAGCTCAAGATTAGGGAAAACCAAATGTCTTGTGCTTATTGTCGCATGACATGGATGTGTAGTTTATAGCCTGCTTCCAAGATTTGTAAGATACCGATGGGAATATAACACAAACCCCATAGAGAGTAAAGGGCAAAGGAAACTTAAAAATAAGAAGCAGGAAATAAATGATATTTAATTTGGACATAAGCCCCCAATGCATCTGGAGGAAAATCAACAAAACAGATATCAATGGAAACCTAGAGAGATGAGCCATAATTACTCTAAAAAGATATGCAGACAGGAAATTGGATAGGAGCTTACAATGTTGTTTGGGGCTGCACAGATGGCCTTTTGTGCCTGCAAAGGGAAATGAGTTTATCTAAATAATCAAATGGAATTGTAAATAAAATCAGGCTACAGTTTGCCAAAAGCCATCTCCCCACGGCTGGGGTTTTTATATACCACAGGTCAGTCCATGATCCTTGCAGAGACATGGGTGCAAGTAAAGAGGGTCAGGTCTACAGTCAGATGTCTTCATGGGGTCTTTGCCTTTGGCTAGCTGAGCCACATTAAATGTGTTCTAATTTGTCTAACCAATGGGTTTAGTTCAAGAAAATGGAAAGAAAAAAAAATCTTCCATTCAAGGTTGTTGGAAGGACTACAATTAAAGTATATGAAGTTCTCGGCATATGCAAAATAGCAAATAAATGTCAGTCAATAGCAACAACATGAGTAGAAATCAAAGTGGACTCCTGAGTTTTCAAACTCATCCATCATGGAGTCTTTTTCTGCCCTACATGCTGCCACAGTCATGATCCCTGCACCTGCACTCCTCACTGGCAGCCAGTGGAAGCTCTGGAATTGTTCCATAAGAGGAGCTGGGGAGATGATGGAGACGGGGTTCGGGAGGTGGCCAACTACTAGGAGAATGGGCTGGAGCTGAGCTTACATAATGGAAGTGATCACTAGCTGCCCGGCTCACCAGCTGATTACCAGCGACTACAAATCTACCTAGAGGGTTTCTTAGAATAATAGACTCAAAATCTAGGATATTTTCACCTTTAAACAATCCATTTTTGCAGTGGCAAAGTACAGCACTTTCTTAGTGTCTTCCTTCTATAAATTATGGTGGAATGCATTTTCAAAGCAAGCTTTGCCAATTATTTTTCAAATGTTGTTTTATTTTTTTTTTAAGATTTTATTTATTTATTTGACAGACAGAGATCACAAGTAGGCAGAGAGGCAGGCAGAGAGAGAGGTAGAGGCAGGCTCCCCATGGAGCAGAGAGCTCAATGCAGGGCTCGATCCCAGGACCCTGGGATCACGACCTGAGCCGAAGGCAGAGGCTTTAACCCACTGAGCCACCCACGTGCCCCTCAAATGTTGTTTTATATAATAGTTTTAATCAGATGTTTTGCCAACTATTTTATGTGTTTATTCATATGATAATTTTGATGACATGCTTTGCTACACACTTGTTGCAAGTGGTTCTAAGAAAAGCCGTTAGAGATTGGGGCCCTAGCACCCACCAAGTCACCCACTGGCACCAGCACAGACTCCCAGCTCCAGAGGTAGTTCCCAGGAAAGCAGGAACCTATCGGGGCAATAGCCTTGATTCTGATACCAAGGTTACCAAGGGGACCTGGGTCTTTTGTAGCATTCTCAAAACAGAATGATAGCTGTGCCCATCAGAACCTGCAGAGCCCTTGAACAGTGAGGGAGTGAAGCAAGATGAGGTAGGAGGAGGCTGGTGGGAAGATCTTACCTCCCTGATTTTCCCTATCCTTGAGCACTTCATGCTGAAAACTGATTACACCAGACAGTCTCTGGATTTGTGCCAGATGTCGACGTGCTGTGGATGAGTCAGGGTCTCTTGCCCTCCCCCCAAAACTGTCCCCATGTTGAATGGCGCTTTGCCCTCTGTTCCCTTACTTCATTGGTTTCATACAAATGTAACACAGCCTTTGGGTCAGAGGACTTTTCAGAAAGGGAGAATCAAAACTAAAGCCTCTGGGAACACAGAGAAAAAGAACAATTAGAAATTAGAAAAATAGATCAAATATTGCATTATAAGAAACTGGAGAAGAAAAAAATGGAATTCAGAAATTATAAGTTATGACTGACTTCTCAAACACTGGTAGAAAACTTGAAGCCAGAGTGGAGAATATAAAGAAATTCATAAATGGTCACTATTTTAGCTAAGTTGAGGAAGAAGCACGAACTTCAAAAGAAAATAATGTTCAGAGATGAACACAAGGCCCGTTCAAGATGTGGAGGAAATTAGGAGCAGAGAGATACATGCAAAGGGAGACTAGATGGTATTTTAAAGAGAAGTGGGACTCAAATAAAAGTTCTCTCTCTCTCTCTCTCTCTCACACACACACACACACACACACACACAGAGAGAGATAAAACCCAAATATTTAGTGATTTCCTTTTCCTGTGGTCTGCTTTAGAATTCACCCCAAAGCCATTTGCTTTTGTGGTTATTCAGATTTTGTTTCTCTTCTTTCCACCTCCTACTGTCTAGTCCCTAACCCCCAGAGTTAGTGGAGAATAAGGGAGAGGAAGTGAAACTCAAATCTGTGTTTTACCCCCTGCTGGCCTTTTGGCTGAGCGATGTGAGTAGTTAAAGACGTGTCTGGGGCTCCAGTGTGGTTCAGAGAATGTGTTGGTGCTGTTTATTTTTGTTTTTAGCTGCTCTAACTCAGATGACCCTAGTTTACCACATCAAGAACTGACTGGGCAGGACAGAGAGAGACTCAACAAATGTTGAGTTGAATGGCTCAACTCCACGTTGCTCCTTCTCTTAAGCATTCCTCAGTGGAGTCCAAGCAACTTCCCAATACAAACTCCATGCTAAAGGCTGATTAATCTGGTTGTTGATGATGTGCTCATCATTGGCAGGGTACAAAGTTGTCTAAGGTTTATACCAGCAAAAGGTTTTATAACATATTCTTACTGTCAGCAGCAGCAAGGGAAATAGGAGGAAGTCTAAGATACTCAGGAGCATAAGCTGTTTCCAAATATTTCAACAGTAAGTATTTGCTTACCATCAAGAAGCATGGCATTTCTCAATTCGTTAAAGCAGCCAGCACACCCTCAACCTGGCGGTGCCCAGGACACTTCTTTAGCCACTAGTTCATGTCCCTATTTATACATGTTAGTAATAACCTGCCTTCTTTTCATAATTCTCAGTATTTCAGATCATCTACTCACTTGGTCTACCCTCCAGTCATTCAGAGTTGGGTTTTACTATGATTTACAAAACTATGTAACAAGGCAGGAAGAGGTATGTTCATCTCACATTGACTGTTCCTTTCTCTTTGTTTAACTTGGAAAGGACCCTCCCCACCCCTTCCCCCAAAAAGCAAAATTTTATCCAGCTAGATGACTTAGGGCTGGATGAAAAGATGAAAAGACAAGTGTCTCTGAGGTCAGTGAGGGCTGCAAATGTGAGTTGTAAGAGAAGAAGAGATCCAAGAAGTTGGAAAACCCAGCTCAATGTGGAAAGCCTCTTCTCTTAGAACATGGATTCCAATTCTACTCCAATTCCATACCGAGCTGGGTATAACCATCAGGAAATGTAAAGTCCCTCTAGGCCATGTCTCATAACCTGGGGGAAAACCCTACCCACCAGCATTCATCTGGAAAGGCACCAGCCATGTTAGGCTCCCAAAGAGCCCGACACCTTGGGTTTTCTGAGAGAATCCCACGTTACACAGGAGAGATACGCTTCTTGCCTCTACCCTTGGTAATAAGCATTTATTTAGAGTCATCAAAGAAGATAAGTGTGTGTGTGTGTGTGTGTGTGTGTGTGTGTGTCCTTTGAAAACTTGACATCTGAAAAAAGAAGCAAAGAGAAAAGAAAGGCATAGTATATATCAGGAGTCTCACATTTTCATAGCCTCTTCATCTGTGAAAATACTTTCCACTGAGTTCATGTTTGCCTTCTCATGGACTGACCACTCTATCCCAAATTCAACTCAGTAACTTAGGCTGACCACTCTACCCCAAATTCAACTCAGTAACTTCTTCATCTTTGACCAAGAGACATTTTTAAGAAAAGTCCCATAAAAGCCTAACATTTTGATATGGCAAAGGCAATCAATACCTACATAAAACTGATAAACATGCATGATTCAAAGAAAGACATTTTCCTCTATGTATTATCTACTATTGAACTTAACATGGTTTATAAATCTTTGTGGTCAATGAACCACCTCCTCTGATTTTCATCCATCCTCTTCACTATTCTTAGAAGGATGGGTCATATCCTGGGATACTTCTCCACAATCTCACCACCAATAAGTCAAGGATTCAGGTTAGGGCAGCTTTAAAAAAATCAAATTCAGTTATTCAAGCACAAATACGTGACTACATGACGACCTTCTGGCTGGTATGGTCACTAGGTTCTGGGCTAAGCAATCCTCAGAGAGAATAGGGAGTACCAGGTTGGCGGACATCCCTATAAGACTTGGCAAGACAGTGAAGACCAAGTTCCATTTTAATCCACTCACCATCCATCTCTCATTCTCCTTCCCCAAGCCATTTTTGTCTTCTTCATACATTCTCACCTAGCTTTCCCTAACCCTGCATCCTAAACAATCCAAATTCACTCCTTGACCTCCCTTCCTCCATGAAAATAAAGAATAGATAAAAACTGTAGATGAGATGTTTTTCATGAATGTTAATTCTTATTTTGAACTTGGAATCAGCACAATGGGCCATTGTATACGTAAGTATGCCCCCAAATCAGCCAGTGAGATAGACAATACCTAGAGCCATAAATAGGCTATCCAAACAGTCCTTCAAATGAATGTTTATTCATTCTTTCAATCTACAGCAGGAAGCCAAGGGCTGCACTTCATCCCAGAGGGGGGATGCTGAAATATTGAACGAACTGCACGCAGGTGTCCAAGCTTCAGGAAATTCTAATTGAAACACTGACTGAAAAAGTCCATCCTACTTACATACATCGAGCTGTTGTTTAAGCCCTTTTTCACATGCAATGAGCTCATATTCGGAATGTTTTGACTCAACATGCATAAAGGCTTGGCAGAAGCTTTTGGGGAGGAGCACTCTGTCACAGAAAGCAAGAGAAAAACAAGGCTGGGGCTCAGCACATTCTCTAGGAGCACACAGGCCTTCATGGGCCAGGGTTTCCGTTATTAAAAAAGCAAATAGAGACTCTCTCCTCTCAATGCAGCACTAATTCCCAGGTTCCAGTAAGTCAACAGACACTTTTTCCATGACTTCTGACTACAGAGTGTCTCAAGAAAGTATATATTGTATATACTAACACATGTTCTAAGAGGTAGAATAATTAAACATGAACTGCTACCTGTTTTGGTTATGTTCAAGTCACAAACGTTTAAAATGGCCATCATTTCAGAGTTGACCACATGCCAAGATATATATTGCTTTAATAAGTTTATTTAACATCTGGGAGGGATACAATTTTGCAAGGACACACTATTCTGCAGAGTTTATTAAGGTGGTGCTCACAGGGCCTGGGGTTGTTAGCTCTGAGGCTATTAGCTCTGAGGTACTCACCAGCATAAATACCCACAGACTTGCTCTCAGATTTCAGTGCCTCCTGAGAAAGCCCCTGGAAGGGACTATGAACACAGTCCATGCATAAAGTTTTCATCCTCAAAAAAGCCAGTCATTCTAGGGCACCTGGGTGGCTCAGTTGGTTAAGCATCTACCTTCAGCTCAGGTTATGATCCCACGGTCAGCAGAAGACCTGCTTCTCCCTCTGCCACTGCCCCTGCTTGTGTTCATGCTCTCAGTCTCTCTCTCTCTCTCTCCCTCTCTCTCTCTGTGTCAAATAAATAATTAAAATCTAAAAAAAAAAAAAAAAAAGAAAGAAAGAAAGTCTCTGTATTCCTGTGTTTCAGTTGAACCAGGTTAAAGAGCTAGAATGGTTGCAATGAATGGACTGCACAGAACACCAGGCTGAGTGATATTCACTTTATTTTTCCATTAATGGGGTATTCAGTAAAGTTTTAAAAGTCTCTTTGGGGATATAAGTCCAGCAAGAGTGAGGAAGACAGATTCAAGGGAGCAGACAATGTAGGGAGATGGAGGGAGCAAGATCAAGGCCTCGATGTGTACAATGTTGGTGAGAACACAAAGGAAGGGAAGAAAAGAAGGGACACTTAGAATAACTGACAAGCCTTGATTCTGAGCAGAATTCCAAGCAGGGGTCTTGAAATTTATACTAGTGGGACCAGCTTAGTCACATGTCCACCTAGAACCAATGACCAAGGAAGGACAATGACCAAGGAGTCAAACATGCTGATCCAAGTCACATGCTCCACCCTCTGAATCAGATTCTGTCGAGACAAATGGATCCCCAAACTGAAATGAGGACTAATGGGAAAAAAAAAAAAATATATAGAAGCTGCAGGATCAACTCCAAATATCTATTATACATTGTTTGGCTGAATCCTTTTCTCTTTTTTCCCATATTAAGTTTATGAGTTCCATTAGATACAATGATTAAGTGGTTTGCCCAAAAGTTTCAAAAATGTATAATACAGAAATCAGAATTTCTATCCTTACCATAGTGTTGAGAAAAGAGAGCAAGTATTTAAAAATAACTTTTGAGGGGCGCATGGGTGGCTCAGTCATTAAGTGTCTGCCTTCAGCTCAGGTTGCAATTCCAGGGTTCTGGGATCAAGCCCCACATCAGGCTCCCTGCTCGGTGGGAGACCTGCTTCTCCCTCTTCCACTCCCCCTGCTGTGTTCCCTCTTTCACTGTGTCTCTCTCTGTCAAATAAATAAATCTTTAAAAAAAAAAAAAAACTTTTGAAAGGGTATGAAAAGTAGCTAAAGTGAATAGATTCAAATTCTACACAAATGCAACAAGTTTTTGCCCCTGAAATATAGTTTCAGCAGCATTCCCTAAAGCCAGGTGAAGTCCAAGGTTGCCGTGTTCTGGGCACTTTCTCCCTCAATTCAGTTGTGGGCTGGTTTGGTGATTGGTAACCCTGTTATATGAGGCCACTTGTCATTCTCGCATTGATGATGAGTGGTATGACAAGGTTGGTGTATCTCTGAAAATTATTTAAAAATGACTCCAAATCACCCAGTTCTGATTTTTTTCCCCCTACGCTATTATATAATAGTCTTTAGCAACCAATGGTGTATGCTTCTGAGAAGCATTTGACAACAAGTGTCTTAGTTTCAAAACATTACTTTGTAGAAAGAAAGGCATCAACCATCACACAGACCCAACCTAATTTTGAATGGACTTAATTTCTGGATATCACAATGCTATTAAAAACAGCAAGAGCAATAAAACTTCAGAGGCTAAGCCCACAAACACGGACTAACAGAGTTCCTAATGAAGGGTATCTGCACGGCATTTCTAAACTTTGAGCTGTCTGGTTGGCTGGCTAAAGCAGATGATCTCATAGCAGGAATGATTTTCAAAATATTCAACACTGGGGTGCCTGGGTGGCTCAGTGGGTTAAAGCCTCTGCCTTCGGCTCAGGTCATGGTCTCAGGGTCCTGGGATCAAGCCCCGCATCCGGCTCTCTATTCAGCAGAGTGCCTGCTTCCTCTGCTCTCTGCTTGCCTCTCTGCCTACTTGTGATCTCTGTCTGTCAAATAAATTAAAAATATATATATATATTCAACACTGACCAATCAGGGCAGACAGCCAAACAACGTAAATGGTCACTGATTCGGACATGCTACTTTTCCTCGCAAGCTAAATATCAGACCCGCTCCACAGGCTGGGCAGATCTGAAGAGGGAAACCAACAAAAGACTGTGTTGAAACAAGAGAAGGCTGCTCTGAATGGCAAGATGAAGAACCATCCCACCCCTCCTAAGTCAATGGAGCCAACATGTTCCAAGGAGGAGGCACTGATGAAAAGAAAAAGGGAAAGAAGTGGAAGAAGAAGTAAGAGATGGGTGTTGATGGACTAGGATAGAGAAGAAGCAGGGGAAGGGGGGGATAAACAGAGAAGAGCGTGAAGGAATGGGGACATGGAATAATAAACAAGGAACAAGCAAGAACAGTGAAGGAGACTGAGGAAAGGGGAGACTAGAAATTCAGACATTTCGAGGAGGAAAAAGAATGATGATGAAAGGGAAAACAGAAAAAGGAGAGGTGTTAGATTATCAATGAAAAACCGTAGTGTTTATGTTTGACCATTGTCTCTCACATTATGTGACACAGGGGTCAGCAAACTTTTCTGTAGCGGAGTAGACAGTGACTATTTAAGCTTTGTAGATGGTATAGTCATTGTTCAACTAAACAATTCTGGTTGCATGGAAGCAGTCCCAGAGAGTAAGTACACAAAGGGGCTTGACTGGGTCCCAGTGAAACTTTACAGAAACAGGCTTTGGGCCAGATTTGGCCCATGGGTCATAGCAGGCTGACTCCCACAGACAATGGTGGTTCTGACATTTCTGGTACCTCCACAGTGCCTAGCATAGATCCAGGCATAAAATTCTAGAAAATATAAGAACCTCCCAGAACAGCCATTTTACAGGCCCAAAAAATGATCAAAATGGGAGCCACTCTCAAAAGCGTTTTGTAACTTTTAACCTACAAAATGGGAGTTTCCTGTATTCAACCTATTTGTTACCCAGCCCATATGACATCCCCGTGGGCTCTCTCTTCTAAATAGATCCTATAACAATGTACACAGAAGAGAAGCACTAGGTGGCTGATTCAGAGCTACATTCACTACTGACTGTTAAGTTTTCAGATTGGCAGAGTTCTCCATCCCCTGCAGGTAATGACTCCACAGTCCCAGTACCGCTTCAGACACCAGCACCAAAAAATAAATAAATAAATAAATAAATAAATAAAATTTTTAAAAAACAAAATATTTTTTGTCTCTTTAATGCATACCCTCCCCCATTTCCTCACCTTTGACTCCTAGACTGTCCCACAGCTTGACTGCAGAGCCAGGTTCTTCAACCACGCAAACTGGCCTATGCTACTTGAGAATGGCTTTGGCAATGGGAGGTGACAAGATGTAGCCAAGGGGCACTCCCCAGGAGTCGAAGCATACTTAGCTCTCAAGCTCAGTATCAGAGAGGTAGGAGCTGACTCTCACCCCAGGCTCAGATTTCTGACAGTGACCTCACATTCTCTTGTTTTGTGATGGGAAGAGCACCTTGCAGCCTCAGGATGCAGGAAGTTCCTGCTCGGGAACTGGTTGGGGAAGCCAGAGCCACTATTCCACAGCCTCTGAGGCAATGTGCAGGACATGTGAGGTTGATCTGGTGGCTGGTTTTCTTTCATTTATGTTCATCTCCTGCCTGGCACCATGGCCATCCTTCCGTTTGTTTTGGCTCCTAACCTCAACCATTCTTCAGCCACCAGGGGTTTTTGAAGTCCTTCTCACATCATTTCCCAGGGTAGTGCAAGCCACTTTGTGAATTACCAGAGTTAAGAAATGGTCATGAGGGATATTGTCTTGAAGCCACATGAAGAGAGACATGGCCACACAATTGCCTATAAGTAAAGCCTGATGATACCAAACATTCAGAAAAGGAAAATCTAGCACGGGTCTAGCATGATCACCTGCTCTGCATTCCAAGTTCCAAGGGGAACACACAGCTCTTGCAGGAAGGGAAACCTAGTGTGTTACTCTCCAAGTAAATAAAACGCAGAAACACTTTTGTAGGCATTTTGGCTTTGTAGGAAAAAAAGCTCAGATTGTATTTAGGAATGAATGAGTACGCATGGGTGTGTTTGCATAAGCATATTTGCTTCGAAACATTTTCTAGTAACTGCTGACAACAGCAACCCTAGGCCACCAGACACCAGTTCTCCGCATCTTGAAATGGACTATTTGCTCCCCAGAGCACCAGCTGTTATGCTCCACAGAGTCATTCCTGGCCTCCGCAGTCTCTGAAATCTGCATATCTTAACTCTTCCTCTCTGGCCTCATCTGTCTCCCCAGCTTCCCTGCTCCTGTCACGCAAAGTTACTCAATACCCAGTAGGAGCTAACCAGAGCCAAGGAACCACGTTCCCATGGCTCCCATCATGCCATTCACTTAGTGTGGCTAGGTTCCTCTGCACTGCCACCCTGGAGCACAGACAGGGAGAGATCTCCACATTTAAATCCCCAGCTTTGGGAACCAGATCATTCCTCCTCCTTTGTCCTGTACCAGTCACTGTTGCACCTGATTGAACCCCTTCCCCACACCCTGCTCTCTATAGCCCAGAACATGTTGTTTCTCTTTGTGACCAAATTTCACAGCAGACTGTATGCAATTTAGAAATATCACCAGCAATGCTTTAAATTTTTCAATCTATTTAGAGCTCAGGTTGAAATTTACCAAACTAGGGGTGCCTGGACGACTCTGTCAATTATGCATGTCTCAGGTCATTCTGGAATCGAGCCACACATCAGTCTTCCTGTCAGTGGGGGGCCTGCTTCTCCCTCTCCTTCTGTCCCTCCTCCCTGCTCTCTCTCTTTCTCAAATAACTAAATAAGATCTTTTAAAAGAGAAAAAGAAATCTACCAAACTAGCTCTTTTATCTGCATTATCTTCCATAGTCCTTGCTCTTTGGGGCTTTACTTCATACCGTTTGATCCTGTGTAGGAAACAAGCTTTGTTTAAGACAGCCAGATTAAATAAATCTAGTCTATCTTCCTCTATAAAATAGTGATGACACTGATTTCCTGCCTCTCTAGGAGTAAGGAAATCTATATAAAATTCCTAGCGTAGAACCTGATTCACAGCTGATGCTCAACAAATGTTAACAGCAACAGTCCCGCCACCAGCAGTGTGACTGAGATAAATTCAGATCAGCAAGTCACACCCTGGAACGACACTTCCCAACCTTGGGAGCAGAGTGTGTCCCCTAGAGAGCTCTAAAAATTACTTGTGTGGGAGCCATCATCCTCTCCCCAGCCGGGGTGCTGACCTCCCTTGTTGTTTGTTTGGATCTCAGGCATTAGCATTCCTAGACTGTAGCCCACGCCACCAGACCAGACATCTGGTTTCCTTCCTCTTGCTTCTCTCTCTGTTTTCCACAAGTTTGGGGGCAATTTGTTACACAGCAATAGACAACCAGTACATTCCTCATATCACAGCATGGCACGGTTATGTCTCTTTCAGACAGATTTCCATTTTTGTGTGACTTGTTTCCCAGGAAATAAGGTTGTCATTAAATTTGCATGACTGATAAATTTGTGTCCGGTTCTATGATTTTGATGTGTTGGCCTGCTCTGTTAATTGTAGTAAAAAGAAAAATGCATGCCTGAGGCCACTGGGCAAGGGAAGGAGGGGCACCTGTGCTACTCTGCACCCTGGCCCAGGATGCGTGGGCAGGAGCATCCCACCTACAAGTTCCTGAACCTGCAGGAGCCCTCAAAGGATCTGAAGTCAGCGACCGACAGGGCAGCTCAGACCCTTTTGTGGACTGAGCTCATTAGAGGCCTGGGCAGGGTCCTGAGCAACCTGCTCTGGGAAACCAACCCCCCATCATATACCCACACCCGAGAACAACCCACTGGATCCAGGTGTCCATGGGGAACATGCACCAAGCTGCCACCCATCTATCCATCCATCCATCCACAGGGAGAGGAGAGGCACACTGCACCGCAGGCCGGCTCTACCAAGCTGCCTGCCCCTAACAGGCCATCACCAGTGAGGCCGAGCTGCCTCACTGCCACCCGCCTCACATGCCACCCGACATGGCAGGGCCCACATCACCCGCAGGACCACCCACTCTGACATCGGCAGGACCAAGTGCATCTAGTGTGGCTTCTTCCAGAAGGCCTGCCCTGTTGGCCACATTGTTGAAGGCCCCAACCTCGAGTTCTCCATGGAGGTCCACCAGGAGCTGCTGCACAACGGGGAGAAGTGGCTCAAAAACAGGGCTTCAGGGGAGGCCAAGATCACGGCCAACATCCAGGCCCACTACCTCTGCTGTGGCCGCCCTTTACCTAGTGGCCCGCAACCCTGGCTGCCAGATAAAAAAGCTCTGTCCTTCCCCCAACAAAAAACCAATGCCATCTTTAAGCAGTCATTTCCTCTCATCAGTGGGGCCACCCTGAAGCTTCATCTCTCTTTTTTTAAAGATTTTATTTTATTTATTTATTTGACAGAGACAGAGATCACGAGTAGGCAGAAAAGCAGGCAGAGAGAGAGAGGGGGAAGCAGGCTCCCCACTGAGCAGATAGCCTGATGTGGGGCTCCATCCCAGGACCCTGAGATCATGACCTGAGCCAAAGGCAAACGCTTAACCCACTGAGCCACCCAGGTGCCCCTGAAGCTTCATGTCTTAAGAAACAAAAGATGACCTCCCCTCTTAAGAATATTGGATAATCCTCAGTGGAAAGCTCGCCATGGAGCCTTCTTTGTGTTCACTAACCCCCTTCCTACCTGATCAGTAAACACAACCGCAGATGCCCATGCATTCCTTCTGTTCTTGGAACAACTCCTACTTCTTCAGGACAGCTTAGCTGACTCAAAGCTCTCTGTGTTTCTTCTCTCCTGAAACAAACACAAATCAATACTTTAAAACAGATGTGTACTTAGCATTTTTTAAAAGAATAACTACACATCCTAATAAACTGTTCAATTACATTCACCTTTCTATTTCATTAGAAATACATCTTTATATACTTATTGCTTTGGAGTATTATGATGAATGTATGGCCTCTCACACACCCTGCACCAACTTACCATCATTATATTCATTATTTGATGTTCACATGCCTTTTTTTTTTTCCTGTCCTACAACTGGACTCAACAGACTTCCAGGAAATTCTAATTGCTTTGAGAAAAGAAAAATATTAGACACAATAGTCCAAGCTTCTTGTGTGTGTGTGTTGCAGAGAAGGGCCAGGACTTTAGCCACTCTTGCTTGGGGCCTATTTTTTGACAGAGCCAAGAAAAAAGTTGTTGTAGGGCAGGAACTCATGCTGATTTTCCTCATACAGCAGACTGTGTTGCTATAGGTTTTTGTCAGCCAGGGTCTCATAAGAAAAAAAGAAAGACTATTCCTAGAAAACCTAAAGGTAGGTAGTTTCCCAGCCAGGCAATGAGGCAGAAGCCCCTGGAGACACCCCTTCCTCAGGATAAGGCCACACAGATTTACCTGGGCCCCTGAGAAGAACAGAAGGGCTCACAACTTCCTCAATGGCACCACCTGGACACCCGGTTCCCTCCCAGAGCTGCATTTCATTTCATTTCATTTATTTCTTTTTTTAAAGATTTATTTACTCTTTATTTATTTACTTACTATTTATTTTAGAAAGAGAGAAATTGAGAGAGAGCACAAGCAGAAGGGGCTGAGGGAAAGGAAGAGAGAATCTCAAGCAGACACCATGCTGAGCACGGAGCCAAATGTGGGGTTCGATTGCACGACCTGGAATTTTCAGTTTTCAAACCAAGATAGTCCCAGGCCAACTGGGATGAAGGGGTCACCCCATCATCACCAGTGACCTGACAGCAGGACCACTGAAGGAATTCATTGTTTCTGCACTCTGTTCAGTAGGCTGCTGGAGGACAAAATAAAAATATGCTTGAGGTTTACATGGCCATCATTCATGTGAATTGAAGAGTCACACTGCAGTGTGGACAAATTCTCCAGCTTCTACAGCCAAGATAATGATGTGCAAAGCTGAAAGAGGCTGACCTGTTTAACCTAGAAAACACACAGCTGTAAACAATTTTCTCATTCAAAAAGCCCTGGTCTTCCAGCCTGGCTTCTCTTCCCTATCTCCAAGGGTCCTAGAGAAGATAGGTCTGAAAAACCAGTGCCGGGTGGCAGATTCCCCAGGAGGGAGAGGTACAGACAGGAGAGCCTTTAGAAGTCTTCTTTCCCCACAAACACCCTCCCTCCTTACCCACAAACTCCGTCCCAACTTCCACCTTTGCATGATCACAGGTCCTTTGAATTCCATAATCAGCCATTTCAATATAACACTTATTTTCCCCTTTGAAACTTGAAAACTTGAAACACACAGAATATTATTTTACCCACTGTCTGTTCATCACACTGGTTTTTGCTGTGCAGCCATCCAGTTGAAACACAAATGAAGATAAACCTATTTAAATCCTTCTTCATGAAATTTTCCATTCATCAAATAACTGAAAGCCTAAATCACTGATCAGTTTGTAAAATTGTGATCAGGTTGTAAAATTGTGAAACTCTCAATTCTGAAAAGTAGTTTGAAGTTACACTGAGAAATACCTTGCAGTCTCTTAGGAACAGACACTAACTGTGGTTTGTCATCCAATATGCAAAGAGCTACAGAGAAAATGATGACCTTGTATCGGGTCAACCCTTCCTTAGAGTTCTTCCCTTTAGGGTCAGGGGGCTGATCTCATCACCCCACGTGGTCCCCTCATGGCCAGGAAGTGCCCATTCACCTCCAAGTTTACATCCAAACACTAGTTTACCATAGCATACTTAATTGTGTTTTCTGAAAGAAGTACCTCAACATCATATTTTGGCCCAAGCTAACTACAAACATACAAAAGAAAAGGATATCATATCATCTGGCCATTTATGGACATAGTACTTGGGGGGAAAAAAACTTGAAATTCTCTGTCTCATACATAAAGAAAGTCCTCTGTAAGAGCTCTTGTTGAATTACAGCTGACAACAGCATGGACAGCCCAGTCACGCCACGGAATTCTTTCCAGATCCAGTTCATAATTCACTCTCTCCCATGTGGCCTCTTTTATTACATTTAGAAGACTTTCCTTAATAAGGGTCACTTATGGGATCCTAATGGGGATGTGAGATAGAAGAAGCTTAATAGCTATTCCAGGAATCATGACATTGTAGAAAACAAATGCTGAATTTTAAAACTCAAAATGTAGCACTGAGTGCAATTTCCATGAGACACTAGACATGCTGCCCCAGGAAAGATGCTTGCTCTCTCTGAGCCTCAGTGTTTTCAATGGTCAATTGTTCAATGGGTTCGGTCATTTGTAATCATTTCTATTATTTTCTAAAGTCCCTTTTAGGTATTGTGAAAGATGGATGGATGGATGCATGGATGGACAGATAGAAAAATGATGGATGGGTGGGCAGATAGATGGATGGGTTATGGGAAAACAATGTCTCCTCAAAATCCATTTGTTGATGTCTTAACCCCCAGTAGCTCGGAATGTGGCTGTATTTGGAGGCAGGGTCTTTAAAGAGGTAATGAAGATACAGTGAGGTCATGTGGGTGACCCCTGGTCTGTTAGGACTAGTGTCCTTATAAGAAAAGAAAATTAGGATAGACACACACACACACACACACACACAGAAGATGGTCATTTCTAAGCCAAGGACACAGTCCTCTAAAAAAAAAAAAAAAAAAAAACCAACCCTGTTGACACCTTGATCTTAGATTTACAGCTTCCAGAAATATGAGAAAATAAATTTCTGTTGTTTAAACCAGTCTATGATACTTTGTTATGGCAGCCCTAAAAAGCTAGCATAGGTAGATGGAGGAATGGAGGGATAGATAGACAGATAAATAGACAGACAGACAAAAGATAATCTGGGCCAGAGACACCTATTGTTAGTAGGTTCTGGTGTTTAAAGTGGGCAAACCAAATAAGAAACATCCCCTTTTGTAATGCTATCCTGGCAGAGTCAACAATCTCTGTGTGGATGTGTTATGTATTACAAACATTTTGATTGCACTTTCAAAATATAAAAAGATAATCAGCTGTGAACCCCACAGCCCCACTTTTTCAAGCCATCAACTCTTTCTACAAGCTCATGAGAAAATTATGAAAACAGGAGACTCCAGAGTCATGTAAACTTTTTATTGCCAACTAGACCTTGGGCCTGAGTCTTAGCTGATCTGGGCTGCACATGTACACAGAAAGGACTTCTTCTGCCCAGAAGCTTTGAGCAGCAAGACCAAAAGCAGTAGAGGAGCCAATTTGGCCTCCTCCCTAAGGCTCACACTTTCACCTTAGCCTAAGGTCTAGCAATTTGAAAAAGTCAGGAAGGGTGAACCCAGAGAACAAGAGGAACAAGAGCTCTCCTCCAGAGGGCTGAGAGCAGGCTGGCCTGGGTTATCCTCCCCTGTGCCCTACCCTGTTCCTGCTTGGCTTTCCCGGAACAGGATGCTCCCACACGTAATACAGCCCTAAGCTCTATGTACCCCTTGAGAGGCCTGGGAGCAAGATTCCAAATGTGAAGAGAAGGATCCAAGAAAGAAAGGCCAGAGTCAATGGCATAAATATGTACATGCCTTTAAACTCCCCTAACATCTCCCCAGTAGTAGCCTCCCCCTTGATATGGATCACACTCCTTTTTCCCAATCATGGAGCTGTGAGAGTAGAGTAGAAAACAGAGGGAGCAACCTGGAATAACACTTTATGAATGCAAATAAGAGGTCATTACCAAGAGGTTTCACTACCAAGATGTCTATGTTTTTTCACTAGCAAATATTCAGGGCCTCTTCAGGCCAGGCACTGTTCTAGGTGCCCATCCCACTGGAGCTAATACTCTGGTCCTGGTAAGGAATGTGAGAACAAAGTGTGGCACCTGAGAGCCTGGCAATAATGAATTGTCTTACCTCTCTTCTGGCCTCCACTACCCCTTCTTTGAATCATTCTTTTCGTGTTGTCTGACATTGGCATCCTCTGTCCATCTTTCCCTCTAAAGTCCTCTGGAAACAAGGCTATGTTTCATTCACTCGTGGGTAGAAACAAACCATACTTCTGTATCACCAAGAGTGATGATCTCAGCAGCAGCAAACTAGGGTCTTGGGCACTGCATGTCCTTAACATGGGAGACATTCATTGGAGGGGCTTTCCCAAGTGTTATTTTCACAATCAGATTAATATAGGGGATTTTCCTTACATTTGTGTGGAAACATTTTATCCTGATGTAGAACATTCAAACTCCACCACTTACAAATAAGCTACAG
The DNA here is from genome assembly GCF_010015895.1 of Lontra canadensis. Lineage (NCBI taxonomy): Eukaryota > Metazoa > Chordata > Mammalia > Carnivora > Mustelidae > Lontra > Lontra canadensis. The sequence continues at coordinate 6,244,757 of NW_022631072.1, forward strand.
CCTTTCCTCTAAGTTGTCCCTTGGCCTTCGATCTTAGACCAGCTGAAGCAACAAGTACGCTTAATTTTGTTTGGTTGTCCTTCTAACAGAGAAAGCACTTCAGGCCAAGAAACTGAGAGAATGTGAATGCTGACCCTACGTGTCTTTGATTATTTGTGGTTTCCTATGTACTTACCCTAGTGTGGACTTTCCCCCTACCCATTCCCTTAACCCCCAGGCGTTTAGGATTAAACCAAAGTATTGTTCTAGCCTTAAAGGAATGGCTTTATTACTTACTTAAAGCCATGAGAGGCCAACCAGATTTCAACAACCACAGAATTCCATCAGGAGTCCACACTTCCCAATCACAAGTCTGAGGAGCTTTCCCGGGGCCATCAGGCACAATGCTGCCTCCTCAGAGGGCCCATGGACCACCCGAGATGGCTGGTTGTCTGTGTCACCCTTTTTTTCCCCCAGCCAACTGTCTTTGAAAGAGAAAAAGAAAAGTTCTCTGAACACACCCATTTCTTTCCCAAATATTCCATTGAATGAATTCCTTATTAGGCCAAACCCAATGCTCTGAGGGAAGAGCTGAGTGCGGCATTCTGCACAAAAGGGGTCTCAAAAGAGCCAGTGGTGAGTGTGAGGAAAGCACACGTGAAAGGACTTGGCGAGGAGGTTCCCATCGGCGGCTGGGGGTCCACCACTGCCTCGCTGTTTGCAGATCTGGGCTGAGCTATGCATCACATTGTTCCTGTAAAGAAAAAGCGGCTGTTCTCCCTCCCTGAGTGCCCCTTCCCTGCTCCCAATGGCTGTGATCAACAGCCCCAAGACCCTAATTGCCACAGCCTATTAGAAATAATGAGACTTCCATGGCAGAAGCCAAGGGTAAAAGCGACATCTCACAACACGAAAGGTTACTATCAACATATACCGCCAGTGAGTGCAAAGGGCACGTCAATTGGTGGCTCATTACCGCGGGTTGACCCATGGGGAAAGTGTCATTCTGCAGAGAGGCTTTCTCAGGATGTGGCAGCAAAAGTTACAAAAGATAAGGACTTGCCTGTGGAACACGCTCAACTAATGAGAGCTGGAAATTGTTTGAAACATCCCGATGACCTCACAGATGGGGGATGCTGATTAAGGTGGCTACATGAGGCTCCTTTCTTGTCTGACAGCCCATTGAGAAGCTTTGGTGAGATGTGACTAACCGGCCGTAAAGGTGTCTCCATCTTCCCTGACATGGTCCATGCTTTGGGCAAAACAAACATGAAAAATAAGTCTAAACCGACATGCATGTTTGAGTTTAGTTTTCAGAGACATGTTCTGGGAAAAGAGCACTGATGGGGCTGTGAGCGAGGATTCCTTTATGGCTAAGGGGGCTTGTGACTACTTGCGTGACTAATCGCATGACTGCGCTGGGGGTGAGCCAACGGCAAATTTAGGTCTTGAACACTTGACAAAACAACTCTACTGTTCTGTGGGTGAAATTCTATGGCGCTTCATGTGTAATTAAATGAAACTTTCACAAGAGTCTACACCTCAGTCATTCAATGCTGATATGTGGCACAAAGAACGGATTTTGCCACATCAAAATACAACCATGGAACAATAGGAAAACGAAACGGGATTTTTGTCTGCTTTGCCGGACGTTTTCTGAGACAGAGACATTCAAAGAAGAAACCCTGGAGTTCTCTTGACCTTCATTTAGAGCCTGAGACTCTGAAAAGAGTTCACACTATGGATGCCCTTCCCCTTTCTCATTCTACAGATAAGGATGAGGGTGTACCTCAGCCTGTTTGTCTGAACTCCTTCTCTAGAAAACCCGTAAGTAACACCTGCCCTTTACGACCTCACTTAAAATTGCAAGAATCACTCATGTCTTGCAAAAATAGTCAGATCTCAGAAAAAGAGCTTATCACTGAATTAAATAAAGTTATACCAGGGTTTTTATAATGAGATTTAGGAAAATTTTGTTCAAGCATTTCTAACTGGTTGTACTAGTTACAAGTTGCTTTATAAGAAATTATCACAAAACATAGTGACTTAAACAACAACAAACTTGTATTATCTCACATAGTTTCGTGGGGCAACCTCATAGGATTGCAGTAAGAGGTTGACCAGAGCTGTGATATCGTGTGAAGGCTTGTCTGGGTGCAGAGGATTTGCTTCCAAGGTAGCTCACTCACATATTTGGCAAATTAGTGTTGGTTGCATTCGGAGGCCCTTCAGTTCTGGCCGTATCCTCTCAATAGAGCTACTTAAGCATCCTTACCACATGGCCATTAACTTCCCCCAGTGTGATAATCCAAAAGAGAGAAAGATAGAAGCCAGAACTTCTTTAATGACCTAGCCTTAGAAATCAAGCACCATCTTATCCACAATATCCTAGTGGTTACACAGCTCAGCATATTTGATATGGGAGGAGACTACCCATTTATATGAACACCAGGAGGCAAGAGTCTTTGGGAGCCACCTTGGAGACTGAATACCACCCCACTTTTTAAAATATTAAAAACAGGGGCAACTGGGTGGCTCAGTGGGTTAAGCCTCTGCCTTCAGCTCAGGTCATGATCTCAGGGTCCTTGGATTGAGCCCCGCATCGGGCTCTCTGCTCAGCAGGGAGCCTGCTTCCTCCTGACTCTCTGCCTGCTTCTCTGCCTACTTGTGATCTCTCTCCCTGTCAAATAAATAAATAAAATCTTTTAAAAAATTTTAAAAAGTAAATAAATAAAATAAAATATTAAAAACATATTAGACTGGTTTAAAAATATATAAGGAATACGACTGCTGATCTAGTAACCCAGAATTCTACAAAGGAAACAAAACCAAAAAGTCCATGATAAAATTTCTGAAGAAAATACACTCCACTCAACTAAAAAAAAAAACCTTTCGTACTAACGTATACCTATATTTTGTGCCTGTAAAGCCAAAATGAAGAGACAAATTAAGACATTATTCAAGAGAAGCTAATCTTGGTAGATTTTTAAGAAATGAAGTTTTTTTTGAAGCAACTCTTGACCCAAAGAGCAGGATTTTTTTTATCTAAAGCATCTAGCAAATTTCATATTCTCCCTTTTTAAGTGTATATCCATGGAGTGGTTTATAATCAATCATTCACCAATGTGCTAAGCAGAAGAGAATTCAAGAGGAACAAGGTGGTGAAAATCAAAATTGGCTAATCCATTTTAGGGAGACACATGTTCTTCAGAGGAATGGACTTCAAACTTCTGAGGAGTCCCTGTAAGTATGGATGTGACCAAAGTTTATACATGTTCTATAGATAGGAGGACTAAACTGATTTAGAAAATACATCAATATTTTATCTCATAAAAGAAATTCTTATTTAAGTACCTGATGAACCAGTTTAATGAATCAACTTTTCTTGTTTCTCTATAGAATATTATCTTGATCACCTAGTTCAGTATTATCACAAAATTAGATACGCCATGCTTTAATTTATATCAAATTCCTATTTTCTGAATAAGAACCACAACTTTCTTAAACCTCTTTTCTTTTTGTATCCCACTGCAACTTCTCTGACCTAAAAAATGGGGAGATATACCATGTTCAGAGATTAGAAAACGCTACATTATTAAAATGGTAACAATGCCCCAATTCTCCCCAAGATTCAACTCAGTCCCCATCAAAATTCCTTCAGGTGCTTTTGTAGAAACTGACAAGCTAATTCTAAGATTCATATGGAACTTCCAGGAATGCAGAATAGCCAAAGCAATTCTAATAAGGAACAAAGTTGAAAAGCCTATTCTGTTTGATTTGATTTGATTTTTTTAAAGGTTTTGTTTATTTATTTGACAGAATTAGATCACAAGCAGGCAGAGAAGCAGGCAGAGAGAGAGGAGGAAGGAGGTTCCCCGCTGAGCAGAGATCCCGATGTAGGACTCGATCCCAGGACCCTGGGATCGTGACCTGAGCCAAAGGCAGAGGCTTTAACCCACTGAGCCACCCAGGTGCCCCTTGATTTTAATACTTACAATAAAGCTATAGTGATTCAGACTGCCGGGTACTATCAAGGGATAGATATATAGATCAACAGAAAAGAATAGAGTAAAAAAATAGACAGTGATTTTTTACAAAAATGCCCAGACATTTCAATGGGGAAAGAAAAGTTTTTCCAGTAAATATTCAATACACTAAGTATCCATATTTTAAAGATAAACATCAACCCTTATTGACTTACAATACACAAAAATGAACTCAAAAATCCTGTAGCTTAATGTGAAGCCTGAAACTACAAAACTTCCAGAAAACACAGGATATATTTAGAACTTAGGGCAGGAAAAGTTTTCTTATGACACCAAAAGCATTATCCATAAAAGAATATTGATAACTAAACTTTATCAAAATCTAAAACTTTTGCTCTTTGATCAGACACCAATAAGAAAACAAAGAACAAATACAACACTGGTAGAAAACATTCACAACACATCTATCTGATAAAGAACTTCCATTCAAAATATATAGAGAACTCATAATTCAAAGTGATACAACAGACTCTCCACCAAAGAAAAAATATAAATGGCCAATAAATACATAAAGAGATGTCCAACATCATTAGTCCTCATTGTAGCAAATGCATAACAACACAAAGTAAAACCACAGTGAGGTTCCACTACACACATATTGGCTAAGATTAAAAAGACTGAGCACACTCAGTCTTTGCAATTATGTGGAGAAACTGGAACTCCCACACACTGATGGTAGGAATATAAAACAGCACACGCACTGCCAAAACAGTTTGGCAGTTTCTTTAAAGTTAAATATACACCTACCATGCTACCCAATCATTTTGCTCCTAGGGAGGTAACTAATGAAACAAAAATGTATGCCCACAAAAAACTATACATGAAATTTCTTAGCAGTTTTATTTGTAATAGCAAAAAAAAAATTAGAAATAATCCAGTTGTCCATCAACAAGAAAATGGATTAATAAGTTATAGTATATCATACAAGGGAATACTATTCACCAATTAAGGGGATGATCTATTGATATACACAACAATGTGACTGAATCTCAAAATCATTGTACTAAATGAAAGAAGACAGGCAAAAAGAAAATTTTTTAAAAAGGCAGATACCTGGGCTCAAGTTCCAACTCCATCTGGCTATGTAACATTGAGCAGTGTTCTACTCTACCTACTTTAGTTTTCTCACCTGCTAAATGTGAGTAATAATAATGATAATGATTAATAGGAATAATAATAGCTCTTACTTACTGAGTGCTTACTATCTTTCAAAGTCTTCAGTTGCAATATGCCACTGAGTCCTCACAATTCCATGATATTTGAGATAATGCATGTTTAGCACTGACCACAGCACTCAACAAATGGTAGTTGTTTTTTTATTTTTTACTACTTTCTTGTTAATAATAAATAGATAAATGTCAAGACCCAATTACATCTAAGGCCCTATGGAGTGAAACAAAAATAATAAGACTGAGGCCCTATCCTCCAGAATCTAACAATCTGTGATTGGAATCAAACACATACACAGGTAACTGTAACACAAGGTAGTATTAGAAAGAAGCAAATACAATGCTGTGAGCAAGGATCATGGAAATTCCCACAGAGAAACTAGTGCTCAAGCTGGGCCTGGAAGGGTGTGGCACCTCACCAGGAAAAGCTGCTGAGGGATGAAGAAACTCTGGACCTAATAGCATGAAGAGAGAAAGCAGGAGCATTGGGAACAACAGAAATTGGACAGTAGTGGAGCCCAAGTTGTATGAAAATAAATGTAAGCAATGAGGGTCAGACCCTGGGAGACCTGAAAATAGGCAAGATGTTTGGGCTGCAATCTGAATATACTGGGGTACTCTTGGATGTTTTGAGGTGAGAAGTGAGATTATGGTGTGTTTTAGCAGGATTACTATGGCAGGGATATGGCCAAAGGAGAGAGGAGAGGTGGGAAGAGCTACTAGGAAGCTTCTGTGATGAGCTAAATGGAGCCTGAACAGAGGTGGTGATTGAAAGAATGAAAAGTATGTAAGAATTAATTCTAAGGTAACATCAGATAGATCTAGTGACTAATTATGATGGACCAGAGGAGAGAAAGAAGTCAAAGGGATTCCAAAGTGGCAAACCTGCTTGACTGAAAGGAACAGGAAGACCGTTACTAGACATTCTGAAGTCCAGAATAAGAGAATATTTGAGCAGGATACAAGAAGTGTTAATAATAAAGTGAAAAACAAATAAATCTTGAATTGCATTCCAATTAACTTTTTTGTTCACAAAACAAAACACAACACCCCCTAGGAGGATGAAAAGCAAACCACAGAGTGGGGAGAAATACCTAACAAAGGATTCATTTTCAAAGTATATAAAGAATTACTATAAATCATCATGAGAAAAACAGACAACCCAATAGAAAACCAGGCAAAAAGCCTCAAACAGCACTTCACAGGACAATACACAAATGGACAAAATGAAAAGTTGCTCAACTTCATTAGTCATTGAAGGAATGCAAATTAAAATCCTAATGAGGCAGTGCCAGGGTAGCTCAGTAAGTTAAGCATCTGCCTTTGGCTCAGGTCATTATCCCTGAGTCCTGGGATGGAGCTCCCCCGGCTCAGCAAGGAGCCTGGTTCCCCTTCTCCCTTTGCACCCCCCTACCCTGCTCATGCTTTCTCTCACTCTGCTCTCTCTCAAATAAATAAAATCTTTAAAAATAAATAAGTAATAAAACCCTAATGAGATGATACTGCACACTCATCAAAATAAATAAAATGAAAAAGAAATAGAAAATACCACATATTGGCAAAAAATAATAGAGCAAATGGAATTTCCATACATTGCTGGTGGAATTATAAGTTGGCATAGACACTTTAGCAAACTGTTTGGTGAACATGGGCACATAATAAGGCTAGCAATTCTACTCCTAGGCATGAACAAGGGAAACACATACGTACCCCAAAAAAACAAACAAAACCACCCAAACCCTTAAAAGAATGCTCAAAGTACGTTATTAATAACAGCCTGAAACTGGAAACCACCTAAATGTCCATCAACAATAGAATGGATTTTAAGAATTGTGATATATTCACATAATAGATTATACAGCAATGAGAATAAATAAACTATCTCTACCTGCAAGAACTTGGAATGATATTATAAATATGATGTTGCATGGAAAAAGTAGTTGCAAAACAAATAAATATGATTCCATTTATATGAAGTTCAAAAACAGGAAAAACTAATCTATTGTGCTAAAAATCAGAATTGTGGATATTTTGGGGGTGCAGGGGACAAGGACTTAGAAAAAAGCAGGAAGGGTGTACCTGGGGCACTGGTGATGTTCTGTTCCTTGGTCTTGATGCTGGTTACAAATGTGTCCCCTTTGTAAAAATTCCTTGAACTCTATGCTTATTATTTGGTGTACTTTTCTGCATTCCTGTTATACATTAATAAAAAATGTATCCCTGAAAAAGCAAGTTTGAGGGTTAGGTGATGTAGTTAGACTCAGAAATGATGATTTCTGTAGAAATACAGATGTTCCACAAACAGGAGATGTGGACATGACTGGAGATAAATATACATGTGTCATTCATTACAACAGTCATAGATAATGACAAAGGGAAAGAAGGGAAGAAGCTAAAGAACAATCTTGGGAAATGTTTACCAATACGTGTTGGAAGAAGAAAAATAGAGAAAAACAAAGAGGTAGGAAAGGGTCAAGAAATGCATGCACATAGGGGCACCTGGGTGGCTCAGTGGGTTAAAGCCTCTGCCTTCAGCTCAGGTCATGATACCAGGGTCCTAGGATCGAGCCCCGCATCTGGCCCTCTGCTCAGAGGGGAGCCTGCTTCCCTTCCTCTGTCTACTTGTGATCTCTGTCTATTTAAAAAAAGAAAAGAAAAGAAAAGAAATGCTTGCACATAAACCAAAGCAGAACAGTGCTTCAAAAAGGAGAGGAGCAGCTCAGAGCAATAGCAAATACAGCACAGTGGTTTGGAGCATGGACTTTGGAGCCAGAATTTCTGGGTTCAAATCTTCCATTTCCTCCTCTGCCAAATGGAGCTACAAATGAATACCACCACATTGGGTCAGTTCATCTGAACAATGCTAGCGTCTACTTATACAGAGTCCCAAGAAGTGTGGGAAAGGCTTTAAGTCTTAGTAAGACCTGAAATGAAGCCATTTTTGGAGAGCAATGGGAGAAGGGAGAAGTATGATAAGAAAGTAAATACAAAGAGTGCATCTGTGATGAACACCCAGTGTCCCTAATACTACAAGTGGCTCTTCCAGCTTCCTAACATGACATAAAGAATCCGGTCAATCTCTTCAGTTACCAAGTACTTACTTGTACTCCAGACAAGAGAATGAGGCTACAGGTTGGCCAGGGTCCCCATTAGACAGGGACCTTGAGGCATGTGGCCCAGGAAGAAAAAGCGGTTTTCTCAGTTGGTTGAGAAGTTTGAATTCAGCATACTTATCTCCTAGAAATAATGCGGGGAATGTAGTTCCCATTTCTCAGATTAAGAAGCCTCCCCATTAAACACCCATCCCAGGAAGGAGAGAGGAGAAGGAGAAGTCCTAGACAATTGTACATAAGAGCCAACTTAACTGTTCTCTCTGAAGTTTCTTTTCCAGTGGTGTCATTGATTGGCAGTCCATGAAGTGAAACTAAGTTTTGCTGAACTAAGTATTAACATGTTGATGTACTGATGTAAGTATTGATGTAACTAAGTATTGCTCCTGTCCTAACTTTCCTGTTATTTCCAAGGGCCCCTCAGCTACTTACATCAGTTCTTTCAAAAACACATCTTTGAATGAGATTCACTGAATTTCTTCAGTGCTTCTCTGTTCTCTGTGAGCAATCAAAGATATCTTTCAAAAATGTCTTTTTCGGGTGCTTGGGTGGCTCAAGCTGTTAAGGTCAGCCTTCAGCTCAGGTCACGATCCCATGATTGAGTCCCACATTGGGTTCCCTGCTCAGCTGGGAGCCTGCTTCTCCCTCAGCCTACCACTCCCCCTGCTTGTGCTCTGTCAAATAAATAAATAAAATCTTTTTTTAATGTCTTTTTTAATGGCATTAAATTCCTTAAAATTTCTTAGATTCACTAAAATTCCTACATCATTCAGGAGGCTTTTGTGTCAATGCTGATAGTAACAAAAAAAAAAAAAAAAAAGAACCCTAGAATAATGATCATCTTTATCTTATATGCTGGCAGATGGATCCAAAGAAGCAAAAAAAAAAAAAAAACAAAAACAAAAACAAAAAAAAAAACAAAAAAAAAAACCACCAGACTGGATAATAGAAATTTGCCTTTCCTGAAAGCTTCATTTGTGTTTTTAGAAATCTTGCTGTTGTAAGAGTTAGGGTAGGAAGGTTATCCCCATGATTTTGGACAAGTTAAATTCTTTGGGGTTTCAAGTAAGAATAAGACTGGACCATAGAGAACTCAAGTAGAAACCAGAAGAGACGATGTTATGAAGAAATTGCTACTCTGAACTTTGAGCATGAATTCCTATATTTTTTCCAGAGAGTACCAGGGCCACAAATCATAAAACTTGTTTTAAAAGATCCTTTGACCTGAAAAACTCCTTCCTAAGAATTTATTTTAATGGAAGAAGTTCAAGAGAGGCCAAACAAAAAGCTATATATGGGAAGATAATTTTGCAGTGTTATTGCTAATAGAAAAAAAAAAAAAGTGGGAGTAACAAACAACCAATGGGACAAAGTTTTGTAAAATAGGAGGTTAACAGAGTAAGTGTTAGTGACTTTTCAAATGGTAATTATGAAGTCTACAAACACACAGGGAAATGTTTTCCATGTTTTAAAAATATAGTAAGTTGAAAAAAAGACATAAAAATGTACATACACTGATTACTAACCTGTAAAAAAATTATATGAATGTTGGCAAGAAATGGAAAGGAATAGGTAAAAGTGAAAATTTATGTTAAGACAAGATCATGAATGGATCTTTTTCTTTTCTCAAAAATGTGTTAAGACTTCTGCTTCCAGGAAGATATAATAGATGTACTTTTCCATTCTTCCCACTAAGAACAACCAAAAACCCTGCACATTATATATAAAGCAAACATAAGAAAACTCTGAAAGGTAGGGAGAAGAAGGCAGCCAACAAGGGATGTTAAGATCCATGGACCAACACGGTGGTGGGTTCCACGAGTTCTCCTGGCTTCTTTTGGATCCAAAGAAGCTGGCAGCCCAGAAACACCAATAGGTGCTGACAAACAACACAAAACAAACAAAACAAACACAACAGAAGACTGCTCTCTCAAGCCAATGGACTAGGGAAAAGGTGGCCTAGAAAGACAAAAAAAAGTTTAGACAATTTAGATAAATACTGTTTTACTCTAGCCAAACAACACAGAAAAAGCTGTGGGCCCACCCTCATTCACATATGCAAAGGCTAAGTGAGAGCCAAGTCTTCCACTCTTGCCAGGTTGTATCCAGGCTTCCAGAACTCCTGCTAGGGGTGTTAGAGAAGGCCAGTACTTTAGGGAAGTGGTACTTTCATTCTTGCTGGCCTATAGCAAACATTCCCTCCCCCCTTGTGGGGAGCCTGGCTTTCCACTCCCACCTGGTGATAACATGACCCCTCCCTCTTCCCTAGAGGGAGGTGTCAGAGTCAGGTGGAGAGTCAGGACTTTAATTATCACCCAGGTGTAATGAGGCCACACTTACCTAGTGTCACTAAAAACAATCTGGAGAGCTGGATCTCCCTCCCCAGCAGCTATGAGGAGACATCCTGCCAAGTGCCAATGAAGGCTAAGTGGGGACTCTGGACTTCTACCTCCGTTGGAAGTAACAAGGTAGTGCTCTCTCCTACCTTCCTCTGCCAGAGTGATGTCAGAGAAAGCCAGCTAAAACAGATCACTTAAATAAAATCCAGTGTCTCATAATTAGAAAATGTCCAGGTTTTAATGAAAAAAATCATTCATCCTACCAAGTACCAGGAATATCTCTAACTCAAAGAAGACAATCAAGGCTGTCACTAGGATGAGAAATTGACTAAAATTATCTGACAAAGATTTGAAAGCAGCGTATGCACCCAGAAGAGCCATTAAAAGTTATACAAGAGATACACTTTCAAACACTATAGATAAACCACAAAACAATTCTTTAAAATGTTAAGTAACCCACAGGAGGACAGAAAAGTGAAAAACAGAGAAAAGAGAAATGGAACAAACAGAAAGCCAAAAATAAAATGGCAGACTTAAGTCAATAATTATTGAGCTAAGAGCTAAGAGCTACCCGATGATCTAGCAATTGCAGTCAATAATTATTGACTTAAGTCTGCCATAATATAATAATTAATAATTATTAAGTCAATAATTACATGAAATGTATATGGTCTAACTACACCAATTAAAAGGCAGAAATTAGCAGAGTAGATTTTAAAACATGACCCAACTATATTCTGTAAACAAGAACTCACTTCCAACATTATAGAGGCAAATTGAAAGTAAACTGCATGCAAGATGTCACTAAACATGTCTGAGAATGGCTAAAATAAAAAGAACAGCAATGATGCCAAATATTGACAAGATGTGGAGAAACTGAGTTACCCATTACTGGTGGGAATGTAAAATGGCACGGCCACTCTGGAACAATTTGACAGTTTCTGAATAAACTAAGCATTTCGTTTTCTTATAAAACTAAACCCTTTTCTTTTAAAACTGAACTATCACAAAATTTAGTCATTGTACCCGGGAGAATTTAGCCCAGAGAAATGAAGGACATTTATACAAAAGCCCATATACAAATGTTTATAGCAGCTTCATTCATAGTAGCCAAAACTGAGGAAAACTCACATGTCCTTCAAAGGATAATTGGCTTAAAAAAAAAAAAAAAGCTGTGGTAAACCCATACTTAGGAATATTACTCAACAATAAAAATAAACAAACTATTGGTACACACAATAAGCTGGATGAGTCTCCAGAGAACTAGGCTGAGTGAGAAGAGCCAATCCCAAAAGATCACATACTATATGATTCTGTTTATAAAACAACAAAACAACAAAATTACAGACCTGGAGAATGAATGAGTGGTTGCCAGGGATTAAAGAGGGAATGAGGACGAAAGAGAAGAGGGAATGGTCCTAAAAGAGCAACAGGAGAGATCCTTGTGGTGATGGAATATTCTCAATCTTGGCTGTATTGATGTCATTATCCTGGTTGTAGGGCTGCCTTATAGTGTTCAAGATGTTACCTTTGGGAGAAACTAAGTAAGGGGTGCACAGGATCTCCCAGCATTATTTCTTACAACTGTATGTGAATCTCTAATTGTCTCAAAATAAAAAGTGTTTTTTCATGTGTCACAGTCTTTTTTAGAAGAGACTCTCGATAGTTAAGAAAGTAGGTCCGAATCTTCAGAAATCCCCAAATACTAGAAAAGAGACCTGCTCATACAGGCTTTCTCCCACATCACCCTTCCCGGAGAGTCATGCATCCCCTGACTACATCCTAGGTCCTTCCCACTGCATTTTCAACTTGTGCTGGAGTTTTACCCCTCCCTTGATGTTCCTTTCCACAGTGAGATCCTCGTGTCCCAAGTCACTGTGCCCGGGGACAAATCAGGAGCCCCGGTACAGGGAACAGCAGATGCCAGATCCTGGGCTGCTCAACTCCACACCTCAGTAAAACACCCAACTGCTGCAAAGAATAGTGAGCACAGTAGTACTAAATGCAGGGATGCCAAGGGGACACCATGTCCTTTTTTTTTTCCCATGACTAAAACAGATCATTGGTGTCTATTCAGATGTGCCAAAGGCATATAGGATGCCCAGTAGAATTATTCAGAAAAGCGAACAAAGGCCTTCCATTTATGGCACAATTTTCTTAGTCTGAAGTTTGCCTGAATATTTCAGTGGAGAGCTACAGCCACGATCTTCATCTGACTCCAGTTGACTTAGAAGTTAAACACTGGGAATGCAAGCTGGTGCAGCCACTCTGGGAAACAGTGTGGAGGTTCCTCAAAAAGGTGAAAATAGAGCTACCCGATGATCTAGCAATTGCACTACTGGGTATTTACCCCAAAGATACAGATGTAGTGAGTGATACGAAGGGACACATGCACCCCAATGTTTATAGCAGCAATGTCCACAATAGCCAAACTATGGAAAGAGCCCAGATGTCCATCAATAGATGAATGGATAAAGAAGATGTGGTATAGATATACAACAGAATACTATGCAGCCATCAAAAAATGAAATCTTGCCATTTACAATGATGTGGATGGGACTAGAAGGTATTATGCTAAGCGAAATAAGTCAATCAGAGAAACACAATTATCATATGATCTCACTGATATGCAGAGTTTAAGAAGCAAGGCAGAGGATTATAGGCGAAGAGAGGAAAAAAATGAAACAAGACAAAACCAGAGAGAGAGACAAACCATAAGAGACTCTTACTTTTTGGAAACAAACTGAGGGTTGCTGGAAGGGAGGGCAGAGGCTGGGTGGTGGACACTGGGGAGGCTATGTGTTGTAGTGAGCACTAGGTGCTGTGTAAGACTGATAAATCAGAGATCTGTACCCCTGAAAGAAATAACACATTGTATGTTAATTTTTAAAATAATTATTTTAAAATATATAAAAAAGCAAGCATTAAAAAAAAAAAAGGAGTTAAACACTTATCACAGCTCGCTAAAAGCTCCTACAATGTTTTCTTTGCTCAGGCTGCCAGAATAAAAACACCAGACACAGGTTGGCTGATAGATGACAGAGATGTATTTCCCCCCCAGTTCTAGAGCCCAAAGTGTCAGCATGGTTGGGTTCTGGCAAGGGCCCACTTGCTGGATTCTCCAGATAGCTGCCATCGCCCTGTAACTTCAGGTAGTGGAAGGGACTGGAGCACTCTCTCAGATCTCTTTTATAAGGACACTCATCCTGTGTCACTTGCTGGGTGATTATTTTTATAAAAGAAAAACCAGGAAGCAGTGCCTTGCCACTGTCCGAACGCCACAGTAGCATCCAGAGGGCTGAGACACTCTGGAGGCAATTGGGAAAGAAAAAAAGTGAATCTTCCTATGGAGTCAGACCGACGAGATGGGGGTCCTTGGCAAGAGCAGGATCAAAAAGTCCGCTTAGCTGGCACCTGGTCCAACTGTCCAAGGGGCCCGGGGGCTGTCAGTGGCTGAAGGCCCTCTGAGCACTCCCCCAATGAAATCCCAGCTGGACGCCAGAGCTGTTTTTTTAACCCTAACAAGATCTGTCATTAAACGTTACTGGAGCCTGACTTTGCCTCTTTCCCTCCAGGCCCTGCTAGTGGGGGTCAAAGGTCACATAATCCTTCAACACAGGCTCCTGGGCCCCAGCTTTTGTTCACCAGGCCTCACAGGGATGATGGGTAAACTCCCTCCTGGCCCTTGGAGAAGGGCCATACAAGAAACCAGCGAACCATGGTCCTTAACGAACAGGGCCCCTCCAAGGTCAGCCAGCAACAACCACTTATGATATTTACAGCCTTCTGTCCGCACAGATTAAACACAGGGAACAAAAAATGGACCTCCTTTGTCTGGTAAACTTATGTCATTCCTCATTAAGAAAAATTGAGAACAAACCTTGATTTTGTTGGGAAACAACGTTTGCTTCTAAAGACAGTCTTGGATGAGGCTAGGAGCATTTTTGGGGACAAGGACATCTTGTACAATATTATTAATAAGTGACTGTGTTCTGATAATTTCATAAACACTTCAGCTGTATTGTTTTCTAGCAACAGAATATACTTTGGCCAAGGGCACTATTTCTCACTTGTTCATTGGCAATTAGCGCTGTAAACAGATACCTTGTGGGCGCATTCCTCAGCAAGGAATCAACACCAAAAGAACAAGATCTTGGCAGCTTGAGTTATCACTTTTTGTTTGAAATGTGGACATTTTTCTAAAAATCCCTCAGGGCTTCGGGTGCTGAGGTTGAGGGAAGCTTTCTGTTCACTGTCTGCAATCTGAGAACCATGGCTGTAGGGACAATAAATTTTGGCAGAAAAACCCTCTTCTTTTTCCAGAGAAAGCATATACATGAACCCAATATGTCCATTTAAACCCAAAGGTGCTTTGATTTAAACTAAGTAGGAGACCAAAGCTCCCCGACCCACAACCCTACTTCAACCCACCCCAACCCCACTGGCCCGACCCACGGGCATTCTCTGAAGAGGATTTGTAGAACACAGCTTAACAACTGCATATCTGTCAACTGTGTCTGGAACTAGTAGTCAGAAGACCGGGATGCCTCACTGATTGTCAAAGTTTCAAGAGCTGCGGAAGGCTCCATGCTCTCACTGTGGCTGGCTTTCTCATCTAGTAAATGTGACTTCCTTATTCCACCTGCCCAATGGGGCTGTCATCAGTATTGAGGTGTGGGGGTCACTACTCATAATGGTTGTTGTATGAAATAACTTAATTGAGACATAATCCACATATAACTTCCCCATTGAAAGTACGCAACTCAATGGCTTCAGTATATACTATAACCATCACCACAGTCATTATCAGAACATTTTCCTCACTCCAGAAAGAAACCCGTTACTCAGTGGTGGTCACTCCCCATCTTTCCCCTACACATGTTGCCTTAAGCAACCACCAATCTATTTTCTGTAGATTTGCCAATTCTGGAGATTCATATAAATGGAATTAGACAGTATGTGATCCATGGCGACTAGCTTTTATCACGTGGCACGTTTTCAAGGTTCATCACTATTTCATGTCTTTTTATTGCAGAATAATCTGCTATATGGATGTATGCAGTTTGTTTCACTGAAGGACATTTGAATTGTTTTCGTGTTTGAGCTATTATGAATAACGCTGCTGTGAACATTAAAAACACGAACAAGGTCTTGTTTTTGTGGACGTGTTTTTTCATTTCTCTTGGCTATATACCTAGGAGTAGAACTGCAGGGTCACATGGTAACTCTATGTTTAACTTTTTGAGGAGCTGCCAGACTGTCTTCCAAGACAGCTACACCATGTCCCATTCCCACCAGCAGTGTGTGACGGGGTCCAATCTCTCCACATCCTTGCTAACACCTGTTAGTATTTGTCTTTCTGACTATAGCCACCCTATAAAGATGAGGTAAAGTGGTATCTCATTGTGATTTTGACTTACATTTCCCCAATGGCTTGACGTGTTGGGTATCTTTTCATGTGCTCTAATGGGTCTTTACATTTACTGTTTCCTTTGTCCAAAATGCCATCCTAGACACTAGCCAGGATAATGGCAGGCAATCTAATGGTGAAAGGTGTACAGATCTACAGAACTCTGCAGGCGTCCTTTGTTTTCTGTGTCTGCCAAGTGTACTTCTTATTTGAAACCTTGAAATATTTTTACTAAAATTATGACAACGATCTATCTCTCCCAGCATCCCCCCACCCCGTATACCCCTTACTCCATTCCTATGCCTTGAATTGGGCCAAACTGTTACAACAAAGCTTTTTCTACAAAATTCTCTGAAAAACAGATGAGCTCCAAAACCTAGCCAATAACTTAATTTTTCAGTAAATCCTAGCATACCAGTTCATCTAAATTTCACCAGGCTGCCACTCTGCCCGCCCTGCAGGGTGTGATTCACGTTGTCATCTGTGTGCTTGGAGCCCCTTGGAGTGGTGCGGTGCTCACCCTGTGAGGCAGCTCTCCCTTCCCCCACACACCCTCTACCCTGCAACACATACCTTTAACAGGAAGTGTCCTTGAGAGCTGTTGTTCAGCCAATCATGGGAGTGATCTGCACTGATCTAAAAGGCATCTGCAAGGTGGCCAAATCAGGCGAAGAACAGAGTAACACTGGCCATCTGGATCTGTTCTGACCATCTAAATGTTGATTTCACAGACTTGCCTAGAGTAATGGTCACTCCTCTCAGTCACAGCTGGTTACTAAAGGCAGCGTTCAACAGCAGTTAAGAGAAAGAGCTCTTTCTGGCACTCAAGGAGTCTTCATCCAAACTCCTCTCGTTGCACACCAGCTCTGTGATGTTACAAAGACTCTTTCATCTCTCTGAGTGTATTTCCTCACTTGTAAAAACTATCAATATCTTGCTCAAAGGGCTGTGAGAATGAATAGAACACTATTTAAACCACATTTCGCAGAGTGCTTAGGAAATGGGGAATACTAGAAAGAGAACAAAGAAAGGAACAGAAGATATATTTGAAGTAATAATGGCTGAGAAATTCTCAAAATTAGTGACAGACACCACTCACAGAGCCAGAAAGCCCAGAGAACACCGAGGAGGATAAATATACAAAAAGCTATACCCACACATATCAAACCACAGTAAATCAAAGACCAAGGGAAAATTTTGAAAGAAAAGAACACTTGACCTGTAGAGGAAAAAAGGTAAGAATTACACTGGACTTCTCTTCAGAAACCATGTGAGCAAGAAAGAGTAGAGTGAAATATTTAGTGTTGAAGGAAAAAACATCAACCTAGAATTCTGGATCCAGTGAAATTGTCACTGGATCTACAAAGAACTCTCAGAACTCAGCAATAACAACAACCCTGTTAAAAAAAATAGGCAAAAGATCTGAACAGACACCTCACTATATAAGATATACAAACCTTAAGTAAGCATATGAAAAGATGACATTATATGTCACTAGGGAGTTGCAAATTAAAACAACAGTGAGATACCACTGCACACCAATTAGGATGATTAGAATATAGGTGGAAAAACATGACTACCAAATGTTTCACACAAATACAAGATGTTAATAGGGAAACTAGGTTAGTGGGGAGGAATCATATATATGAGGCCTCTCTACACTATTTACTCAATTTTTTTTGTAAATCTAAAACTCTTCTAAAAGATAAAGCTATTATCTAAAAAAAAAAAAAAAAAAAACCACACACACAATACAGGGTAAATTGAGACCACATTGAACCTTCACAGAATAAAAGAATGACAATGATCAAATAGATTTAAAGCCAGAAGAGACCTTAGATTTGGTCATTTGTTCTTCCAATATTTATTGACCACTTACAGAGGGTCACTCTCTGTGTGAAGCACTGTGGACAATGAAAACAAGACATCCCCACCACAATACAATCTAAGTGAGAAACACCAAAATGACCCATTTTTGATAAGTACTTCTGTATGGGGTAGGGAGTAGAGAATGCTGAGAGGATAATCACTAAATTATTACCGGTAGTTATTTAGGGATGGGCTTTTGTTCCCTTTTACTGGTTCACATTATTTCATGGTGTTTCATGACGAGCATGTTTTGCTATTGTAATTAAGAAAATAAAATAAGAAAAGTCATTTTCCTTTGATTCTATTTGGAGAATCAAATAGATTCACTTCAGAGAGTGCTCCCAGGTGAAGGTGAATTTGGAACCAGGATTGTAAAAGCATATGAAATGGAGCAGTGTGGCTGGGACAAGGTCCTTTCCCTTAGGAGAAGTGCACAGTAAGAGAGAAAGTCCCCTGCACAGAAGTATTTTTGGTCGCCCAGAGGACAGATGCCAGTGGTTGCCACTCAGTGGCAGCAACACTTGACCACCATTAATCACAGCCAAATTTGTGATCCTGATAGTTTTTGACACATGTTAATTTCCGCTAAGTTTTCTCCACCACAGTGTTTTCCAAAGGTTATTTTATAGAAAACTAGTCCCCAAGATATTAGTAGGTGGGTTTCTGGGGTTAAATGCTTTTGAGAAATACTGGATTGAATAATGAATAGCACAGTTATTTATAGCAGAACATATCAAAGCCTTTATTATTCTATGGTACAATGTGTGTCTCCAAAACAAAGCATAGACTGCTTCCCAAATTTGTTTTGAGAAAAAAATTCACTACCTCCACCACAACCTACCCACCGCTTGCTGTATTCATTTGTTTTGTGGAGACAAGAGCATTTCATGGACTTGGTATCATCATTTGGTACCCATTTTGAGAACTGTTACTCTACCATATGCCACATCAGTGGTTCATGGGCCGTGATTTATCTTGTCAGTATCCCCTCATATCTCCAGCAGCTAGCACATAGATGGCTCTGTGTAAGAATTTGTCAAATAAAAGAATAATTGAATTTCATTAAGCAAAGCTGACTTGGAGTGTGCCTGACTGGCTCAGTCGGCAGAGCATGTGACTCCTGATCTCAGGGTCATTAGTTCAAGTCCTGCATTGGGCATAGAACTTACCTTAAAAAAGAAAAAGAAAAGGAAACGGAAAAGGAAAAGGAAAACCAACTTACCACAAAGTTCTACACTTCTTATCGTTCTTCTGAGCTGTACTTTCACTTCCCTACAAAGAAAAGAAATCACCCAAGATCACAATGAACCATCCAATCTGGACAGTCCATGTAGGCATATAAGAAGTCAAAATCTGATCTCCTCACCAGGACTCTCTCCCAAGGGTTCTGTCACTTATGAATGAAATTCTCTCCCCAGCTGAGAGTTAGGGACAAACCAAGGCAGATGGTTCTGTGGTTTATCTTCCCAGCCACTTTCAACAAATCCATCTTGCTTCCCAGAGCCCATTGGGAAAGGCCTCCAAAGAAAACAGCCACTTGGATTATATGAGGTTACTGCATGATTGTCAAAGCAATAAAGCCTTGCCTCTCCTTTTCTTCTTCTCCATCAAGAGGTCAGTGGGGACATGCTTTCCCCATGTAGCCTGCTAACAACTGTGCTGGAAGATGGCTTGCACATGGATTAGAACCAACTAGAGTCAAGAAGTCACCCACAGTCTTATAAAAAGGGGTGCCCCTGGGGCTGACAGAGTGCATGTTCCCTCAAGTACCTCCCTGCCGCCATACGCTCAGCCCTGTGGTACTTGATGTTCCTATCTTCTGCAGGCTTCTGTCATTGAATGACCAAGGAGCTATTAACCTTATTGTTTTTTAGAGGCTGAAGGAGCTCATTAGCTCCTCAAAATACAACAAAGGGAAACTCTGTTCGGCCAAAAGTTCAAGCCTAAATTTGAAATCTAAATACTTGAACTTATCAGTGATGTCCACATGCTACAAAATTATAACTTTCTTAAAAAAAAAAAAAAAAAACCCTGCTGGGGCGCCTGGGTGGCTCAGTGGGTTAAGCCTCTGCCTTTGGCTCAGGTCATGATCTCATTCTGGGATCAAGGACCGCATCGGGATCTCTGCTCAGCAGGGAGCCTGCTTCCCCCTCTCTCTCTGCCTGCCCTACTTATGATCTCTCTCTGTGTCAAATAAACAAAATCTTTAAAAAAAACTCCACTGACTGCACTGTATTTAAGCAGAATGCCTTTTAAGTCTAGAGCCATTTTAAACTCTCAAAACTTTACATATGCAAGAACAGCAAGCTGAAAGCAAAAGTCACTAAGTTTACTCTTATTTCTAAGATTAATTTCAACCTCCCTTGTTTTCAGCACTCCTGCCATTGTCCAGACTACTAGATGCAGCTAGAATGAGGGATTTCCAAAGTCACACAGGAAACCTGGACTAAATTACTACAGAGAAATATGTGCCATTGCTAAGTTTGTGGTTTGCTTAAAGCACAGGTTAAAGCAAAGGTTATCGGACACTAATGCTGCACAGGTTTTCTAAATATTCTTTATTGCCAATGACAGAACCAGATGTGAACCACATCAGGAGAGACATGTGTGATGGCGTTTTCCTAAATGCTTGTGATGAATTATAATTTGCAAAGGGGAAGATGGCAGCTGTGTGGTGCCACAATCATTTCTTCCAAATACCACTCTCATCAGGGTATTTTCTCCTCAGGGACAGTTGCGACTCCCTTTTGTGTGAAATCTAAAGACCCTATTGAAGACCTCAGTCATCAGCCTGCCTTACCTTGAGGCGATCGAAAGGGAGCCCTGTGCCCCTGGACAATCTCTCTACTTTCCTTTACGTATTTGCTTAGGTGGCTACCTCTGTGGAACCCATGGCTCTAACATCCTTCAGAACCTCACTCAAACCTCATCATGTTCAAGGAGCCTCCCCGCCCCAGCCCCTCTCCAAGCTCATTATTCTCCTGTATTTGTCATTCCCTGTAGTTATTTATACTTGTCCTCCTGACTATTGGTGGCTGCCAATGGAAGGCTTAGCATCATATCTGTGGCCCCCTTAAAGCAAGTGTGTGGAATGGACTCCCTGGTGTGTATTTTCTTTTTTTTTTTTTTTAAGATTTTATTAATTTATTTGACAGAGAGACACAGCGAGAGAGGAAACACAAGCAGGGGGAGTGGGAGAGGGAGAAGCCAGCACCCACTGAGCAGGAAACCCAATGTGGGGCTTGATCCCAGAACCCTGGGATCACAACCTGAACCGAAGGCAGACACCCAACAACTGAGCCACTAGGCACCCCTGTATTTTCTGTCCTTCCTCCTTCCTGCCTTCAGGGAACAATGTATGTCGCCACCCTTGATTTTCCTTTGCCTTTTCATCCTTTCATCCTTACCTTGTTCTAGCTTATCTATTTTTACATGATATTTTCCATCCTCTCTGGGTCAAAATGGGAGTATCCATGTGACTCTGCAGACTACATTAGCATGTGCTGTTCTCTCAGAATGTCCTCCGTCAGTGCCTGAGCTCCCAACACTTTATATACTTCGCTGAGGAAAAAATTACCTCAGAAGGAAGTTATCTTCTTATTCTAATTGTTTTCTTGTACCTAGTTATCTTCAATATTCAAATTTTTGAAAATAAAAATTTTTGCTCCTTTAATTAAAAGATTAAATGTGCAAGATGTCTTATATATATTATCTATTAACCAGAATTATCATCCTATGTTATACATGAAGAACCACGGAATCAGAAAAGTTAAATGGTTAGCCCAATGTCACCCAGCTAGAAAGGTAGAGTAGAGACTTGAACCTCAGTCTACCCGATTCCAAATCCCTTGACTTTGTATTTCCTAAAAGTGTCTGGCTCTGTAACAGGCACTCCACGGTTTATACTAATTGATTGTTGAAGTATCACCAGGAAAACTTAGTCCATAATTGAATAAAACACTGGAGGCAAAGCTATTGCAAGTTGAACTTGTAAAGCTGATACACACTGGCTTCATAAAGACTGTGAGTAGATCCTAAGCAGGTCTAGCTGAGAAAGACAAGTCAGACATACTAAAGTAAGCAGGGGGTAGGGGGTAAAGAATACAAGAAGGGAAACCATGCACTGATGTCCAAGTTTGGACACAGAGAAAGAATAGATGTGGCACACTGGTTTGGGTGTAGGCCCAGGGCAAAACTGATCCAGCTGTGCAACCATCGCAGCAATTCTAGCCCAAACCCTGGATTTCAGTAAGGGTAGCCTTGGTGGTTATCTCCTGAGGGAATCTGATAAAATGGAATAGACAGACTTTGCATATCTGAAGCCAAAATACAGAATTTTTGTTCACTAAGAACCTTTACACATGTTACCTTCTTGTAACATTTTTCCAACTCCTCCCTGGTATTTCATGTTTATGTAATGTTTACCACATGGTATTACAAAGATGTGTCTACATCTATCTTCCCCACTAGACCATCAGCTACTCAAGGGCCATAAAATAATCTTTTGGAAATATCATACATATGTCACTTCTTCCCAAACTGACCTAAAGATTGGATGCAATTCCAATAAAAGCCAAATAGAATTGTTGAAGAACTTGACCAATAATTCTCAAATGTATATGGAGGAGCAAAGACATAAGAATAAACAAGGCACTCCCGAAGGGGATGATCAAGACTCATTACAAAGCTGTTCTAATAAAGACAGTGTTGTAGTAGTATAGTTATCGGCAAACTGCCCATGGACTAGATTAAAAAGCAGAGAGGAGAGAGGGGGTGGGTCTTTGAGATACAGGGGAGAAGACACTGCGATTCACTAAGGAAATAAGGATTTCATCAATAAGTGGTGCAAGGCCATTGAGAGGAGAGGAGTGGAGAGGAGAGGAGAGAGATTAAACAGAGAAAGGAAAGGGGGTGGGTCCTTGAGATACAAGGGAGAAGGCACTAAGGAAATAAGGAATGAATTCATCAATAAATGATGCAAGAACCATCGGTTTTCTGTATGGCAAAGAAATCCTGTAATCAGATCCTGCTTCACACCACGCAGAAATGTCAAATCCTAACGGATTTAAGACTTAGATATAACCCGTACCCCCGGGGCAAATAATACATTATAAGCTAATTTTTAAAAATGTGGAAAAAAAAAGACAGATATAAAAGGCAAAACAATGTAAGAGAGCATCTCCAGAATCTGAGAGTGGTGAAGATTACTTTAAAAAATACAAACTAGGGGTACCTGGGTGGCTCAGTCAGTTAAACATCTGCCTTCGGCTCAGGTCATGATTCCAGGGTCCTGGGATGGAGCCCGCCATAGGGCTCTCTGCTCAGCAGGGTGTCTGCTTCTCCCTCTGCCTGCCACTACCCCACTCTTATTCTCTCTCTCTCTCTCCCCCACTCTTTCTCTCTCTCCCTCTCACAAATAAATACATAAAATATTTAAAAAAATAATAATAATAAATAAAAAGTACAAACTACAGTGGCACAGTTGGTTAAGCAGCCAACTCTTGGTTTCAGCTCAGGTCATGATCTCATGGTCATGAGACCGAGTCTGCTTGAGATTCTCTCTTCCTCCCCTTCTACCCCTCCCACTCATGCTCTCTCTCTTTCTCTAAAATAAATAAATAAATAAATCTTTTTTTTTTTAGTACAAACTACAAAAAAAAAATAAATAAATTCTGCTACATTCAAATTAAGAACATCTGTTTAACAGATCCCATGATGAAAGTGATCAGAAACCCCACAAACCCAGAGAAGATAATTTGCAACATGTATAACCAATAAAATGTACATAAAGATGATTTATTCTTTTTATCTTCAAAGTCTAATAAATAAATGAATAAAGCCCAGTAGAAAAATGAGCAGAAGACAGAAACAGGTTCACAGAGCAGGACACATGACAGGCCCACAAATGCATAAAAGAACAGCCTCATTAGTAATCAAGAAGACACTAAGACACCATTACATTTCACCCAATGGATAAGCAAAAATTAATAAGTCTAACACTGTCAAAGTCTTGGTGACAGTGTGAATTGACCAAAATCTTTACATACTGTTGGCAGAAGCCAACTGGTACAACCACTTGGGAATACATAAGTTGAACACTCACATACTTTATAGCCGAGCAGTTCTACCTTAAAGAAATTCTTGCACACATGCCCAAGATTCATGTGATTCTACTTCTAAATATAAATCCTAGAGAAGCTCTTGCACAGCATTTACATGCAGGAACATTCTTTTTCTTTTTTCATATTTTTTTTAATTTTTTATTTTTTATTAACATATAATGTATTATTAGCCCCAGGGGTACAGGTCTGTGAATTGCCAGGTCTACACACTTCACAGCACTCACCATAGCACATACCCTCCCCAATGTCCAAAACCCAACCACCTTCTCCCTATCCCCCTCCCCCCAGCAACCCTCAGTTTGTTTTGTGAAATTAAGAGCCTCTTATGGTTTGTCTCCCTCCTGATCCCATCTTGTTTCATTTTTCATGTAGGAACATTCTTAGCAGTACTGTAATAACAACTGGAAACAACCCTTGTCCGAAGCGACTAGACAATGAATAAACAATGATTTATTCATACACAAGAAAATGTGGGGAAAAAAGCAAGTGAAAAAAAAACTGAGTATAGTATAATACCATTTTAATTAACCAAGCAAAATTAAATAATATGCTATTTGATATTGTATACATATCTTTTTAACTTATCTTCTTAAACCAAGCATTCATAGAAATCAAATTCAAAATGTTGGTTATTTCTAAGGGTACACATGGCATGATAAAGGAAAGGAGCCCACCAACAGAAGCAATGGTATTAGCTGTGTTCTCAAAGCTCACAGGTCCTCTTTTTGTTATTATATTCACTTACCTGTGTGATATTCACATTCTTTGGTATATATCAACTATTATGTAATAATAAAAGGAAAATCTGGTGGCCAGGCTTTTCTAAGAACACAGAAATAACATCCTTCCAGTAGTGCATGATTCTGCCTGTGCTCAGATTTGCCAGCATCCAGTGTTAGAGGCAGACAGGGCAGTGAGGCCATGCAGTCCCGTTGCTACTTTTACAGATGAGGAAACTGAGGCTCAGAGAACACAAGCCACTGCTCCATGATCCCCTGACAAAGGCAGGAGCCAAATCCAGGTCTTCTGACATATCCTGCCTTGGACCAAGTTGCTGGGCCATACCCTTGAATCCGTTGAATAATAACAAGAAAAGAAAACTCCAATCTCCTTTATCTTTGCTTCTCTGAGACTGACACAGGTCTGACAATTTATGGGTCCTCAATATATTTGTTAACTATATATCACAGAATTCTTGATGGATTGTCCACAAGGTATCTCAAAAAGCGATACCAAGTACTTTCCTCTCCAAGGTCAATGCCTTCAAACCAAGATTCCAGGAAGCGAATCAGAAGAAATGATCAGTGATGTGATCTCTGCAGCAGCCATGGATGCACCTCCCAGCCACCCAGCTTCGCGTGACTGACTTGTGTAGCTTAAGGTGCAGAATTCAGGAGAAAGGAGCCAAACCCTATGAATTGTCTTTGTTGTCTCCGAGACAAGGTGTTGCCAGGATCTGCGGTTTGGCTGTGGAATGAGCAGTGAAGCACTTTCTCTTCCATTATATCTGCATAATACACTGGCTGATCCCATGCCAGGTTACTAAGTTCCTAGCAAGGCAGGGGTTTCCATGTAAACTTCACTGATGGCATCTCCAAACCCCAGGGTTCCCTAGTCCCTGATTCTGTGCGGTGAAAATTCCAGGTATAATTATTTTTCCTCCCTCGTTCTTTCTAGACCTTCCCTATCACCAGAAGGCTGAGCCAGAGCCCTTGTGTGTGGAAAATTTGCAGTCAGCCTCCTTCTCCAGCTCCTGTCTAGAAGACAGTTCAGCAAAGGCTCTTTATTAAAGCAAAGCTGTAGGAGTGGACTCCCCTGAGTGATGTTAGGGTCCAAGGTGTCTCGGGGTGCCAGGGTTTCCTGACTGCAGTTAACTGTAGCCAGGATAGCAGACTTCACCTCAACACCTTCTGGAGTGCCCTGGGTTGACACACCCAGAATTTTGAGTCTTCCCATCCAGAAACATCTCTCTCCCTTTATTCAAATTCCCCCTCAATAAAGCTTCTTATTTTCTTCATAATTCTTCTTCATAATTCTATTCATTTCTCAGTAACTATATTCCTAGGTATGCTCTGTTTGGGGTGACTCGGGGCAGCAATCTAACGAGGGAAGGTAACAGGCTGCTTCTGCACCAAGGTGCCCGTTGGCTGCTAGGAGTTCCAATGATGACATTAGCCAGGATGGCCACCCTTCATTTACTGAAAACAAACTATTTCTCTCCAGTGAAGAAGCACCATCTTCCTGCAGATTGGGTTAAGACCGGGTACTTACTCGTAAATTTCTGGTTTGTACAGGTCTTCCAAGGGTCCTTAGAGAGAGCACTGCCTACTGCAGTGGAAGCTAGAGCATGGTTCCTCACACTACAGTAATGCCAAAAGCAGATGTGACCACCAACTGGTCACCATCTTTGACCCAGGCTGCCTTGGTTACCATGCATAGAAGGGGCTGTGGGCAGATGGCAGGAAATGCTGGATTTTCAGCTGAGCTCCCTGGGTTGGCTAATGCCCTCCCTCTGCAGACCAGTGAAACTTTCTAATTTGCATTACCTCTCCTGGGCCTTCAGGATGCATGGGCTCTCTGGCTTTGAACCCAGTTCTACTGGGTCTATAAGGCATAATTTACAGATGATGCATGTATTTGTGCTTTTTGTTAAATTGAGTTTGTTTTTTGTTTTGTTTTGTTTTTTTAAAGATTTTATTTATTTATTTGACAGAGAGAGATCACAAGCATGCAGAAAGGCAGGCAGAGAGAGAGGAGGAAGCAGGCTCCCTGCTGAGCAGAGAGCCCGATGCGGGGCTCAATCCCAGGACTCTGAGATCATGACTTGAGCCGAAGGCAGCGACTTAACCCACTGAGCCACCTAGGCGCCCCTTAAATTGAGTTTTTAATGTCAACACATTTGCGTTTAAACTTCTGTTCTTTCATATTACTGATCCTGATGATCCACCTTTAAGATCTGATTTCACAGGAAATGCTATCCAGACATGGACAGGACACTGGTTGTGTGCAAGAGGAAGTCGTCATTTGGTAGACCTAGGAATGCAAGGGGCAGGCAGAAAGAGGCAGGGTTTCTGAAGCTGGGGGAGGTTCCCTAAGCAGCCCGCCAGCATTTTGCCCTGCCCTACCCATGCTTGGCTCCTTTGCCTCTCTAAGAATGCAAAACAGCCAGCTCCTCTTGAACTGTTTTAATCTGTTTCATTCATAATTCCACAGAAAACTTCCCTTACAATTCACAAAAATAACAGTTCTGGTACTTTTCAAAAGTACCAGACATCAGGGTGGAAAGCAGAAAGAGTATTACGTATGGATTCCAAAGAGCTGTTCCCACTCAGACCTAACTACGACCACATACATGACCTTGAGCAAGTCATTTGACCTCCCTATGCTTCATCTCATCTGAAAATGGGAACAGTAATACCTACTTTATAAGACTGTGGTGAGGCACAGATGATTCTGCCAAGAGTTGTACAAACGCTAGGTATTATACTTTTACTCTAAGAATAATAATAAATGTACCATAAATATCTTATTTCAAAACAAAAATTAGTTAGTGATTATATGCAGACAGAATATAAGAGGTTATGGTAACATTAGAAAATCACAACAACAAAAACAATAATACTGGTTCCTATTTCCTGAATACATACTACCTGCCAGGCACTTTGCTAAAGCCTTCACATAAAATAGCTCTAATATTCAGGCAGGTAATATTATTCACCCATTTTTACTGAAGGAAAAAACCACGCTTAGCACGTTTTAGTAACTTTGCCAAGGTCACAAGTCTTCTTAGTGGCAGAGCTGGGATTCAAGCACAGAATGTCAAGTCTTGAGCCTTGCTTGTTTCAAGAAGCTTCCAAACTATCATGAAAAGTAAAACATATTTGCAAATAAGACATAGTCACCAAAAAAATAAATCAAATTCACAAATTTAAAAATAAAGAAAAGGTATACCATGGGTAATACCATTGATTACCTCAATATGTGCTTTGTTTCCTGGCTCTGGGTCTTTGTGTTCACAAACTCCCTTTGTCTAGAGCACATTTTTTTTCCTCTACTTGTCAAAATACTCATACTTCAAGGCACAAATAATATGCTACTTTCTCCATGAAGTCTTCCCAAATTCTCAGTTCGCCTTCTCTCCCTCTGGCTCTTTGTTTATAAGCGGAGGAGGGGAAAGTGTCCTAGACAGAGGGAGACATGGGTAAAGAGGCCTGCAGCCAGGAGACAAAGCACATATCTGGGTAATATATTTTGTGCAGCTGGAATGCTGGCAAAGTAAAGGATGACATGGTTAAAAGTTAAAACTGGATGGCTGTCAGTTAAGCGTCTACCTTCTGTTCAGGTCATGATCTCAGGCTCCGGAGATTGAGTCCTACGTCTAGGGAAGTCTGTTTCTCCCTCTCTTTCTGCCCTGTAGTCCTGCTCATGCTCTCTCTCTCTCAAATAAATAAATAAAATCCTTTAAAAATAATAAAATAAAAGTAGGCACTGATAATTGTCTCCAAGTATCCATTTTTTCTTCTTCCTTTTGTTAATAAAACCCCAATTTTATCCTGGCACATGGCTACCCAGCTAGAGACTACAATTCCCAGCCTCTCTTGTAGCAAGTTACAGTCATGTGACTAGGTCTGACCCAATGATGCAAAAATTGACATGACTTGCTACTAAAGCACCATGTAATGTCCTGAAGACTAAGCCCCCTACCTGAGACTTCCCTTGTTCCTCTTCCTCCCGGATGCAAATGGCAACAAGTACAGCCTTGAACTAAGATATGGAAGGCATAGGTGAAGGATGGCAAAGCTGCCCACCACACCTGGACACTCACCTCTACACACATGACAAAAGAAGAAACTTCTATCTTATTTATGTCAGTATACGTTGGGTTCTTGGGCAACCTCCAGAACCACAAATTTCTGCTGTCCACACCCTAATTAATACAGAGCCCAGCTTTACAGGGCTCTGATTCCAAACCAAATATATGGAAAATAGTTCACAGGCAATAGGAAACCTTTTCTTTTTTTTAACTTGAAACATCTGTATCCACATAGTGACCTGGTGGCATGGTTTATCTTTCTTAAAGAGCATTAATGTATTAAAGGTGAGCCTTTCTACCCACTGCATTTCCAAATTATGTTAGTTAGAACTTGAGGTCAGAATATATTTGCCTGGATCACATAGCAGAGAGCTATACTGGCTTTATTGAGAGTTTAGTTTTCAAGACTATAGAAAAGGAAGAGGAAATACATGGAGAGGTGAGGAACATATGTGGCTGAGACAATTCCACCAAGAAACTATTTTCCCTTAGGCTTCAGTAAAGTGCTATTCTCAGTTATTCTAGAATAGGGTTACTCTAAGGACAGCAAGATCTACACCACTGGTACCCAGCTAACATCTGCCATTTTACTTCTTCCATGCAGAACACAGTGAGCAATTAGACTGAGACCTAGAGTAAGATATCATCCATGTGTTTTTTAAAGAAATGGGTATTTCAGACTAACAAATTTTTCTGCTATCTGAAGCTTAAGTTCTCAACTGTTTTATCATTGGCCAACAATTAACTTTGTGCTATTGTTCCCAAGAGGATCATGAAAAAAACCGAAAACACATGTACTAAATTGGTGGCAGTAATTATAAGAAGGTGGGCATCTAAATAATCCATCCTTTTTTAGATTGTCATTATAACAAACACAAAAATAAGCATCTTCTATTGAATCTGGGGTCAATCTATAGTTGTCCTGTTTGAGAAATTCAGGTATACGCAGCCAACATTTTCAGACATGTGGTCTATTAACCAATCATTGGTCTTTCATAAATCTTGCCTTATAAATATATGTTCAGGATATTATTCAGCATATGTTGTATGTTAAATATTTCTACTATACAGACATTCCTCATGGATCTGCGGTGAGGGAGGAAAACTTTAAGTGAAAAGCAAAAATGTGTAGTTCTCAAATCACACCTACATCAAATCAGCAAAAAGTCAGGATACTATTACTTGAAGATAAAACAGTCCATTGACTTATAGGGCACTTGCATTCTTGGAAAACTCAATGTATTTTATTACCATGTAAAAAAGTATTTGTATTTCTAAGTAAAATGGAGTTCACATCTACGTTCAAGCAATTCCAAGTGGGTTTTTACACGAATGTGCAGTGAGATTAGAAAGTCGCATAGGAGATGTAATTGTGTTTGCGATATGTAGGAACATGCTGTGCATGGCAGGGTGACCAGCACCCCTGACCCCACCCACTAAAGGCCGTTAGCACCCGGGGGTGGGGGGGGGGGTGTTGCTCTTAAAAGTCTCAAAGTGCTCCCCTAGGGGGCAGTAGCTCTCCCACTCAGTACCACTGTCAGAACGCCAAGCTTCCTTGACTTGCTTCCTGGGGCTATCCCACTGCACCTGCAGGGCCTCGGCCGGGGCGTGGGCATTAGAAAGCTGGCATAGGGGATGTGTTTAGACAAATTGCTTAGATCCAGCAGGCGCTAAGCCTGAGCATCCCACCCTCCCAGGGAAAGGCTTCTCCCACATGGAAAGAGGCTGCAAAGTGGAGCATTCTCATTTTGGGTAAACCTCTGCACAGAGCCCCCCAGTCCTGGCTGGAGGAGGCAACTATCCAAGTGCATTTTAGCAGCACTGATAATGACCATAGCCCCCAAAGCTCTTTTTTTTCCCAGCCTAATGGAGAGCTAGGCAGGTGATAGGGAATGTGGAGGCAGTAGGGGCTGGGAGGCAAGAGGTCTAATTCTGATAAGAGAAGAGGGGGCGGAGGGCAGGGAGACAGTGTGGACATGAGATGCCCAGTCTAGAAGAGTAAACTTGTGTCCTTTAAGGCGAGGGCATTTGTTGTTTGTTCTGCCCTCCTGTTCTAGGGACAGATCTGGGTGGCCTACGTACAGGGAATATTTGCAGACAGCAAGTCAAAGGAAAGCAGAAGAATCTTGCAGCCCAAGATCCCCACAAAGAATTAACTCTCCAGTTAACTGTAACTCTACAAATAGTTTTGTTTAACTGAAACCATGTCATATCAAAGATTCAAATGTCTTCTAAGCTAAGCATACATATCTGCATGTCCTCAGGAAGGAGGGGATACAGGACTGGAATGTCAAATAGGGGAATAGCTATGAGGCACCTCTCTGTCTTCCATGTTTTGCTTTGTAGTGACATTCTCAACTCAACTGCTATCCTTGGCACTCATTCAGCTCTGTTCAGGCTGGTCCCAGGGGTCAGAGCTGCCCTCCTGCCTTCCTGTTGATAGTCACTCAATCGCACCTCACCTTGGGAATCAGACAAGGCATTACACTTGGTTGAGGGGAGAGCAACTGCCTCAACTAGTGTATGAAATAGAACCCCCCAAAAGAAACTCAACATGTGTTAAAAACAACAACAAAAAAAAAACCCGAGTAGGAAGTGACTTGTCAAAAGGAATATAAAGCCATTAAGACTACTTAGTTTCCAGGGGTGCCTGGGTAGCTCAGTGGGTTAAAGCCTCTGCCTTTGGCTCAGGTCATGATCCCAGCATCCTGGGATCGAGCCCCATGGACCGAGCCCCACGGATCGAGCCCCACATCAGGCTCTCTGCTCAGCAGGGAGCCTGCTTCCCCCTCTCTCTCTGCCTGCCTCTCTGTCTACTTGTGATCTCTGTCAAATAAATAAATAAAATCTTAAAAAAAAAAAAAGACAGTTTAGTTTCCAAAACTCCTTGTGTCACCTGTAACCTTTCAAAAGAATACTTTACACTGTAGTTTTTTTAAGGCCATTCATTCTTGAGATAGAACTATAATAATATGGAAAGATCTCTAAGGAATATTAAGTGAAAAAAACAGATTGTAGAACAGTATTTTTAGTATGATTTGATTACATATATCACTTACAACAACCTTACTCATTAGGTTGCTTAGATCTCCCATATCCTTATTTATTATCATCTGCTTGCTCTATTTTTTAAGATCCGTCGGTCAATTCATAGAAAGACTAAACTCATTTTACAGAAGGTAGAGAGGGGAGGAGTGTAGTCCACGTTACACAGGCTGGTACTGCCTCTTAATCTTTAAAGCCCTTTACTTTCTTTTCACTTTGCTCAGATTTTTCATTTATAGCCTCTACTCTATATTCAGCAGTGTCTGTTTTCCTTTATGTTCCTTCCAATATAGCTTAATTTCAATCCTAGGGGGTTTTTTGCTTTTTTATAAAATTCTGGGCTCTGTGCTTCTTGAAGATAGATGTTTGGCGGCTTTCTCTATTTCTTTTAATATAATTGGTCTATATAGATATTCTATCTTCCCTTAAATCTTACTTCATAATTTTTATTATA
The DNA here is from genome assembly GCF_010015895.1 of Lontra canadensis. Lineage (NCBI taxonomy): Eukaryota > Metazoa > Chordata > Mammalia > Carnivora > Mustelidae > Lontra > Lontra canadensis. The sequence goes on from NW_022631072.1 coordinate 6,277,113, forward strand.
CCTATTCACATTTCAGCAACTTTTGTTATTACAATCTATCACCCTATCCTTTGTATCTCTGTTTTGGGCTTTTGCTTTGATTACTTTTGAAATTATTCCAAAGTATTTGACATCTTTTTTTTTTAAGATTTTATTTATTTGAGAGAGAGAGAGCAAGAGAGAAAGCATGAGCAGTGGGGGAGGGGTGCAGAAGGGCAGAGGGAGAGAAGAGAAGAGAGAGAGAGAGAAGCAGATGGTCCCCACTGACCAGGGAGCCCAATGTGGGGCTCGATCCCAGGACCCTGGGATCATGACCTGGGCCAAAGGCAGACACTTAACTGACTGAGCCACCCAGGCGCCCCAATTAAGTCATATTTTTAAACTTTATTTTTTAAGGAAGTTTTGTTTTGTTTTGTTTTAAGATTTTATTTATTTATTTGACAGAGATCACAAGTAGGCAGAGAGATAGGCAGAGAGGCAGGCAGAGAGAGAGGAGAAAGCAGGCTTCCTACTGAGCAGAGAGCCCGATGCGGGGCTTGATCCCAGGACCCCGGGAACATGACCTGTGGAAGTTTTTAAGTCCATAGCAAAATCAAGTGGAGAGTACAGAGAGTTCCCACACACTTCCTCTCCCCCCGCCCCATGCTCGCCCTCCCCCACTATCAACATCCCGCACCAGAACTGGTACATTTGTTACAACTGATGAACCTACACTGACATATCATTATCACCCAAACTCCATAGATTAACAGAGTTTACTCTTGAGAGTGTACATTGTATGGGTTTTGACAAAGGAATGATGACATATACCCACCATTATGGTATATAGAATAGTTTCATTGTTCTAAAAATCTTCTGTGCTTCACCTATTTATCCCTCCCACCCCACTAGCCTCTGGCAACCACTGATCTTTTTACTGTCCATAATTTTGCCTTTTCCAGAATGTCATACAGTTGGAGTCATACAGTATGTAGCCTTTTCAGATTAATGAATATAAATAATATGGATTTCAGGTTCTTCTAAGCCTTATAATGGCTTATAGTCCTTTTTTTTTAAGATTTGATTTATTTGACAGAGAGAGAGACAGTATAAATAGGCAGAGTGGCAGAGAGAGGAGAAGCAGGCTCCCCGCCGAGCAGAGAGCCCTACATGGGGCTCAATCCTAGGACCCTGAGATCATGACCTGAGCCGAAGGCACACGCTTAGCAGACTGGGCCACCCAGGCACCCTAGTCCTTTTCTTTTTAGCACTGAGTAATATTCCATTGTCAGGATACACCATAGTTTATTTATCCATTCACCTACCGACAGCCATCTTGGTTGCTTCCAAGTTCTGGCAATTATGAATAAAGCTGCTATAAACATCTGTGTCTAGGTGTTTGTGTAGACATAAATTTTCAGCTTGTGTGGGTGAATAGCAAGGAGTGGAATTGCTGGATCATACGGTAAGAGTACATTTAGCTTTCTGAGAAACCACCAAACTGTCTCCCAAAACGGATGTACCATTTTGCATTCCCACTGGCAATAAATGAGAGTTCTTGTTGCTCCACACCCTCTCCAGTATTTGGTGTTGTCAGTGTTTTGGATTTTGGCCATTCTAATAAGTGTGGTGTTGTTTTATTGTCATCATTTTTATGAGCAAGACTGCAACATTTGTTTTGGAGTGTGTACTTTGCTAGATACTTGCTTTTACTTTTCCTTTCCTTTTTTTTTCTTATAACATCTTTGTATAGTACATCCTTTTTTATTACTTTTTATAGAAATAGGTGATATTTTCCTATATGAACTTTCTTTCTTACTCATGTTACTTCCCTGCCTAAGTCAACCACTTAGACTGAAAATGACAGCAGAGAAGGAAAGGGGAAAATGAGCCCCCCGATGTTCCTCTTCTTCTCAGGCCCTCCTTACTCATCAGAAAGCCAAAGGTTGAGAGCATAGATAGAATGTGTACCTATCAAGAAGTAAAGTGTAAACAGCTAATGTAGTTGTGTGCAGCGCTTCTACTGTTCTGGTTAAAACAAAATAATATACGTGCATGTGCAAGCTACAAAATGTGAACTGTATGATTTCGGTGATTGCGCCTGTAATTTCGATGCCCTCATAGTTAATAATTTATTTTTTTAAGATTTTATTTATTTGACAGAGAGAGACACAGTGAGACAGAGAATACAAGCAGGGGGAATGGGAGAGGGAGAGGGAGAAGCAGGCTTCCCACCGAGCAGGGAGCCTGATTTGGGGGTCGATCCCAGGACCTGAGATCATGACCTGAGCCAAAGGCAGATGCTTAATGACTGAGTCACTCGGGCGTCCCAATAATTTATAATTGACATTGCACAATATAAAGATGAATGGTAAAATTCATGCTAATAATATTAAATTTTATTTTTCTTTACTTAGAATAACATTAAATAGTAATGAAAAAGATCATGACTGGTTGAGAGAACATAGGAAAAAGTTAACACTTCATATTTTAGGACCTTGAAGAGTACTTTTCCCCTGATTTTTGAACAAGGGCCTTGCATTTTCATTTGGCAGTGGGCCCAAAAAGTTATGTAGCCAGCCCTGCTCAGGAGCTTAGTGCTAAAGAAAGGCCTTAGAGATGATCTAGTGCAATCTCTTCATCAGACAAGGAAGATGAGGCCCAGAGAGGTGAAGTAACATCTTGCTTAGGAAACTGAAAGGGGGGTAGAATGAGAGGAACTTCTTCCATCCTCAGACCTTGAGGAATGAACTTGGGCTTCACTGAAATGTGCTAACTCCCCAGGGACTCACCCCTCTCTGCTCTGTCCCTGTGTAGGTTTCTCTGGAACCCAACCCCACCCATGATGATCCTGGCTTTCCCAGAGCCAGCCTTGTCTCCAGGGTTGGAGGATAGTGGAACCAAATCCCACATTCCGTGTGCTGCTGCATATTCTGGCCACATTCCCACCATCCTGGATTACTCGCTAAGCATCATCACTTACATTCAACTGCCAGACCAGACCTTATGCCACCCACCGAATGCCTCCTGCCTGCTCTGGGCACCTGGGGACTTTCAGTGGACCTGTTTTCTATTCTCAAGAATATTTGGCTTCTAATAAGTCTAAGAAGTCTAATAAGACTTCTAATAAGTCCACAAAACCTGTACAGTTTGGGAAATAAACTATTAGAGGTGGAGTTTAGGGGACCATGGAGTGTGATGTAGTGTCCTGAACCTTCCTGCCTTAGACCAATTTCTTCCTTCCTATGAAGGCAACATAGAGGAGAGAAAAAGAGAGCACTAGGAGAACGGAACTGGGAAAGATATGATGTGTTTTCCCACTGCCCTGGTGACATTCTTGTTGTAAGGCTTGGAAATGTTGACTTTGAAAGACAACAATTTCCTCCCAAGGCAACTGATTAAGTCATAGAACATTAGTCTTTTTTCAGATGTCCCATCTTCTGATAGTCCAGCCCCCCACCCCCCCAACACACACTTAATTTTCACTTCTTCAAGGAATAAGAAAATAGGCATTTTTTCTCAAATTACAGTGAGATAATTTTACTCTCCCTTACAGTCCTAGAGCCAAGGCATTCCCAAAACACAGCAGAGCAATGTTTGAAAGGACACCATGTACCAGTTCATTGTTTTGGGTGTAAACATGATTTTTGAACTCCACCCTGCCTTCCTTCCACCTAAACTAAAACCCTAGAAGGATATTTTCTTCGAATGTTGTGTTTCCTGGGACTTCTTCGTGTAGCCTGAAAAGTATTCCTTCCAACCAAAACACTTCCGCACAGACCACTGCGAGTGGTCAACTGCAGAAGCCGACTAGGCCCCTGGCTGCACAGCAGGGGAGAACGGCCTCCCACCCCAGGTCCAACATTCCCTCCACTAGCTTTCTAGCCCTTCGTGCTTTCTCAAGGATGTTCCTTCCCCTGCCACCAGCCACAGGTTTCACAAAGAAAGACTACAGCCTCTGCTCCTGGGCTGTTTGGGGGTGGGGGGTGCTTCCGGCTCCACTTCCTGACCTCTGGCCCTTTGCCGGCCCCATCCCTTCACTCATGGGCCCTCCTAACAGACCCTTTGCTTTGGTCTGATTGGGTCTTTCTCCACTGACTACTGAGCACCGCACTTCATAGCCTCGCTTCTTCCGGAGCCTTCTCTCCGCTGGAAACTCACTCCTCCCACCCTGCCCGGTTCTCTGATTGCTGGTCAGAACCTGTACCACACGGCTGGCCCCACACAGCTTCCTCTTTGCTCTGAGTAATGCTTTAGAGCATTTGAGCAAGGCCTGTATTCTAGCACATCACCTTCCTCTGCTGCTTGCTTCGCCCACTGACTGGAACTCGGGAATAATGACTTGTCTCCTCTGCCACTTCCGCCCAAACGCCTTGTGTGGGACCTGCATGCAGGCCCGGGGCTGGGGGGGGGGGGGGCGGATTGGCCGTGTCAGGGACAGCTTCCCACCGCCAGCCCAGCGCTCTCTGTCAACACACCTGCACGAAGGCCCAGGAAACACACGTGCTGGTAACTTGGATTTCAGTTCGGTGCCGGTCTTCCAGTGCGTTCCCAGCGCCCCTCCTCCATCCCTGGAAAGGCCACAGGGAGGCTGTCACACCCGAGTGAGATCTAAGAAGCCACGTGGGCCACTCTGCCCAGCTGCAGAGCACCAGGGTCTGCTGGGGAGCTTTGAACAAATCCTGGGATTATTTATAATTGAAAGTCAGACTGCGAGCGCCTGCCGAGCCACGAAGGGCTTTATTATTCTCCGCGCCCGCGTGCATCTGGGGGCAGGGAACTGGAGGGGGGCCTAGCCCTCGCCCCCCTGTGGCGCTCACAGCCGCTTCCCATTGGCCTCAGAGCACGGGTGCCGGCGCGGGGAACCCGGGCTCAGGGACTGGAGAACCCCCTGCACCGCCCGGACACTCCTGATCTGGGTGCGCATCGCAGAGCGGAAGGGCCGGCTGGACTGGCTTCCCCCTGGCTTATCTCAGCAGAGGCCTGCAGCGTCTGTCCCCGCAGGGCTGGAGGCCATTGGGAGAGCCCTGGGGGTAGCCTGCGGTGGGGGTGGGGGACTTCCTGTTTCCCTGTCCTATGCCCTTGACCTCTAACGCCACCCACAACTACCTGAGCTGCAGAACCCTTTCTTCCAAAGACCTTAATCAGAAAGCCAGCGAGAACAGCCCACCCTTGTGCCCTCGGGTTTCCCTCCCACCAGGCCAAGGTGTTTGCATTTTACTCTCCTCCCTCCGCTCCCTTCCACTCGGGACCAGCAGAGGTACCTGGCACCTCGGCACCCAGCGTCAGGTAGCAAGCCAGCAAGCAGCCCCCACTTGCCCAGGCAGGAATGGTGTTTATGGAAAGCCAGAAAAGACAGGCACATGGACTGGGTGCATTAGTCAGTCCTCGTCCCTGCCAGTGGTAGAAGCCCAGTTCAAACAAGCTTCATTAAAGGGGGCTTTACTGGAAGGCTCCTGGGGCGTCCAGACACGTATCCCGGTTCTCGGTGAGAGAACTAGGCCTCACCGCCATGAGGACCCCTCCCGCTGTCTCTCCTTACCTCCACATGGCTTTTATTCTCTCCAGTGGACGTAAGTTTCCTCAGCGTGACTAAAAACACAGCCTCTGGAACCCTAGACTCGCAGCCTCCGAATTAATATGCTGCCGCCCTTAGCTCTTCTCGGAAAACCATCCTCAAAAGGACCTCTGATTGGCCCAAATTCTGTCATGTGCCCAGCCCTGAACCAATCACCATAGCCCGAGGGATGGACGCATGCTTACTCGGTAGCCAAGAGCGGGGAATGCTGGGATTGACAACCGCTAGGAACCCCAGGAGGGAGGACCCAGAGAGGTTTGCCCTAGAAAGAGGGGCACCTGTTAGGTTAAGGTTGGTGAACAGCATAGGGTTTTTTGTTTTATTTTTTTATGTTTTATTTACTTATTTATTTGACAGACAGAGATCACAAGGAGGCCTAGAGGCAGGCAGAGAGAGAGGAACCGAAGCAGGCTCCCTGCTGAGCAGAGAGCCTGACCTAGGGCTCAATCCCAGGACCCTGGGATCAGGACTGGAGCAGAAGGCAGAGGCTTTAACCCACTGAACCACCCAGATGCCCCGAACAGCATAGGTTCTTAACATTTTGACAAAGGCTTTCTTGGAAACAGCGCCTTAACCAAAAGAAATGCTCCAAACGAGTTCAACCTCAAGCAGTGGGCCCAAAAAATTAGAGATTGGGGCAAGCAGAGTCTTGCCGAGGCTCTCAGACCACCCACAGAAGGAGCCATCCACACCGGTCCCTACACAACCCGAGCTAAACCCAGGCATTAGCTGGGAGCATGTGTGTTGCTTTTCCTTTTTAAATTTAATTCAACTTGAAAGGGCTCTTCATCTTATCTTGTGCAAGTGAGCAAGGGAGAGTGTGTTGGTTCAGTGGTGCAATAAATAACCTCTCATTATGAGAAATGTGATGCCTCAGTCCACTAAGCCATTTGGTAACCATAATCTGACATTACAGAAGCTTTTCTTGTGAGACCAGAGATATCTGAGCCACTTCCCTTTTCAAACAACCACAGCTAATGGCTTTGCGTGCTATTAGTGGAATGAGTCCAAGCTATCTTTGATTTGTGGCCACTTGATTGGGTCCTGAAAGCAGAGGCTCAGCTCTGTGAGGAGGGATAATTGCCTGGGAACACTGCAGAAAGATACAATTCCTGTGGAGTCAGAGGGACCACAAATTTAGAGAAACTTAACTCCCCTGGAAAGATGAAAACATTTGTAAAGTTTTCTCACTCCCATGCTGGCCCCTTCCTCACTCTGATAGCTCACTTCAGCCCTCTCTGCCTCTCCAATTTTCCTGACTTGGGGAATGTTTTCTTAGAAAGGAGGGGTTCTTCTTGGATCCTACTACACCAAGCCAGAAGGCATTTAGAGAATGAGCCAGCTGCCCAGCCTGGCGAAGGGGTCAAACCTCCATATCCTTAGGCAAAATGTTAGCCCTCAGGGTGCACGTAAGCCTCTGCCTATGAATTTCAAACTGACTCCAGCTGCTACAGGGCAGTTAGAGTGGGAGGACAACAGTGTGTGTGGCCGCAAAGTAGAGCTTCTCTTACTAATAGGAAGAGAGACGCCATTTTGCACAGCAAAGTTGCATGACTCCCTGCATGTGTCTGGGCTCACTTGCACACCCATTTTAGAAGCCTTGGTACTCTGTGTTCTAGAAGAAAATAACAATAAAGTTCAACACTGTGCTAAGCATGCTTCCCAGGTTGAAAGAAGGACTACCAATGGGACAGCATTTGAGCTGGAAGCCCAGCTTCATTTGCAGAACCAAAACAACCAAAGGTTATCTTGCACTTAGAAGGGACTTTTTCTTTTGAATAAACTTTTGATTTTGGAATAATCTTAGATTTACAGAAAAGTTACAAATATAGCACAGGGAGTTGCCACATACCTTTCACCCACTTTCCAATAATATTAACATCTTCTATTATGCTTCATTTCTCAAAATTAAGAAACAAATGTACCATCAACTGAACTCCAGACATTATTCAGATTTTCACCAATTTTTCCACTAATATTCCAAGATATCACATTGCATTTAGTCATCATGTGTCCCTAGCCTGCCTGATCTGTGACAGTTTTTCGGTATTCTTTTCCTTGTTTATTAAGACCTTGAAATTTTTGAGGAATACTGGCCAATATTTCATAGAATTCCCTCCATTTGGGTCGTCTGATACTGTCTCATAAGTAGAGTAAGGTTATGGGTTTTGAGGAAGACTACTCAGATATGAAATGTCCAGGAAACAGATTACTCAGAAGTTACAACCTGAGCTGCTGTTAAACCAAATCATAATTTGTTTTTTCTGTATGTATTTTTAAGAGATTGTGTGCCAATTTGGTGCTGACTTTTTTCAATTCAGATTTTCTAGCTGTTCTTAAAAACTAGGAAGAGCTGATGACTGGGGGCTCCCACGGCATTCAGTGGGCACTGAGAAGCCATGACCCCTCCCATGGCATGTGTCCTTTTGGGGCCCTACCTGTCCCATGGTCTCCCCAACTCTAAGGCCCAGTATCAGCTGGTGTTGGTTATCAAATCCACAGTGTTGGATTCTACACTAAAGAGGTGCTTTCTATATTTCTATCACAACAGAAGTGGACCCAGATGGCTCCACAATTCAAGAAAAAGAAAGCAAAAGCAAGAAATGTGGAAAGGGGAATCTCAAGGAAACCGCATTTTCCTGATAATGGAAAAGAGCATGAATGCACACCCTGAAAACTACATGTGATTTCTGATGAAAACTTTCTATATGACATAGATCTCACCATTTCTTTGGCAACAGAAAGGAATATGGGTCAAGAGGGAAGCCAATTATGAGGAAAGTAGATGAGTTAGGGGAAAGAATGTTGAAACCTCCCCCATGCTCTGACTTGCTCCCAAGACCCTTCTATAGACCAAATTCATATCATTACACAGGGATGTCCCTGTCATCTAGCCACAGCCATCCAGTACAGTCTGCACATACAGGTCTAACCTGGACAGGGATTTCTAGTACCACCAATCCCACCCCAGGACCTGTGAGCAGAGAGAGGGTCTACCATGTCTTTTCTATCCTTGCTAACATACGACTTGCTAGAAGCAGAGTCAAAGTCTGCCTGATTTCTCCTCTATTGCCCAACCGTGCTGTCCACAAGTCAGTCGTCCCTTGCCATAAGAGCTAGAATTCTGAGCTCCAACCTCCCCACCCCAAGCAAAGTGACAACAGGTTCCTCAACTCCTCTTCCTGGTCCCCACCCCATCACCCCAGCCTCGCAGGCTGTAGGATCTGTAGAATGTGACCACACCAGGCATTGAGGTAGTGACCAAGCCAATCTCCAAGTCTCAAGCACCCCACTCATGTGATGAGTTCTACCCAGCGTGTTGTCAGAGCAAGCCTGAAAGGGGAGAACTCGTGTGAAAGGAGTGAGCACTGGACCAGGAGTCAGAGGATCTGGACCGGGTCTGGATTGCAGTGCTGTGTGGTGTCAAGCTAATCACCTGACCCCTCTCAGCCCTAGTTCTCTTAGCTATCAAATGATATTTTTACCTGCCTTGCCAACCTCCTGATTTCTGTGATGTGGAAAGATGATCAAGCCACAGGATTAGCCTCCTGACTTGCTCCCTTTACTCCCAAGAGCAAATTTTATCCTTCTGCACTGTTCACAGCAGCCTCACTTTCTCTATCAGTGCACTTCCATCACATTCCCAATTTGTTTGTTTACCCTGCACCCCTACTCCTAATAGAACTGCCTTGAGAACATACTCTTATTGAAACTTGGGACCTGGTACTGTGGTCCCTACTCCTGTTCTTGGTATAGGCCATGTCAATGAATGTTGAGTGAATGAATTAAGCAAGCAAGCAAGCAAGCAAATTAACATAGCGTATGTAAAAAGAACTTTGCAAACTATAGGGCCTTATCTCAATGTGAAGAGCTAGCGATGGTACAGGGCTAGTTCCTGGGTAGCTGACCTGATCAACCAAGCCCCCTTCTTAGAGGACCTCTTCTGACCCCCAGCCAATGGTTATTACCCGACACTGCCTTCTGTTCAAATCTAATTGGACCAATCTTTTGGCTGACCAGTCTGTCAATCTATTGGCTAAGAAGCTGCCATTCAGACTCTTCCAGTCTTTGAATTATCACGAGATTTTAAAAATCTTGAAATGAAGGTAAGTGATTGAACAGAAGTGTTGTGTAGAGCCATGACTGGGGCAGCCATATTGTTCCAAGAAGCCATCAGAGGAGATGGAGAAATAGAGGTGAGAGAGAGCAGCTGAACCTTACAACTTACAGAGGGCAATCTCTGTTCCCAACATTCCAGTTTCATTTCCAGTCTGGTTGCAGCTTGTGTCTTATGCTTGAATGCCTAAGAGATTTTCCCTTGACGTTGTATAATAAGTCCCTCTTTGCTTAAGCTGGGGGTGAGGTGAAAATTGGAATATCTGTTCCTTATACCCAAATAATCTTCCATGTAGACACCGAGCAAACAAGACACAGTCTCTTGTTAACAGGCACAGAATTACCTGCAGGGAGAAGGAAAAGGACACAAGGCTAAGATACAAGCAGTTACCTGAGGCATTTACCTCAGATATTTCCTGTGGCCCAAGACAGACCCTGTATCCCAAAGTTGATAATGGGACCTCCTAGGAAGCCTCAGAGATACTTCTCTCTAATGGCGGGGGAGGCTGAGCCATAAGCCAGCCAAATATATATAGAGACATAGATTCCAAAGAATTAAGCGTCAGCCTGGCATGTTATTGTTGGAGCTGAAGGCCAGCAGTTAGCAGCCAGACCAGGAAGTCTCCCGGGACACTGTGTGGAGATTGGCTGGTTCTGAAGGGCTGGGAATCCACCAAATCAGGAGATGGCTATGCTCACAATAGGCAAAAGTGCAAACAAATCAGATGAGCAAAGCGACAAAACCAGGAGGAGACAGCCAACTCTGGGCCTGGCCAGTGGATCCTGGTAAGAAAAGATTCCTCATCCAGGAACTGTAAGTAACTCAGATGGTGTTTGTCAGAAGATTATGAAACACTGTGGAGCTTTTGTTTCCTGTAATTTGTCTGCCTCAGAAGATTTTCTTCTGTAAGAGGCAGAATCATCGATTTGGTTTGCCTGGATTGAAAATTCTCAGGTTTCCAGAAGTCAGAACCAAAAGAATTGAAATAAGAGTCTCTATATTGGTTTTATTCTTATTCACAGAGAGCACTCTAATCTCACTCTTCACAAACAACCCAAATCTTGTGCCTTTCCAAACACTCAGAAGTTGAAAATGTTAGGAAATGAGCATTTATTGAATACTGAACATGTGTCAGGCCCTGAGCTACGTACCCTTTCATGAGTCAAGTGCGAATTTAATCCTCCCTGCAGGACCTCCAAAAGTTATTATACCCATTTCAGTTAAAGAGAAAACTAAAAAGTTTTCTTTAAATATTTTATTTATTTGACAGAGAAAGAGAGAGAGAGAGAGAGAGAGAGAGAGAGACAGCAAGAGAGGGAACACAAGCAGGGGGAGTGGGAGGGTAAGAAGCAGGCTTTTCCATGGAGCAGGGAGCCCCATGCAGGGTTCGATCCCAGTGAGCCAAAAGCAGATGCTTAACCAACTGACCCACCCAGGGCCCTGAGAAAACTGTAATTTAAAGAACCTAAATAGCCTGCCCAAGGTTCCACTTCTAATATGGAGCCAAACTGAGATTCTGACAACACGTCTGTCCGTCTCAGCTTCCTGATCTTTCCATGGCACAGACTGCCCCTCTGACTGGCCTCCCCGGGGCTTTAATAACCTAAGCGCTGTAAAGAGAATTTCTTTGGCTGATTATTGAGTCCTCGCTTCTGATCTAGTTTTTAATGACAATCTTGGGTCAAGAATGTAGGAAAATATCAAAACCCCAAACTTTTATTATCTTTTTTTCTAATGTCATTTAAGATTGTGAATCCATCTGGCACTTATTTTTGAGTAAGGTGTGAATTAGAGGTACAGCTTTATTTTGTCTTAACGGACACCCACATACACCTGGTACAGTTGATTTTCTTTTCGAAGCTTCTTTTTCCCACTGAATTGAAATGGTCACCTTTAGCGTTCATTATGTTTCCATATTCACTGGTTCTACTCCTGACTTTCTTCATCCCACTGATCTATTCTAGCACCATTTTCCAGCTCTCTCAGTCTCGTAGCTTTAAGTTGGACTACCTGGTAATGCAAGGCACCCTTCTTAAGTTCCTCTCAGGTGTTTATTCTTCCATAGGAATATTAATATCTTTCTGTCTACATCCCTCCATGAAGGAGGGAGTATTATTATTACATTATCTTGTGTCCCAAGATAATGATTTTTATTCCTTTAATTTTGAATTACACTTGTATATTAATATGCATCATTAATAAAGATTGACTTTGCAAATTAAATCATATATTGGTATGTTTCCCCATTTTTCAGTCTTGCCTTATGTCCTTTGACATGACTTTATAGGTTTTTTATTAACATATGTCTTTTACCCATTTCATCAGATTCATTCCTAAGTATTTTGCTTTTTTTTTTTTCTATCAAGAATGGGATTTATTTTTATTTCTAACTGGTTATGCTCATTAAGAGAAAAGCTGTTGACCTTTTTACATGTTTATCATATCCATACTAAATTCTCCTCTTCATTCTAGTAGGTTATTAACATCACTAAGTTCTGAATATATGTTTATAGGTCTGCAGAAAAGGATCATTTATTTGATTTTTCTCTAATACTTCACATATTTTATTGCTTTATTGTGTCAGTTAAAAGTTTCAAAATAGCGCTAAGTAATGATAAAAGCTTTAGTAGTCTTTGTTCCTGATCTTAAAATGGCTTTACTATTTCAAAGTTTACTATTACTATTACTTGGGAACTACTTCTACCTTTTTTTCATGGCCTCAGATAGTTTAAAAAATAACCCACCACAGTCTCATAAATGCTGACACAAAACTCCTGGATCAGAGACAAAACAGTTTATTACAGCAATAGCAGCAGTGAGAGATCCCAGTGTTTGTGCCAATCTCTTAAGCCCTGATTCCCACAGGGCAACATGAAGAGGAGAAAAAGACACCTGCATTGAAGTGGTTGGATTACCAAGGCAGAACCCTGAGTTTAAGGAAACTGATTATTTTACAGTGGGCATGAAGCACTCCTGCTCATGGAGTGGGACATACTCTCTATCTTCCACTGTTATAAGAAACCTGCCCTTTACTCTGAAGGAATCATTTTATCTTTCATGGTTGTTTATAATACAAACATCTTTGAGAACATAGTCCAGAACAAGGAGCAGTCACGAGCTCATTCACAGATGTTCAAAAAGGTGAGAGACCCATGGAAAGTTATTTCCCAATGACGGATAGCTGAGGCAAAATGGACAACACCTTGGTGCTCGTTAATTCTTAGGCAGTGGGCATATGAATACCATTACATTATTTCTTGCTTTTTTCTATATTTCTATAAACACCTGCTCCCACCCTCCAAAAAAAAAAAAAAAGGAAAAGAAGCAAGAAGTGTCTAGTAATAGAATAGCTATGTCAAAATATGGTGAATGTTCAAAAAATATGAGTGACTTCCCTTTAAGGACACTGTGGAATCCCAAATTGGATGGGCAGGGCAGGGCCCTTCTAATTCAAAGAATCTAGACTATTAAATGGCCAAGTCTGAAAGCATTTCAGAGTTTACTTACCTACTCCTACTTACAAACCTCTGCATTTCCCATCATATTCATAGGTAGGCTAGAAGACAGATGATTGGGAATCACACACACAAATTTCGAAAGAACTCGTGGCTGGGATTATCCAAGTTTCTTAATCTCTTTAGTCTTTCTTTAATGAGGTCAGTGGGAGGACTGTTATTTATGCTCCTAAAGCACTGGCATATGAAAAATGTCATGGGCACAGGAAAGTCAATGTGAGCAAGATAAACATGATGCTGTTCCACAGAACTTACTATCTAGTGGGGAAGATAAGTAATTCCACAGATTATGAGATGTGATTGGCTCTCAGATTCATCGGAAATTCATTTACCTCCCTCCCCTTCCACATCTACTCACCCACTAGCTCTCTAGGAGGCCACGCCCAGAAAGAGTTGGTGCTATTTTCTTGTGTTTGTCCCACCAAGAGTAACTGGAGGGCCAAGGAAACCATAGGTTAATAAAAGATCCAATAAGGCACTAGTTGGGGAGGGAGGGGGAGGCTGTCTGCTCAGGTGATTCTAGTCTGACTCAGATTTTCCTTTTCAAAAGAAATTCTAATATCTTTATACCTCAAATGAATACTAATTGCTTTGAAGCGCCCACCAAATCTAACATAGCATTAAAAAGTCCAAAATTAGAATATTCTCTTGAGGTCTTTGCTCAAGATTTAACACCCCACATCCCTAATCCTTTCTTTTCTGATACCTCTGATACCATTCTTGTGGCCATTACAGTATGTAAAACACACATGCACACACACTCACACACACATTTGATTTCTCTACATTTCTCAAATCTCCTCTTATTCCCTTTCAAAATCTGTGGATATAGACCTATTGTTGCCAAAATAAGAACAAGATTGGCTAATGCGCATCATGGTTTCTTTACCCACTCTCAGTAACAATAAAAATACAACTACGGGGCGCCTGGGTGGCTCAGGGGGTTAAATAAAGCCTCTGCCTTCGGCTCTGCTCGGCTCATGATCCCAGATCCTGGGATGGAGCCCTGCATTGGGCTCTCTGCTCGGCGGGGAGCCTGCCTCCCCCTCTCTCTGTGCCTGCCTCTCTGCCTACTTGTGATTTCTGTCAAATAAATAAATAAAATCTTAAAAAAAAAATGCAACTACCGTTCCATTGAGCAAATACCTAAATGAAAATTCATAGAAAAAAATAAATTAATATCAAATCCATTGAATAATCTTTATTTTTGAAAGCATTCAGAGTAGAATTCCTTCACTTAGCAAGCTCCTCTCACAGCTGTTCCAGAAAAATACTTGCTCTGAAAGGTAAAATCCTTGGCTTTTTCTCAAATTTGTTACCAGTGGTACCCTCAGTCAGATAAGCAATGAGCAAAACGCAAAACCAGATTCCAGTTTCCAAAGGTAAACTAAGTAACAATTCTGCTCTGCAATATCTGAAATGCTAGGCCGCCACAGATGAGTCTGAAAGACGGACTTCATCTGCCCCCTGCTGTACTCTAAGTGAATGACAGGACTTCCTAACCCCAGGAGATGGGGCCAAACTAGGCAGGTCCAGGGGTCCCTTGTAGAATACAAAAGCTGTGGCAAAAGGGCCTGTGCCTGGACTTCACCACTGTGCTCCCAGCAGGTAGTCGGGTTGGAATATAACAAGCACACAATAGATATGGGCCAAATGAGTAAACGTACAGGTTAGGAAGATGGGCTTACATACTCTGCCTAAGCCTCATACCAAGAGCATATTGGCACAAGGGGGGAAAAATAGTTTAAATGTTTTGTGATTCCTTCCTCAGAAGTGTTTGAAATAAATTGGTAGCAATCAGCATGCCTATTGTTCTCTAATAATTCCACTGGGCTAAACAAGGTAATAAAATTGGAATATTCAGGCTTTAAGGGTAAAAAGGCTTATCAAATCCATTAAACACTAGCTTTTCTAAGTGTTACTGCTAAGAAATGAATCTTTGAGAGCTTAGGATCTAAAAGCCATGAGGTAAGTATAAATATAAATATAAATATAAATAACTACATTTTTTTCTCCAAGATGGCAGAACAAGTTGAGAGGTCATAAAGTTCTCTCTGTATCTTTCACCCTTTTCTCCAGAGACCCCTGTTTCTAGCAGCTCTCCAATGATCACCCACGTAGCTTTCCAGGAGTAGTAAAGGCAAGGATGAGACAGTAGGCATCATCTTTAGATGAAGATAGATCGGATATGAAAGAAGTCATGTTAGGGCTAAGATTTTGACATTCGATATACCTTTGCATCTACCCTGGAGAAGCCTAGGTTTCACTGAGAAGTCAGCAAGTAAGTATACGCACAACAGTTCTCCAGGGAATATAAGTAAGTGCCAATGGATGGGACATAGAAAATGTCCATGAAAGAAATGTTTTCACCAGGGAATTATTTTTACCAGTTGAGAAAGGCACTTCACCAGTTCAGGTTCCTTGTATCATATCACTAAGTAAGCAAATAAAATAGGGGCTAGGTGGAGGGTGGGGTGAGTGTTTGCAGTTTTAGCTGAGGTCATTGATCCTGGCTACTAAGGGAAAACAGGATTGGTGCTACATGAGACAGGAAGGAATCTTTGGAAACTAGGGGATCCCCCTTGCCCTACCTTGTTTAGGGGTGAAAGTTAACAGAGGCCTAGAGCAACTCTAGAGAAGTACAGGGCCACCAAGGGCACAGATCTCTCAGAATAAAGTTTGCGCTGCTCTACCAGGAAAAGCCAGATGAAATAGTGGCTGATGGCAAAAGAAACACAGATTGGACAAATATCAACTATGGCCATTTTTCTCCATCTTTGACGAGCTGTGTGCATAAGCATGTGTGCTAATTCTTTTTCTCTCTCTCCCCAACCTTTCTATATAGTCTCTGCTGATTTATTTTACATTTTATCCACAGTGATAGGGTATTAAGATGGGATTTTGTTTAAATAAAAAAGAATGAACATCAAACCAAAATCCTGAATTTAGAGTTTGGATGTAATGATTTAAAGTTTAAGGCTTCCCCTTTTGAAAAACAAGTAGTATATTTTGTAAAAGAGATAGTTGCTTCGTGTGAAGTAGACTGGAGATTGATTTTTTCCCACAGCAGTTACTACATTCTAACAAACCTTACAACTCACTTTACTACACTTGTTATTGTCTGACTTACCTACAAAAGCTGATGTATTGGGGCACCTGGGTAGCTCAGTGGGTTAAGCCGCTGCCTTCGGCTCAGGTCATGATCTCAGGGTCCTGGGATCGAGTCCCACATCGGGCTCTCTGCTCAGCAGGGAGCCTGCTTCCCTCTCTCTCTCTCTCTCTCTCTCTCTCTGCCTGCCTCTCCGTCTACTTGTGATCTCTCTCTGTCAAATAAATTAAAAAAAAAAAAAAGCTGATGTATTTGTCTCTTTTGTTCATTAATGTTTCCCTCGTGCTTTTACCTGGGTCTGACATATAGTACCTGATAAAAATCTGTGGAGTGAATAATTCGAATTATAGAATGAGTAAATGGGTTATCAAGCAAATGGAACGAATATTGCTTCTACAACTGATGTACTACTACAACTACTACTACTTCCACAGCCCTCCTTCTTGGCCCTTTCAAGTTCACTGTCTGTATTCACCTTCCAAAATTCTGCCTGAGCAAGAAGTGAGGGTAAGTGCAGGAAGTTACTCACCCAACAGCATAACGTTTCCTTATCAAGAATAAAAGGCTATTAATTCTCAAATGTAGTTTTTCGAGAGGGGGATGGGAGAAAGGGAGGGTATAAAGAGGGTTCATTTGTTCGTATTCAAAATTCCCTGATCAATGGAACCCAGTGACTCAGCTGAGATGCACAATTCTTGAAGGATTAAGAGAGAAGGTAAATGGATCCTTCACTTTTGAGGAATCTGTGAGGTCTATAGAGCCTGTACCACACAGTGAGGGTAATGCCCATGAAACGTTAGCTCAACTTCTTGTAGCAGATGGCCAGCAGCTTTGGCTGTATGAAGCTATTTATAAGATTACCAGGAAAATTTGAATGTTGACTGGATATTTGACACTGAGTAGTATGTTATTCAGAAAAAATAAGAGTACTGTGGTTGCTAGAAATCAAAGTCTTAATGTTTTAGAGATACATGCTGAGGTATTTATGATTGAAAAATATAGTATCTGAGATGTCCTTCAAAATAACTAAGTCTGGGGGCGCCTGGATGGCTCAGTGGGTTAAAGCCTCTGCCTTCAGCTCATGTCAGGACCCCAGAGTCCTGGGATCGAGCCCTGCGTTGGGCTCTCTGCTCAGCAGGGGGCCTGCTTCCTCCTCTCTTTCTGCTGCCTCTCCGTCTACTTGTGATCTCTATCAAATAAATAAAATCTTTTAAAAAATAAAGTAAAAAAAAATAACTAAGTCTGGGAATGGGGGAGTGGGAGTGCATAGATGGAATCAGACTGTGTGCTGGCAACTGAGCTGGGTGGTGGGTACATGGCAGTTCATTATATTGTTCTACTTCGTGAGTGAAAATCTTCATCATGGTATCTTTAAACATCTCTTTATGGACTTTTACATTGACTTCTCATTTGCTCTCCTCCTCCTGGCACCACACCTCCTTAGTCAGGAGAAACATAGTCCATAGGTACACACATTGACACCACAAACAGCCCAGAAATGATATCCTGACATTTACTCAACAAGAGCTGTTCGCCGACACACAAGGAGTCAACTTCCCTGGGAAATATTACTGAAGGCAAACCGGTGTGAAACTTACCCGAATAACCTCCTTAATTTCTTTCTCCTCCCTAGAGCTTCTTCTCCACTATTCTACCTACATTGTTTTTGAAAGATTGAGGAGAGTTTTGCTTAATGTATGTATAGTCTCTTTTTAAGCATGCCAAATACTTTTAGTTAGGTATAGTTGACATATAAGACTGTTCTTCTCAGTATTATTTACTTCTCAAGACCCCTCCAAGTCTGTGGTATGAGGGTGTTTACATGACCACTTGCTGTGGCAGAGAGACCTGCAGTTGTTTCGTCCAAGAGCTCTGTTAAACAACCACACTCTGGGGCGTCTGGGTGGCTCAGTGGTTTAAAGCCTCTGCCTTCGGCTCAGGTCATGGTCCCAGGGTCCTGGGATTGAGCCCCACATTGGGCTCTCTGCTCGGTGGGGAGCCTGCTTCCTCTCTCTCTGCCTGCCTCTCCGCCTACTTGTAATCTCTGTCAAATAAATAAATAAAATCTTTAAAAAAAAAAAAAAAAAAACAGCCTCACTCTGTATTTGAAAGGATCGTTTACAGTTCTGACAATTCGAGTTGCTAATAATACTGTGTTCTGACTCTACCTGGAACACTTCTCAAGTTGACAGTTGGCAGCTGAACAAAGAGAACCTGCTTCCTTTGGAAGCTAACATGCTAATATAGGAAGACGTATTATATGCAAACAAATACATTATGTTACTAAGAAGAAAATGCTAAAATAGAGTAAAGCAATAGAGCTACTGGTATTAACAGTGGTTAGGAGACATCTCTGAGGAGGTAACTAATGTTTGGGTTGAGATATGGATGATAAGAAGGGAGACTGGACAAAAGAATGTTCCTCGTGGAACAAGCATCGAAGCCCCAAGATAGTCTTTGAGTGTTCAGGGGCAAAGTCAGTGTGACTGGAACACAGTGAATGAGGAAAAGGGACGATGAGCTCAGAGAGACATCCATGGGCCAGCTTCTCAGCTAAGATAAGGAGCGTGAGTTTTATTTTGGCATTAAGGGGAAATCGCTGGAGAATGAAACAGCACAATATGACCTGATTGGCTTTTTAGAGGAAGAGTGGTTCTGACCACTTTGGGGAGAATAGGATCTAACAGGGTGAGGAAACCAATTTGGGCTGATGACAGATGACTGTGTTATCACCGGAGCTGCAGCAGACAAACTGGAAAGAAATCAGATTCAGGGTATGTTCTGAAATAGAACCAAGGAACTCAGGGTGGGCTGAATGTGGATATGAGAGAAAGAACAGAATCAAAAAGAGCTCTTAGACTAGTGACTGAGGGAAAATGTTTTAAGCAGACTCAGTTGGGGCTGGAAGAGAATCAGTAGTTCTGGTCTTGGCATAAACTGAAACGGACATACAAATGGAGATATGGTGTAGTTCAATAGAGTATGGTGGGAAATATAGATTTAACAGCAGAATCACCAGTGTAAAGATGGTGATTATGGGATCCAACAAAGAACAAGGAGTAGGAGAGAGATCAGTGAGGTGAAATCATCACAAATGTATTTTGAATGAAGGTATAATCAACTATGTCAAATGCCGCTGAGACACCGTACTTTAAGACTGACTGCTAGCTTTAAAGATGTCTTATAACCTTAATCGTAACTGTTTCCATAAACTGGTGGAGGCAAGCCAGCTTGGAGTCAATTTAGATGAGAAAACAGAGGCACTGTGTGTATATAAATCTTCCAGAAAAATTTGCTGTGAAAAGTGAAAAAGTAGAACTGTAGCTAGAAGGGACAAAAGAGGCTGGGGGGGGGGGGAGTTTGTTTTTTGAAGTTGAGTGAAACTAAGGAATGTCTGAAAGCCAAAAGAAATGATGCAGTAGCAAAGAATTTGATGACGCAAGACGTGCGAAGAAAAAGGCTATTCGCAGGGTCAAAGTCCTCATGAAAATGGATTCCAGAGCACACGTGAAGTGCAGACCTTTGATAGGAACAGGGACACCAGCCATCGTGTAACAGAGAAATACAGAATGATGTGGGCACATTCAGAGTCACAAGCATAGGTCAATTTTGGCAAGATAAAAATTGTCTTCTTGCATGCATTCTTTTTTAGGAGATGTAAGATGAAGTCATCAGTGCAGAATTAGAACAGGGAAAGGGTTTTAATAATCTGAAGAACAAGAAGGTATACAATAGCCCCTCAACATACCAGAGACGTGTGGTCAGGTTATTTGGCAGGACTGAGCACCCATTTCAGAAATGCGGTCATGCAATTTAAGGAACTTTAGCCACCAGGCTTCTGTCATCTTCTGTAGTAACATTCAGCTGCTAGAGAAGAGGTAATGATGAGTACAATGGTACGAGTACCACAAGAAAGTGTAAAAAGGAATGAGCATAGTGCTGGACCGATGCATCTAAGGAGAGTAAGAAGGAAGTAAGGTGGGGTGACATGCACAAAGAAGCAGTGGGGCCAAAGGAGGAGATAGATTTGAAAGAATTTGAGATGTCGTGACAGGGAGTAATGGAATAAAGAAGCTGAAAGGATGATGGGTGACTGCTGTCAAAAATCTAGCCAGGGTGTGGGGAAAACCAGCCTTGAGTGAGTTGCACCAGAGACATTCAGCTGGGAAAGTGGAAAAAAAGGAAAACAAGTTTCAGTTCAGGAGAGAAATAAAAACACAGAGATCAAGTTTTAGGCAAATTTGCTAACAACGGACAGTGGATTATTACAGAGCACCAAGAAAGGGGCAAGAGAGCAGGGAAGGGTTAAGGCCGGGGTAGGTGTAGGAATGGTTCTGTCCTACCTGCGCAACAGAACCACATGTAGAATGTTCAGGATACTAAGGCCTGGGCCCAGACCACCTCACAATCTCCCATGTTATTGTGTCAATAAGATATGATCCTGATACAAAATCAGAGTTGAGAACCACTGGCTCAAGTGGTATGTGAAGCAGTGTGGAGATAAATGACTTCATTTTTTTTTTTTTTAAAGATTTTATTTATTTGACAGACAGAGATCAGAATTAGGCAGAGAGGCAGGCAGAGAGAGAGGAGGAAGCAGGCTCCCTGCAGAGCAGAGAGCCTGATGCAGGGCTCAATCCCAGGACCCTGGGATCATGACCTGAGCCAAAGGCAGAGGCTTTAACCCACTGAGCCACCCAGGTGCCCCATGACTTCATTTTCTGAGATTGAAGCAGGGAGACAAGTAGTGAGGCATGATGGTGTCGGTTCTAGAAGCACTGGTGGCAGGACAATATTCTCAAGTACTGTTAGAGAAGCCAGAAGTTGTTCCGAGACTCCCAGAAGGCAGTGATTTTACCCCCAGGAGTTTGTTCCAATCTCCTGGTTATTAAGAGAGGTGCCTAAGATGCAGGTACAAGGTCATCCCTGCTGTATTATTAACACAGCAAAAATGAAAATGTCAAAAATGCAACGTTATGGAATGTGAAAGTGTCAATGTAAAAGAGTAACAAAATAAAATGTAGCCATTGAAAAAACTTGGAATACGATTTACTGTCATGATAAAAGATTCAGGATATATTAAACAGAAAATGCAGTTTCAAAAAAAGCATTATGTATATAGCAGCGTATCCAATCAAAAGAGACTGACTTTTACACACAAAGAGGTAACAAAACTGGAAGGCCTTTAAGAAAGGTTATCAGTCTTAATCTCTCACAAGTTCCAAGTACTAATGGTGATTTTTTTTTGTATTTTGAAAATTTCTTGCACACAGTTTACATTGATAGAATGTAGGGGGGTTATTTTAAAGGAATGGGTTTATAATCAGTCCCAATTCCTACTATTGCCAAGGAGAATTTTATCTATCTGGTGCAATCTTTGTTTCTGATGACAGGAACATGACATGGGCTTTTAAGTATTAAGAAAAATTATCCCAGGAGTGCCTGGGTGGCTCAGTGGGTTAAGCCTCTGCCTTCAACTCGGGTCATGATCTCAGGGTTCTGGGATCAAGCCCCGCATCGGGCTCTCTGCTCATCGGGGAGCCTGCTCCCCCCGCCCCCCACCCGCCCGGCCTGCTTCTCTGCCTACTTGTGATCTCTGTCTGTCAAATAAATAAATAAAATCTTTTTTTTTAAAAAAAGGAAGAAAAATTATCCCAAAATTGGAAATAAAACAAAAGACAGTAAGTACACCTCATCCTTTCAAATTCATACAGGGGCACTGTTTAACATGCCTACCAACGGAATTTCTTACTCTAGGGCAGTGGTTCTTAAAATGTAATCCTAGGAGTCCCCAGTAGGCTTCTGGCATTCTGGGAAGATCCTCCTTTTCCAACTACATAACTATGTGAGGCCAGATTTTCTTCGTATACTTCAACCAAAACAACATATTGCAACATACGAATGTGGAAGCTGATATGAGAATCCAGCTGTCTTCTAAACCAGTTAAGTGTTCTATTTGCAAACATGTAAAATAATGCCTTTTTTTTCCCCAGAGAGACAGAGGTATAGATGTATTCTCTCCATTTTATAAATGAAGCAGTGGAGGCTAAGCTGTCACATAGCGTTTACTCAAATTCACAAAACACGAAGGGGTGGCGCTGGGACCAAAACTCAGTTTTAACTCTAAGGTCCATCTCCTTTTCCTGAAATTAAAATGTAAGTATGCTTCCAAGTTTTTAGGTAGTCTTCACATTTTGTGACTAGAAAGTCTAAACTAATGCTCAAACAGTCCTCATCCCACCCACCTTAGCAATGGACAAGCTTCCAGAAGTCATTTACCAGACTACTGGCCAAATAAAGGCAGTACATGGAGCATTAAAACAAGAAAGATTAGGGGCACCTGGGTGGCTCAGTGGGTTAGGCCTCTGCCTTCAGCTCGGGTCGGGGTCTCGGGGTCCTTGGATCAAGCCCTGCATCGGGCTCCCTGCTGGCAGGGAGCCTGCTTCCCATTCTCTCTCTGCCTGCCTCTCTGCCTACTTGTAATCTCTGTCAAATAAATAAAATCTTTTTTAAAAATGTAAAAAATAATAATAATAAAATAAAACAAGAAAGATTAAGAGCGCACATTTTCTATTCCTGCTTCCCAAACACCCTTCACATTTTATTATCTGACTCTCTCACCAATCCTGGGATAGGGGAAAACTCAGAAAAAATAATAAAAACTATTAGCAGCAATCCAAGGTCTAATGTTCTCTTCTCAATACCCCATCTACCCTCAGAAGAATCAATGCAATCACATGAAGAATTACTGAGTAACCTAGGAAAATTCCATTACATGGAGGGAAAAAATTACAGGGTAATTGTTTTTGTATAAAATAAAAATCAGGAGTATGTTTTATGCACACATAGACGTGTCAGTAAGCTCAGGAGTCATTTCAACAGCACACCAAATAATGGTTACCACTGAGGTGCACCAAAGAACAGGACAACTTCACTTCTTGTTTCGTATGAGTAATATAATGGGTGATTTTCACCTTGTTTCTGTATTAATAAAACCGTGTTTCCTTCACCTTTTGGTGCTTTATAGAACGCCATCAAGACAGAGCTTTTGGGGCGCCTGGGTGGCTCAGTGGGTTAAAGCCTCTGCCTTCGGCTCAGGTCATGATCCCAGGGTCCTGGGATCGAGCCCCCGCATCAGGCCCTCTGCTCAGTGGGGAGCCTGCTTCCTCCTCTCTCTCTACCTGCCTCTCTGCCTACCTGTGATCTCTGTCAAATAAATAAAATCTTAAAAAAAAAAAAAAGAGCTTTCATCTTGAGTAGGAAGGTTACTTATTTGTGTCTAAAACTTCATACTGACTGAAACCCCCAGGTGTGTAGTAGCGTCCTCGTTTGCAAGTCTGAGATTCACCTGATGCTTTCTTTCATCACGTGCTTTCCTACCAACCTCACAGGGCTGTTGTATGGAAAGTTCCAACATTAAGTGGAAGCGCTTTCCTGGGCTATACAAAGGCTGCGATCCCCTCTTCTCAACCTTTCTGTACATACCTTGAGGCACTTCTGACCTGGTCAACTGCAAGCTTTGGCTCCAAAGAGCCCAGAAAGTCATGAATCTAAAAGAGCAAACAGGAGTTGCACTGCACAGAAGGATGTCAAGGGTTGATCAATTCCTCAACCTAAACTCCAGCAAACCCCAAATGTGAAGGAGAAATCCCTAGGATCTAAGCCTTGCGTAGAGAAAGTAGCAACCGTTCTCTGTGGAAAAGCCCTAATTCAGCTTTGTTTGCCCAGGAGGCCTATTGAAGATTCCCCAAAGTTAAGTTCCGTGACTGAAGCTCCAAACTGAATCCAAGAAAGTCATTTGGTGAGCAAACCCTGAGA
The DNA here is from genome assembly GCF_010015895.1 of Lontra canadensis. Classification (NCBI taxonomy): domain Eukaryota; kingdom Metazoa; phylum Chordata; class Mammalia; order Carnivora; family Mustelidae; genus Lontra; species Lontra canadensis. The sequence goes on from NW_022631072.1 coordinate 6,301,208, forward strand.
GATCAGTAAACACTTGCCATGAGAAGATGGCTGCCAGAGGCACAACCCACCGCTCTACAGGCGGGTTTTTTATCATCATCCCACAACTATGACAAGAAAGGGAAATCAAGTGCACAGGCTGATTCTGATCGAAGTTTGGGAATTCAACCACCAATAAAGGCTAACAGTGTTGAGAAGAGACCCAAGCAACCTCCACTAGCAGATAAGCAGCTAATCAAAAAGCCAATTCCCTAGTTAGTTAAAAGACTAAGCAAGTGCTTACAAAGACTTTGTGAAAGGCCACTTTGAGTATTTATATAGTGCACCACTAACAGCAACAGCCACACTGTTTACTGAAATTTTGTGGTATATATTTTTAGTAGGTTCTTAACCAAGTTAAGACCAAACTTTTTAAAATCCCAAATAATGAAACAACATAACTAACATCAACAGCACTTACACCTTTAGCAAGGATGAAGCCACTAGTCTGTCCAATTCTGGAAGTCCAAGTCCAAGTTAGAAAATAAAATAAAATAAAACCCTCACAAGTGAAATACTGCTCTTCAATTCTACAATTAGAGTAAGTTCAGTGAAGTGAGGACTAGCTGTCTTCATGAGAAATACATGACAGGAGTGCCTGGGTGGCTAAGTTGATTAAGTATCCCACATTTTTTTTTAAGATTTAAAAAAATATTTTAAAAAAAGATTAGCAAGAGTGAACACGAGCGGCGAGGGAGGGAGAGGGAGAAGCAGGCTCCCTGCTTGGGGAGCCTGATGCGGGGTCCATCCCAGAACCCCGAGATCATGACCTGAGCCGAAGGCAGATGCTTAACTGACTGAGCCACCCAGGTACCCAAGTGTCCCACTCTTGACTTCAGTTGAGGTCATGATCTTGGGGTCGTCAGATCAAGCTCCACATTGTCTCACTGGGTACAGAGCCTGCTTGGGACTCTCCCTCTCCCCCATCTTCCACCTCCACCCCCCAACCTGCTCATGTACTCACTCACTCCCTCTCAAAATAAATTTCATATATATATATATGACAAACTCAGTAGCAGGGTTGTGAATGATTGTCCCTTCCATAAAAGTAAATTATTTGTGTCTTAATTAGGAAGATAAATCACTTGTCATTAAGTATTTCTTTTAAAAACCTTCCATATTAAAGAAACAAAACCTTCAATTATTATATGGGTTACTACAAAATTGTTCCACAGAGAATATACTAACACCAAAGTTACATCAGTCAACAGTTTTAAGTATGTCTTTAATCCCTTTTATTGCTTTTTACTTAACCATTACTTTCAGAGTCTTCCAGCTGAAACCCAAATGTTTTATCTCAGAATTCTTTATAGAATTTTATCTCCTTTGCAGAAAACACATTCTCCAACAAGAAATACTAACAAATCCATGGTCGAGATTTCACAACTCTTTTGTTTTTTAAAAAAGGTAAGCTCTGTGTTTTTAACTGCAGAAGAACTGCTATTATACAACAAACTTTTTATTGTTTCATTCATAAAAACAGTCCACAGCATTCATAAAACAGGGTGTTAGAAGAAATAAAAAGACCTTTCAAGTGGATTCTTTATGTTTTAAGAACAGATGAGTTGGTAGCAATTTAATACAGATGGAAACAAATACAATCCATATAAAAACAGGATTTGAAAGGAGGAGGGGAGGAGATTATACCAACCGAAGTAAATTTAGAGCTTCAGGCATGCAACTCAACATCTGAATTTTCTTCACTTAAAAACCAAACTAGGTGCTTTAATAATAGGTGTTTATAAAGAAGGCTACAAAAATATTGCAAAAATGTTAGCCTTACATATACCACCAAAAAAAAAAAAAAAAAAGAAGAAGAAGAAAGAAAGAAAAAGAAAAGGAAAGACAGAGTGGGACAAAAGAAATTAAATCCCCAGCTATACCTAGGCTAATCACAAGTTTTCCCTAACAGAGACAGACAAAGAAAAATAATTTTTACAAGCTTAGCTTTGGGTACAATACCTTAGAGCTCACTTGGGTGTTTCCTGCTCATGCTCTTTTCAGTATGAACAAACATGGTTTATGTAATGGAATACATACTTCAAGGATTCCTTAAAAAAGAATCACAAGTTTCATTTTATATATACAACAAATTTTTAATTATGTACTGAAAATAAATTACAGGAAATAACTTTAAAATGCAACAGAGGACAAAGTCACGATAAACATTCCCACTGAATTCCCTTGGGGGTGGGGGTGAGATTGCAGTGCTCAAGGAAGATAAATATCACAAATATATCAAAAACTTCAAATTGTCTATGCATTCACACACTGACATGAGCCACAAACATTCCTTCACAGGGACTGTACTTAGCCTACCACAGAACCAGATTTTGCCATAAACTACAAAACTTTTAATACAAAATCGTATTTATATATTTATAATTCATATACATGCCCTATCTGTGATTTTAGAAAATAAAAGCTACACACTGTACAGACACTCTTAACTCATAGCTGTAGGCAACATTTTTGGATGGAATTTCTCCCCCAATAAAATTAATGGCATATTTTATGTACATGAAGGCTAAACTGCATAAAGACAGTTCAGTTTCCCAGATATGCATCTCCTTTTAGGGCAGGTTTATAAATTTAAAAAGGCAAGACAAATGTACACCTCAGAATCACTTTCTTAGCTACAAGAGTTGTCATGTAATTTCTGTGAAATTTCTGATACATGCACTTATGTAATACTGGTATTGAAGGCAATAAAGCAATATATACTTTTAATGTAGTGGCTCAAGAAAGGCTTCATTGTCATTCTGATCTGATTCTTGATACAGTGATTCATAACTTCACTAAAATTAAAATTTCAATGGGATACTGGTGTTAGACTCTAAATAGATTTCTTAAAATATTTCCCTGAAATATCCTTTTACACAAGACAAATTTCACTAACATTAGATTAAAAGGAAGAAAAAAAATAAAAGAAACATGGCACAAATGTGCATGATAAACTAACGCTCCTCAGCCAATCTCCGTGTCTTAGGAGCCAAGAACAGAATGCTTAAAACCAACAAACAATTTTCACACTCTGTGGCAGCCATCTGTGAAGCCAGTTATACTAAACTACTTCTACAGTTGATTGTAAACTTTGGTTTATTTTTATTTGAGTTCTCATTGTACAGCAAGCATGAAAAAAAGGGAGAGTGGAGTCCATGAGGAGATGAACTGTCAGTCTGTCTTTAATCTGGCATGATGAGACACCTGGTCAGTCAGGCCTGCTTTGATAGAGTTTGTTACAGACTGCCTTATGTTTTCCTCCATCAAATTATCACCCAGGGGCTTCAATACCTGTGGTATGAGAAATGTGCAAAACAAATAAAAACATGAGGTAAAAAAAGAGTTACATATAAAAATAGATATAAAAATTCAATTCAAAGCAATGACGAAAATAACCAGGAATGTGGGAAATAAAAAGATGCTTCTCCCAAAAAAAGTTATGATGCTACAAATAATGCAGTTAGACATTTGATAATGCAACACAAACTACTTTCCTCCTAATCAAACCATTTACAATTCCTAGGAGACGGATGTGCAATTCCATACCCTATATGCAGCATCAAATCTGGTAAGTATACAGCATTTATGCAGACCGGCCCAGACGGTCCTGCTTATTGTCCTACATGTATAAGTGGGAACACTTCAGATAGAGAAAAAAGTTAAAAATACTGTCTAATTTTTCTTCTTGTTATTGTTGGATGACAGTCTCTGTCGCTGTGCTGATGAAAGAGCACGATGGACCATTCGACGTCTAGTAACTTCAAACAGTTTGGAAAACACCTAAAACATGGAGTGATTCGTTAGGACAATGACTGAGAGTGCCTGAAGTTAAAGAGTTTAAGACTACAAGAATCTGAGACTTTGTGGGTTTCTCACCTTCCTGGGACTCCTCTGAAGCAAAAGAAAAGAGAAATGCAAGAAAATTTAGGCAAGGTTTGTTGACACAGCACAGATCTTCTCTGACTAGTGATGAACTTACCTTAACTACACTAAAAATAATTTTACACACTTTAGATTCTTCTATTTAATTGTTTTGTAATAATGGAACCTCCAAAGTCCTAGAATCAATGTTATATAGGAGAAGGACTGGTTTTCAAAATAAGACACTGTACAATGATTAAAATTCATGCTGCAGAAAATCAGTAATGGTTAAAAATTTTAAAGTAGGTAATTTTTTTAAAAAGTGAGGTTGTTGATAGCTTTTAATCCATCTTCTAGCAGAAGGTATCAAAGGGATATGAAGAGAGAGATTTTTTGAGATAAAGGGTTAAAGTTAACAAATATCCAAACACAAGCTTCCAAATCAGATCCAAATAAATCGAGCATTTCTCTGAAGAATAAATACAAAATCCAAATTAATATAGTGGGTCACTTTATAATAATGACATTATTATAAGAAAAGTCAATACCCAATCAACCTTCCTCAAAAAATGATTTTCTTCTTCAGTCTTTAAATTTAAAGCCAAAACCAACATGAACCTGCATATCCTAGATCTTCAAATAAGCCCGATACTGCACTTGCCCAGAAATGATATCTGAAAATGCCTATTATACTGTCCATCAAAATATCTGCAGCTTTCATCCTGATCCTTGACATGATGCTCAAGTATTTCACAAAGATCATTTTAATGACATCCCTGAATGGAATTTTCTGAACACAGGCAATTCCATCATACAGTTGGCCAATATACAACATGGCTTTCCTTAGTAGATTCTTGTTAGGCCCGAATGAATTCTCGGAGTTTGAGGTAAAAGACTAGGACTGGAATTCTGGCTGAGGTAAAAGATTATGATTAAGAGAAGCTGGTTGGGTGCCTGGGCAGCTCAGTGGGTGGAAGCCTCTGCCTTTGGCTCAGGTCATGATCTCAGGGCCCTGGGATCAAGTCGCACATCGGGTTCTGTGCTCAGCGGAGAGCCTGCTTCCTCCTCTCTCTCTCTCTCTCTCTCTCTCTGCCTGCCTCTCTGCCTACTTGTGATCTCTGTCAAATAAAGAAATAAAATCTTAAAAAAAGAGAGAGAGAGAAGCCGGTTCTCTTTGTGGCACTTTGCTTTTTGTTCATTAGTGTTTCCATAGTAGAGACATCAAATTCCTTTGGTAAAAGAAATCCCTATAGGATTGTTACTTGTGCATCAGTAAATCAGTATTTTCGTGGAAGGCAACAAACACCTCAATGCCATCCACTATTTTTCCTCAAGTATTAAGCATGTATTTCTTCTTGCCAGTATTACTACAAAACTTCTTTTGCTTTCCTAAAGCACTACACTTCCAAATTTCTTTTCCTTATACTGACTGTATTTTCTTTTCTCTAAGAAAATAACCCTTAGATACTCTGGCCCTGCCCATGGTCTGGCATCATCAGGCCTATGACTAAGAATCTACCCAAAGGATATTACAGATTTCAGCCAATCAAAGCACACTATAATTATGACTTGAAGAAAAAAATTCTCCAGTTCATACTTTATATTCAGATTATACAACCAAACAAAACAGAAAACATCCTTTTGACATTCCTCATGTAAAGGAAAAGTAGGTGTGCAAATACTGCAGGAGAAGGGTGGGAAAGTGTCACGGGATGATATTAGTCACTGAAAAACCAAAAGATAGATACCAACCTGTTCCCATAGTGTTTCAGCAATCTGATCAATCATTGTTCCAATTTCTCTGAACTCCCCAGAGTATTTTACATATGCCCAAGTACAAAGAGATGTCAGTGCTAACCCCATGATAAGGTTACACAAGACGGCTATAGAGTTTAGGCCAATGAAGCCAGTCAGTCCTGAGATTATATACATAGCAAACATGACTGCAAACAGTGTGGCAGGAGTACGAGCAGCATAGAAGATATTTTTGCCATCATTGTGCTTTATAAAATTTGCATAGGTTTCTTCAATTTCAGCTTCAAGCTGGTCCTGATAACGATGGCAGAATTCATCTCCACCCATTTTCTTCACTGAACGAAACTGTTTAATCGCCACTTCCTTGAGATCCAGGTGTTTTCGCTCCAGATCTGAAGGTGCAATATAAGGCTTGTCCCCACCACATACCTGTCCAGACAGGATTACAGAAGGACACATTACAGGCTAGAAATAATTCACACATGAGAGAAGCTCGCTGCTCACAGTTTTTAGTCTCAAAAGTCAAGCCACCTACATAGTTTAGTTTTAAACTTTTTCATAATACCGCACACATTTATTTCTTGTATGTTTAACTGACTCAGGCAAAATAAGCCAAGTATGACTAATACCAGTAAAGACAAAACCAATTACACTGCCATCCGGAGCTGACTTCACTTGACCCACCAACAAACCATGAGAATACAGAAAGACTGCTGGCAGAGAGCGGGTAAAAGAGAACACAGAAAAAAGGTACTTTAATTTCAAGTTAGCAAGGTTAGCACAGAAGATGCTATTGGCCTTAAACTAATATTACATGAGAAGCTACTAATAAGAGTGCTCTGAATCATGTGTCAAAACTATTTTGTACGATTTATGTAATAAATTGCCACCTGTACCCTGCACTCTAACCATGTGAATTATTTTCTTAGTTTATTTCCAGCAGAGATGATAAAAGGGGAATCAGTGAATGATGTAACGTGACAATGCATAAGGAACACAAATTAGCTCAATTATTTTAAAAGTAAAAATCCTCTATCTCAGTCTAGTGTCAAAATTAAATGTTGGTTACAAACCTGCTCCATACTTTTGCAATAGATCTCTCTTGCTCCTGCTACCGCAGCAAGATTATTAGCTTCAGCTGTTGCCTTAAAAAAAAAAAAAAAAGTGCCAATTTTATGCAAAAGATACTCAAAGGCTCTATAAATTTTGATTAACACAATAAATTATATACAATGAACAAGCCTAAAAATGAACCAGAGAAAACATTATCAACTTCCAGTTTTCCTTTCCAATGGAAGGGAACACAAGTATAAAAGATAAACCAATTGCTCCTAACAGGACTTCAAATAGGTCTATTTGTTTCACTTAGGTTTATTAAAATGGGTATGCAGGGGCGTCTGGGTGGCTCAGCTGGTTAGGTGTCTGACTCTTGGTTTCAGCTCAGATTACGATCTCAGTGAGGGTCATGAGATGGAGGCCCACACTGGGCTCTGGCTCTGCGCAGAGTCTGGGATTCTCTCTCCCTCTCCCTGCCCCTCTCACTTGTGCTCTCTCTAGAAAAAATGAATCTTTAAAGAAAAAAAAAAAAGAAGAGTTTGTAACAAACAACACACATGCTCAGTAAGTAATAGAGAAATAGACACAACCTTAAATTTGTCAAGCCTCCAGATGTATAAAACCAAGAATTACTGATAAGCTTGACCTCTCATATCAGTATTACACAAGGACTTTTTAAATCCACAAAACTGCTTACTGCAGGACCTTTAGAAGAAAATACTGTTTAATCTACTATAAAAATGAGAAATTACCCAAAATGGCCAATCTTTAAAAATAGGAACTAAATATATATCTGAAAAAAATTAAACATAAATTTGGGTGAAACGTTAACAGTATGAACACACTGGTATAAAATTTACTAAGAACAGATCGACATGAATATAACACTAATTATTCTTGATTTCTTAAATTAAGCTGTTTTATCTTTTTTCAAAAAATGAACTAGGTTGGGGTGCCTGGGTGGCTTAGTCAGTTAAGCATCTGCCTTCAGCTCAGGTCATGATCCCAGGGTCTAGGATCAAGTCTCACATCTGCCTCCCTGCTCAGCGAGGAGCCTGCTTCTCCCTCTCCCTCTGCCACTCCCCTTGCTTGTGCTCTCTTGTTCTCTCTGTCAAGTAAATAAATAAATTCTTTAAAAATAAATAAATAAATTTAACTAGGTTAAAATAACACTGTCCCAAAAGAACACCTTTAAAAAAAAAAGATTTACTTACTTATTTGACACAGAGAGAGAAAGAGAGAGAGAGCGCACACATGTGCACACAAGCAGGGGGAGCAGTAGGGAGAGTGGGAAAGGCAGGCTCCTCACTAAGCAGGGAGCCCATGTGAGGCTGGAGCCCATATGGGGCTCAATCCCAGCACCCCAGGATCACAACATGAGCTGAAGGCAGATGCTTAACCAACTGAGTCACCCAGGAGCCTCCAAAAGACACCTTTTAAAAAGGAGGGAGGAAAAAAACCTATATGCACTAGAAGCAGCTCTAAATCATTAATATCAAGAAGAAAAATAAGCCTTATTTCAAACATTCATTGTCAAAGACTCCAAAAACAGAATAAATTTGGTTTAGACAGGCCCATTTTTAGCCATCTCCTGCAAAAGAAATTTTTCTACATTCTTCCAGCAACTGAGAAGATACTGAAAACTCTTATTTCTGATGGCCTGTGTGTGTGCAAGGTCTGCAATCATATAAAAACTTCAGGACCCAAGACGTGTATTGCCTTAAATATTTGAAATTTATCTGCATGCAAAGAAGCATGATGCCATTTCCAGCATTTATTTCTAAACCAAAGACTTTTCTCCTTCATTAATAAATTTATGTACAACACACACACTACCTGAAGCATGGACTTTGGATGTGGAAGTTCCTCTCCTTGATAAATTTTAATGTAAGCCTAAAATACAAAAGACATTATGTTGGCAGGGTAAACAAACTGGCTCTACAGAAGGAAAACCATTAAATATAAAAATAATTCATACTTTGAAAAGTCAAGGGAAAAGATCCTAAATACAAAAATAAATTGAAAAATATAAATAAAAGGAAAATGAAGACTTAAAAATCATATACTCTCATTTCCACAGTTAACCCTATTCTCAACATTATAAAAAACACATGTTGCAGCACCCTAAAATAATACATTTTATGTTAATAAAAAAATGTTGCAAAAAAATTGCTAAATTATATCCTATGTTTCTAAATGTAATTTTAACATTCAAGTTGTCTCATAGTTAGAAGTTATATATACAATGCCATCTACCTTATGAAAAGAAATCCGTAATTCTCCTCTCCTGCATTGTTTTAATTATTAGAAAACATTTTTACTCAGTGTTTCACTTTGACCAAGTTATTCAGTTCAAGAAGAAAAATTACCCAATTAATGCTTTAAAAGTAAGATGATGAAGTTTTTGAATAGTTCATAATAGGAATTGTTCATCTCAACTTTTTACTGCCTCTAAATTAATTCATAACTTAAGAAAACCAGTATGAAAGTTACCATCAACTGTCCAATAAATTAACAAAAACACACTCTCATGTCAATAGTTCCCTTCCACCTCTCTGTAACTACTATGAATAAGAACGCTGACAATGGTCTTGCTCTGGTAAGCAAGCAATGATGACCAGAGAAGAGCATAGAGAAAGAAAAAAAAAAATCTATGTATAACTTACTTGAACTCAAAAACCAGTTTTGTACTTTCAACTGCTCTTATCAAATCCTCAAGAACTCAAGAGAGAAGGCTTTTATGAGAACTCAAGATACAGAATTGTACTCCCAATATCTATCATCATTCACAAATGATAAAGGGATATTACAATTTTATGGTGAATGATCTTCTTCTCTCTGTATCAGAGCTGGAGAAAAAGTAGGATAATTCCACAAACAAAATCGCTAGGAGATACAAGTTGCCTGCTGTAATTTTAAATATCCTTAAAACGTGATACAGCCAATTCAAAGCAGAAAAACAAACTATAAATTTCCCTTTTTTGCTTTATAAAGATAAATACATATATGAACATACATATGAGTTTTAAGTCAGCTGTATTTCTAAATGAGACAAAGTCATTTAGTGGGAGTTTTCCTACCTTAAAGTATTCTACAAGATCTCTACAAGTGACTTTAGATCCACTTATCTCTTTTTCTACCAAATTCTCAGGGGCAAGCAGCAATGGAACCAGATTTCGAAGCTCTCGTTTAAAGTCTTCATCAATATCTAGCAGACATGAGATAAAAGTCAACATGTTAGTCAAAAAAAGAAGGATTAAAGGAGTCCCTATCGGTACGAGTTTACATAAAATTCTGTTTCATGAAATGAAAATATACAGTATCTATTACTTAAGTAGATTCATTTAGAAAATCTCATCCAAAGACATCATATCTCATAGGAAAAAAATACATTCTGCTACTCCATTTTCCTCACACCCCAATAATTCTTTAATCTCAAATAAGAAATAGTGGACTACCAAAATAAATTCCATCTCCTTTTCAAAAGGCAAACAATTCATGAAATTGTACTAAATTTTAATACTAGAGTTTGTTTTTCCAGCTATCCTGTAAAACTTTCATTATTCCTCCAGCCTTTTGCCATCACGCTCCAATCCTAAAACATACTCAAAAAACTATCATCCCTAAAACAGAAATTTAAATCTGATTACATGAATATGATATACTGGTAAACATTTTACAGACTGCAAACAGATGAAATACTGAAATGCTCTCAGTCTTTGCAATTTTTAGAACAACAGTGCTGAGCAATAAACCACATAATAATAAAATATGCTAATCCATACACTAGATGTCTGGGACAAATCAATGGAAAGCTAGACAGACCACGCAGAGCATTAAAATCACCTCCTTAACAATACATCAAAATGTTTTCCAGTAAAAAAACGGAAAATTTAAGGAACCATGTACTTTTTTTTTTTTTTTAAATTCTCAGCCTCTAAAATTTAAGTTTTGATTTTAGCAAGAATGGGAATTCCCACCTTTCAATCTCCCATCAAAACTAGGATTAGTTGCAACTTTAAGACCAGGATGTGGCAAAAGGAAGCAACCAAGATTTGAGAAACAATTGTGAATGTGCTTCCTTACATTCTGTAGCTCTTCATGTTGATTTTGCTTTACCTGAGGGTAGAAAGAAGCAAGGTGAAGGTGCAAACAGGAAAAAGAAGTTTTAAAGAAAATATACACACACTCACAAGTGTGCACACTTACCTCAGATGCTACTCCAGATCAGAGTTTTTTGACAACAAAAAATTTTACTTAAGACCTATTTCTGACCACTTAGGTAAGACTCCATTTTGTCTTAAAACTAGAAAAGATGTTTTCCCCAGGTAAGCTCCCAACGAGTGAAATGAAAAAATACAAATAATAATTAATCGTAATATCCAACACCAGACTAACAAGTAGTGGTTGTGGTTTACAAACCATAAATAAATTAAGAATTTGCCTTTCAAGTACTTATAATGGCAAAAAGAAAAACAAAGTACTAATTTGCCTACACATAAAAAGGTCAGCCCCTGAGCAAAGTAACAGTCAAAATGAAAAAGCTCCAGTGCAGTCCAAAGGACTTTGAAACTTGTTGGGATTTCAGTACTTACCCCAAATAATTATTTTTGATTTACGCTAGTTATCAGTGTTTGGGGAAGAGAGACTGCTACGTATTTTCTGGAAGAAAATCTTTATTAAATTTTTTTTAATAACTACTTATCCTAGTGTAACTCACATACCTTCTCAAAGACTCTTCTCAAACACCATTTTAAAAAAGCATGCACCATTTATAATCAACAAAACCTGGAAACTACCTAAATCTCCATCAAGAACAGAATGAAGAAACTGTTGTCTATTCATACAGTAGAATACGGCATAGCAATGAGAATGAATTAAACTACATGCAACAGTATCTCAGACACATAATATTGAGCAAGAAGCTAGACACAAGAGTGTCTACATGGTGTATGTGATTCCTTTCATAAAAAGTATACACGAAGCCTGTTAGCTATCAGGAGAGAATTGAAGGGTTTAGGAGCAAGTGGATGAAGGTAGGGTACTTCTGGGTGCTATTACATGGCTTTGTTCATTTGCATAAATTCATCAAGCTGCACACTTATGACTTGAGCACTTTGCTGTATCACTTACGATAAAATCTTATCTTTGAAGTATATAATTCTGAGTATGCCTGATATGCTGTTTGTTCATTTCTGCTGAACAAACCAGAGGAAACTGATGACTGAAATTATCTCTGACAATAGAGTCCGGAAATGCCTTTCAAATATCCAAGAATGAAGAACTGGTTTTAATCTTCTTTTCATAAGAAAATTATATTATACCCTATGTTTTTGAATGTGGTTGAAAAACTACATGCATCATCCTACAGGCAAACTAAATTTTATTTACCAAAAGAGAAGACCCTACTAACTAATGAATTAAGGGATTTTCACATAACTTTGGTGTATGGGAGTAGATGGGTATAACTGACCTGCGGGCTTCTGCAAGTACTTCTATAGGAGGGTATGTTTAGGAACAAAGGGTCACGCTGGTGAGGTTATTTTCTAGGAATGCTTTAGTGTAGCATGTTGCATGGGCCAGGAGTCTGGGTATTTGGGTCCTAGTCCCAGTTACCAACAATTAGTTAAGAGATCAAAGGCGAGTCACTTTTCTAGGTTCAGTGACATTATCTATCTTAAAAAGAAAGCTGAATTAGATGATGTTTAAGATCCCTCTTCTAGCTATATATGCTGTCACTCTAGAAGACACTAGCTCTATATGCTGTCACTCTAGAAGACACTTTTATTGGAGAAAAGAACCTCACGTTGTCTGTGTTCAATGTACGCACATTACATTATCCAGTCAGTCTGTCCCATGTTCAGAAGGTCAGCTGGGCCAGAAAGAGACCCACATGCAAGCAGATCAAAAAAGTCTCCTTCAAACATTTTTCCTTTGAATATTGATTTATAGTTGGTTCTAAGGAGGAATACTTGTTCCTTAATTTCTATTCAAGGGCACTAGCCTCTTTGGCAGGATACCAATTTACTGCTCATCAATTCTGTATGGAGCCACCTGGGCTAACTTAGGGTATGCAATTTATGGTGGCGGCACTTAGAAACTGGAAGTGTAAGAGCAGTCCAGACAGCCCACTCCTTTATCTGGCTTGGTGCTTATGCTCTCTTCACTAGGAAATGGGGGCTTACCTGCAATCTCTTTTCAAGGAATTGTTTTCCACCTTCCAAACCATATGAATGTTCATAAGGATAACTCCAATCCCGAATTAAAAACATTAATGTCTACAGAGAGAAAAAGGTAGAAATCATTTATTACAAAGTTTGATTAAAAAAAAATCACTACTTTAACAATTTAATAATCATGCACTCCCCTAAATAATCCTTTACTGAAATTATAATGACCAAATGGTTAATGCTGCTCACAGTTCTAGCAAGGGCCTTAAGCCTGTAACACTCCCACCCCTACACCAAGCAACTGCTTCCATCTGAGAACTACATGGTATATGAAGAAAGAGTCACCACAGAAAATAATACAGCTTCTTTAAGAAATGAACAAAAGCATACAGATCATAATTTTAAGTCAAGGTTGTATAACTGAAAGACCAAATAATCTATTTCTAGACCAAATGATTCCCTTCACTAAAATTTTTACTCATATATGCTGATGTTTCTCAATCTCAGCCCTACTGATATTCTGAACCAGATAATTTTTAGATGTGCATGGCTGGATGATAAACAGCATTTCTGGCCTCTAGGCACTAATGCCAGTATCATTAACCTCCCTCCAAAACTGTGACAACCAAAATGTCTCTAGACATTGGCAAATGTCCCCTGGGTGACAAAATTAACTCAGTTCAGAAAAACTGACATAAGACAAAGAGAGTTTATTTCATCCATATATACAAATAAAGCCATAACCTGCCCAATATCTCATAAGAAGTGATCACTTAAGGGGGACAGGAGGGTAAGGTGGCTGGGTGATGGACACCGGGGAGGGTATGTGTTGTGGCGAGCACTGTAAATTGTGTAAGACTGATGAATCGCAGACCTGTACCCCTGAAACAAATAATACATTATGTTAATTTTTTTAAAAAAAGTGATCACTTGAGCCACATAAGACTGAAGCAGGATCGATATAAACCCACCAACACTAAGAATCACCAGCAATGCTGTCACACAGAAAGGACTTCACATACTGAGAAGTAAACAGGACGGAGTCATTCTCACAGACTATAACACATCTGACTAAATAGTACTAATGCCAACTTATAAATTACACTTACTTCAACAAAGAAACTATCTGAAATTAGCTTTGCTTTTTTTTTAATTTAAATCTCTGTCACAACAGGACTCCACAGAAGCAAGCAGAGCATATGCTTCTCACATAACTCCACCCAGGTTTATTTCTGACTTAGTATTCTGTACCTGGCATTTAAAAGGAATAAAAACATACAGGGATTGAGGGGGTAGAAGGAGGGGAGAGATATAATAAATTGTGAAACCTCTCTGTATGAAACCAAATAAAGAATAACGGGACTAACCTCAACTTGTAATATACCACACAGACACACACACAAAAAAACTGTAATATTTTGTGATAGTTCCCCATATAAAAAAGAAATTTGCATGACTGTCTCAAGTTTAGGAATTGAATAACATCTAATTAAGAGTAACATCAACCTCTCAATCTAAGTATTAGCAATCTAGCTATATTCATTTGTTCTATTTCCTACTGTTAACCTACTACTAGTAAGGTGGTAACGGCATTAGTTTCAACTCCACTGAATCTGTTGCTAAACAATGAGTTTGTTATAATATCCTCTTATCTTCAGACTTAAAAGATAAGGTGGCCTAGCAGCTTTTTACATATAAGTTTCTAAAAACAAGAAAATACTTATTTACCTGAAATGGTTTCTGGTAGATTTCCTCCATTGCAAGTCTGCCGTACTCTGTAAATAACTATTAAAGCAAGTTATTTAAATTAATGCCCCCAAAGAGACTGAAAGAATTGTAAAGTCATTCTATGTCAGAACAGATAGACAACAGAGCCTTTAAAATCATCTGAAAGTCAAGCATTTAATTTTCTAACAGACTGGATATACCTTAAAATTTCTTCTAGTTAAGAAGTTCTGTATCAGTTTAAAACCATATTAATATTGAATTTTCTTACACTGTAATAGGCTTCTAGATGCAAAGTCACAATTAAGTAAGAATTTTATTTTCCATTCTTTGGCACACATTCTTTGAGAAATACATACTTGCAAGTGTTGAAGATCATCTTCTTGAATGTTCTGAGACAGATTATATACCTGTTAAAACAAAACTGTGTTTTTATTCATTTTTTTAATACCCACCTGCATATAACTTTACTTGCAGAAATGAAGATTATTTTATATGTCAGCACAAATTAATCACTTAGTCATTAGCTTAACTAGTGGCACAAGAAAAAGGATTTTCTCTTTCTTCCAATGGGATAAAACATTAAGGGGAAAGCAGTGATAGTAAATTATGTAAAAACTATGAATATGTAACATTGTGGTCTAGAAAGCGGGAGACATTTTTACACTTGATCTTAGCCAAAAGGCCAAGAAGCGATAAAGCGGGAGACATTTTTAAAGTATATTATGCAGTAAGATTTTTTTTTTTCCTTCTCAAAGTTTCTTTAATGTTATGACATGACCATTTTGAGTGAAAATTGTTTCCACAATTGTTTTTCTAAGTTAACGAATGTGAGGGGCATAATTCTACAAAGATATATTCCTTTCTGGTATAATTAATTGTGTGTGTGTGTGTGTGTGTGTGTGTGTGTGTTTGGATGAATGGATGGATGGATCGACAGATATAGTTTATAGTTATTTGAGGGGTGCCGTGACTACCATCAGGTCTACATGGCTCATCTATCTTAGTACTTAAGTTGAAAATTTTAGGACAGCTGAAAAAAACAACAGTAGGTGGCACTCTTGCCCTTTCTATAGAATGTTTTAGGAGGCTTTCCAGGGCAGAGCCCAGAGCTGAAGGTCTACGTGCTGTCAAGGAAGGGAAACCAGAGCAAAGACTGAAATTGCAGAAGAGGTCCAATCCTTCCGAGTCAGGTTAAAAAGTGAAACAGGCAGCTGCAAGAGAAAAGTGGGTGTCCACAGATGTCACTTCTGCTGTGAAGTAACTTATGTTTAAGAAAACAGGGTTACTCCAAAGATAGAACAATTTGTTCTAATGGCAAGTAAGTGATAATCTAGCTGAATCACTTGGATGTCAAGAATATAAACAGCCAAAATAGGACAGCACACCTAAAATGACATAGCTGACTATTTCCAAACATCATACTTAAAAAGTAATTAATGACTGAGGTGATTATACTAGAGCTAAACTTAAAATCTGAAAGCATGACCACCTATTCTTATCCACGGGGGCCTTAGCTTTTAGAAAACAGGTCGAGATACTTTCATTTTCAGGGCCAGGTTGCAAATGGCAAAAAGAGAAGATCTGTTTATCTTAGATCATTAGTACTTAGCGCACTGCATTTTACTTAATAGATGTTCAACAATTATTTGTTGAAAGAATAAATGACAAGTGATCTATCAACCAGATAATGTATGTAAGGAAGAGAAATGTAGACTCAAAGCTGAGGGGAAAAAAAAATGAAAATAATTTTCACCTTCATTATTTATGGTTTACAAAGTATTTTCTTATCCATTACCTCATTTAGATCTTATTTCTGCCTCCACACAACCATCACATGCAAGATGGGTAAAAATCCTCATTTTACAGATTATTAAGTGGCAGAGTGGCTTTAAGTAGTTGTCCAAAACCAGGCCTCCTATACTATCATAAAGTTGAATAAATAAACAAGAGAACACCAAGGTACAAATTTCAGGACAGAGAATTCCCTCATTATAATTTAAGGCAAGCCACAGAGGCAGCTAATCTGAAACGCACAACAACTGGCTTCTGCTTGCCTCAGGAAAGCAGCTGCACCACCCTGCAAGATCAGAGGAAAATGGCAGAACAAAAGGAGAAAAGATACTGTAGGGGTCCCCAAAGCATCACTTAACTAGTAGTACCAGAGCTCCCCAACTCTATAAGAAAACAGAAGTCAAGCTGAAAAGTACTCTTTTTTTATCTCATAGTAATATCCAAAATTTGCTTTCCATTCTGACAGCTAGATACTTCAAATTGAGGAAGGAAGGAAATGGAACTTAAATAGACTGGACATATACTCCAGATATGACCAGAAAGCCATACAAAAATTCCAAGACACTGTGACAGCTTCACCTATGATCTACCATCAATAGGGAACATCATCTCAGGAGGAGCACATACTTCTATTATTCATGTATATACTTCTGGGCTCATCATCACCCGTTAGAGCTAACCATCACACTCAGTATTCTTTAGCCGGAGGAGCACCAACCACAGACAATCTCAGGAAAAAGAAAGTAAAGATACAAAATGACATGTGGTGGCTTAATTCAGTCTGTCAGCCTAAATTATACAGAGAGGAAAAGGACTAGCTTCAAAAGACTAGAACTTGATGTAATACCAAATACAATTAAAAGCACAGAGTTAAGGGAAAACAGAACAGATTTTACTAAATTAAACAGTTCCTATAAGTCCTTAGTGTATTACAGAAACAGCACATACACTTCCTAAGTTAAATATGAATTAATTCTTCCACCTCTACCACCATTAGTTCAAATAATCAAGTATTAGTTGTCATACATACCAAGTAGAAAACTACTTGAGTTTTTTTTCTTTATTGGTTTAGCCAAAACATAAAAGATATAGATATACTCTACACCTTAATATATCTGGGAACCATATGACTGAATTCAATTAAAGATAACATGCAATGTCTTTTCCTTTAAAAATAATTTTTAAAAAGCATAGGGGTGCTTGGATGGCTCAGTGGGTTAAGCCTCCAACTCTTGGCATTGGCTCGGATCATGGATTTCGGGGTTGTGAGATCGAGCCCCATGTCAGGCTCTGCACTCGGTGCAGTCTGCTTGAGATTCTGTCTCTACCTCTACCCCTACCCCCCTTTCATGCGCTCTTTCTCAAATAAATGAACAAATCTTTAAGAAGAAAAAATATATATATGGTTTATTACTTCCACACCAAAGTATGAAAGTATATTTCAAAGTATGAAATTTCATACTGTGAACCAAAAAAGCATGGAATATAAATGACCAATAAGAAATATAAATAACTCTAATTTTAATCCTTTAATCAAAAAACTTTTCTTTCAATGTGGATTTTTTTCCAAGTTCTTAAATTCTAGTTAGTTAACATATAGTGTAATACTGACTTCAAGAGCAGAAATTTAGTGATTCCTCACTTATGTGTAACAGGGAGTGCTCAACAAAACAAGTGCACTCCTTAATCTCCATCACCCATTTAGCCCATCCCCCACCCCTCCCCTCTAGCAACCCTCAGTTCTCCATAGTCTTCTACAGTTCAGTTTGCTTCCCTCTCTTCCCACCCCCCTTGACCTATGTTCATCTGTTTTGTTTTCAAAAACATTTTAAGAAAGAGCAAAGGTATTAGGATTATCTGAACTGATCATACCACAGCATTTCATGTCTCACCTGGACAGAGCTAGTCATGGTGCTCAAAGCGAACACCGTTGCACAGTCTTTGATAGTTGACTGGCTATCAAAGGCACCCTGGGTATCCATTAGCAGCACAGCCACCTAGGAATTTAAAAGTTTAAAACACTAAGTAAAATACTCACCAATAGGGACTATTAAAACCAAATTTAAAATGATAAGTGTCAAAATCAATAATTAAGAAAAGTACTCTAAGCTAAATATCTCACACATTTTGACATAATAATCCATATATGTTATGTTAAAGTTATCAGACATTAATAGTTCTGTGTTGTTTTGATCTTTAATACCATGAAAAAGCTCAAAAAAATAATATTAAAGAAAAAAACAGTAAGAAATATGAACAGTATTTTACTTTTGTTCCATTAGGTCTATCGATCACAAATACTTCATTCCAAACTTGTATGCCTGTTGTTTCTCTCTCACAACCACCTCGCCATGTAAAGCCAGTCAATGGTTCATTGTTTCCACCAATCCAACTTTGGGAATCCTGTCAAAGTCAAGCATAAATGTAAAATAAAACACAAAAAATTAAGAACTAAGGAGAAGTGTAAGAAATCACCCATTCTTTATTTTACAAATGAGGCATGTAAGTCCATCAAGATAAAATACACCATAACATTACACATGTAGTTACAAAAGCAATCACAAGTCCCATCTGAGGTGTTCTGTCCTAAAGTTGTAGTCTCCTACAAACTGAACCTTCTCAAATCTCGTATTTTTCACTCTTTACTTTTCTAGGTTAAGTGAGGTCATACCCACTTTTCCCCATTTTGAAGATTTCCTAGGTTTAAAAATCATAAAAAGTAGATACCAGCTATTGTGACATCTCCTCATACATATAAGCAAAACTAAGTTCCAGAAAGAATGGCTGTCAGAAAAGCACTGCTCTCTTAGAATAGCTTATACTAAAATGTTTTCACACTGCCTTAATTTTCTCTTTAAAATATATCAAGTTTAAAAATAACCACAACACTTGCTTGGAACCTGATTCAAACAATCCAACTGGTAGAAAGAAAAGAAAAAAAAAAGAAAAGAAAAGAAAAGAAAAGAAAAGAAAAGAAAAGAAAAGAAA
>NW_022631072.1:6320587-6546347 GCF_010015895.1 Lontra canadensis
AAAGAAAAGAAAAGAAAAGAAAAGAAAAGAAAAGAAAAGAAAAGAAAGAGGAAGGAAGGAAGGAAGGAAGGAAAGAAAGAAAGAAAGAAAGAAAGAAAGAGAAAAGCCTTTTTCAAAACCAAAAGGAAAATCTGATCCCAGACATGGTGTTTTACTAGGCGGTACTTGATTGCTTGGTGTGGTAACAGTATTGTAGGTAATACTAACAATAGCAAAGTTCAAAAAAATATACCTGGCATCTGCTTTAAAATATTCCAGCAAAAAATGAAAGGGCAGGAAGTATACAGATGAAATAAGACCAACAAAATGTTGACACATACACTGGGGTTCATAATACTACCCTATCTTTGGGTTAAGTTAAAAACTTCCCACAATAAAGTGTTCTAACTAAAACCATAGGGTCAAACAGCTATAATTAAACACTGTGAAATAATATAAAAGTTCATATACTGGGGCGCCTGGGTGGCTCAGTGGGTTAAAGCCTCTGCCTTCGGCTCAGGTCATGATCCCAGAGTCCTGGGATTGAGCCCCGCATCAGGCTCTCTGCTCGGCAGGGAGCCTGCTTCCCCCTCTCTCTCTGCCTGCCTCTTCCTACTTGTGATCTCTCTGTCAAATAAATAAATAAAATGTTTAAAAAAAAAAAAGTTCATATACTATAAGATAATTATCTGGAAAATTAATTCTGGAACATAATAAATGAGTAAGTTCACCAGGTATCAAGATCCCTATACTTTAGCCCACATACCCTTTACTCAAAGAACCCCACAGGAAAAATTCCTGTTTCAGAAATACTTCTAATAAGCTTAGATACATAGTCCGAAACAGGTAACAAAGCTCACATTACCAGTAAAGATGTTTAGGGTAGGCTCAATGAGGGATGAAGCAATTTGTGAAAAGCAGATTTAAGGTGGAAAAAAAAAAAAGTGGACACCTAATGTGAAGATCAGCCTTAAACTTCAAACTATCTCTAATTATTCTTCCACAAAACTCCCATCCCTAGTAGGTTACCAATCTTATCAATTATAAAATTCTCTTGGACTCTTCTTCACCTTTCAGTATCTTAAGGCCCCCTCAGCTCTCTATTGGTGACAAAGGTGCCGCATGGCACAACTCCATTCACATTATGTACTTAGGACTTACACTTCTGTAGGGACCCTTCACAGGATAAGAGGAATAATGGTACCCCCTAAATAAACACAATGGTGGTCTTGCCCCTGGACTATATTTTGGATGCTCTAAATATGTCTTCCGGCACCTCCATGCTATGCTCTCCAACCCATTCCCCCAAAGTCACTTAATTTTCTCAACAAGAAATGGAATCATGCTATTGTCCTAAAAAGTCATCTTCGGGGGTGCCTAGATGGCTCAGTCGGTTAAGCACCTGACTCTTGGTTTCAGCTCAGGTCCTGATCTCATGCATGGTGAGATCATGAATCAGGCTCTGCACTCAGCAGGGAGTCTGCTTGAAGATTCTCCCCCTCTGCCCCTTCACCCCATTCTCTCTCAAATAAATAAAATCTTTGAAAAAAAAAAAAAAGTCACCTGCAGTTCCCCCATTTACCTACAGAACCACTGAAAGATCTGTTGCATACAATCCACCTTCAATTTACTTTTCCAACCTCTGCTCCTATAGTCTGCTAACTCACAACACAAATTTCTACCATACCAAAATGACCACTATTACAAATATGTATGTTGTTTAGCATATCTATACCTTTGTTCCATCTGTTCTCTGCCTGGCCTAAGCCAGCACTCAAGAAACTCCAACTCTTCTCAACTCCTAAAAAATACTGCTGACACTACAGGTGGTTATCTTTGCAACATGGCATTGCGCTGCATTTCTTGTGTTAAGTCTTAAGAGCACACTAGAAATTCCAACTCTGTTTACCGAATAGTTCCTACCAAAGTGTCTTACACCATTTTTGGCTCTCACATGTGGCTTCTCATTCCCTACTCAACAAACTGATTACTTTTAAAAGGTCCAACCTATATGCGTAATTTTAAAGAATCCACCCTTTAGATAAATCGATCTTTACTCTGCATTTCACTTATCTGTCTTATTTCTCTATCTCCTCTATGAGAATGTAAGTTCCATAAGGAAGGAAGTTTTGCCTGCTTTCTCCTCCCTCAAAACACAGAACAGTATACCCAAGACATAGAATAATGCCTGGCTATAGTAGGCACTCAAAATATTTGTTCAACAAATGAACACGTAAAAAAATTTTAATTACTAAGCTTAATAGTGTGTTTCCTTTGGAAACATGGGTAAGAGATATGGAAGAAATATGTCCCTTTTATTATTCCTAAAAACAATTAAATAGACAGCAAATATCAATTTTAAAAAGTAGATTGACCTAAATCACAGGCTAACATGTTTGTTAATTTTACCCTCTCAAAAACTTTAAAAAAGAATTGAGGTCTCAAAAAAAAAAAAAAATTCTATTGACTATGTATCATCTTTTCTTAGTTTACCCTGTAATAGAATGTTTAAAAACCACTAAACCGATAAGTCAATAAAATGATGAAAAAGGAGGCGCCTTGGTGGCTCAGTCAATTGGGCCTCCGACTCCTGGTTTCAGCTCAGGTCATGATCTCATGGGTCACGAAATCTAGCCCCAAGTCAGGCTCCTAAAGGGAACCTGCTTAAGATCCTCTCCCTCTGCCCCTTCCCCCAACTAATGTGCATTCTCTTTCTAAAATAAATCTTTTTAAAGAAAAAAAAGAATCACAGGTTTAAAACTTGAAGTTAAGAAATCTATCACTGTATCATAAAGAACACTGGTAACTTCCATAATACATTTATACTTTCACTCAGCAAGTACTCACTGAATGTCTACCACATGCCAGCTACTGTTCCAGGGTCTAGGACTACAGCACTGCACAAGAACATACATTCCTGCCCTCCAGGAGCTTTCCAGTGAATTCTAGAAGCAGCCTCACTGAAAATAGATACTGTTTGTCATAAGGTACTAAAAATAAATCTAAGAACTGAAAAACAGTAAACTGGTGCTATTTACTACTGTGGAGACCAAAAAAAAAAAAAAAAAAAAAAGCCTTAAAATTCAAAATTCCAAAAATAATCTTAGTCCTCCAGTAAAATAAAAAGTTCTTTAAGAATGAATCCTAATGGTAAAAGGTAATCTAAAAACACCTGAACTTTAAATATAGTCCAATACTATAGTGAATAAACGTAAGCTCTTGCCAAAAGACTTACCAATGTAATGTAATTGTCAATAAAGAACCCCTACCTACTCTAAATAATAAGAAACAAATTCTTATTTTACCATAGGAAAGCTAGCATTCCTTAGCAACAAAGTAAAAAAACAGCTAGGTAAACTTTTAAACACAAGAGCTGGTAGTCCAGCCAGGTCTGCATGTGTCAGAACACATACAACTCCTGTTTGCAGACCCACACACTCCAATGGATGGGCTGGAACAATAAAGGCCGTAACAACTTCTTATAGCTGTGAGGAAAAATGACAAAAGGGATGAAATTAAAGATTTAAGTAACACTACAATAAAAGAAAAAAATCCTTCTTAGTTGAGAGACATTCTCCACAAATGCACCATGGATGAAAATCTTAATCTTGTAAATCTACCTAATGTAGGAGGTAGGTTATGAACAATCAACACCCAAGCTGTGGATACAATATACACATTCTGACCACCCAGCATCATTTACTATTTTTGTATCAATGTGTAAGAATACCCTGCAAGTCCTAGAACAATTAAGAAACATTAGAGTCTTAGAACAGTTTAAAATTGTCTAACATCTTACCTAAGCCCATGTCCAACTCCTCCTCTCTTCTGAGGCTAGACAAATAGGTACATTATGATTGACCCAAGTCACAAGCTCAGACGAAGGACAACTCTATCAATTTAGGTACACACTCAACAAGAATTAAAATTAAAAATCTACGGTTAAAAAGATATCCTTAACTTTGAAGACATTTTGCTAAGTGAAATAAGCCAGCCACAAAATAACAATACCTTGTGATTCTACTTACACAAAGTACCTAGGGTAGTAAAACTCATGGAGACAGAGGAGAATGGTGGTTACCAGGTGCTGAGGGGGAGGGGGAAAATGGGAGTTTCATGGGTACAGTTTCCATTTGGGAAGGTGAAAATGTTCTGCAGACATTAAAAGAAAGGAAAGCTAAGGACCCATGTATCTCATGAGCATAGAAGCAAAAAACATTCAACAACATTAAATTAAATTAGCAGATTAAATCCAACAACATATATTAAAACATTATATACCACAGCTAAATGGGATTTAGTCCAGAGATACAAGAACTGACTCAATATTCAAAAAATTAGTAACAAATCATATCAAGCCAAGATAAATCACATAATCCTATCAACAGACACACAGAAAAACACCTGAAAAAATCCAACATCCATTTGGTTTTGATTAAAAAAAAAACATAACAAAACCTCCCAATAGACTAGGAAGAGAAAAGAACTTCTTCAACTCAGTTAAAAAAAAAAAAAAAAATGCAAAAAATCCTACCGCTAAAATCAAAGGTAACGGTGAGAATCTCAATGCTTCCTCCTTAAAGATTAAGAAAACAATAAGGATATCCACTCTTGGGGCGCCTGGGTGGCTCAGTGGGTTAAGCCGCTGCCTTCGGCTCAGGTCATGATCTCAGAGTCCTGGGATCGAGCCCCGCATCGGGCACTCTGCTCAGCAGGGACCCTGCTTCCTCCTCTCTCTCTGCCTGCCTCTCTGCCTGCTTGTGATCTCTCTCTGTCAAATAAATAAATAAAATCTTAAAAAAAAAAAAAAAAAAAAAAAGGATATCCACTCTTACCACTCTTACCACTTGTACTCAACATTGTTTTTAGAGATTCTAGCCAGGACAGTTAGCCGGACGGGGGGGGGGAGGGGGGTAAGAGGTACTTAGACTGGGAAGAAAGAAGTAAAACTATCTCTACTTACAGATGACATGATCTGGTATATAGAAAACTTTAAAGAGTACACTAAAAAACTAATGGAACTAATGAAGGAATTGAACAAGGTTGAGGACACAAGATCAATACGCAAAAATCAATTGTACTTCTGTAGCTTGCAATGAATGATCTGAAAAAGAGATTATGAAAACAATTCCATATGTACCATAATAGCACTAAAAAAGGAGTAAATTTAACAAAAGTAAAACATACTATGCAAACCATATAACAAAAGTAAAACATATATGCAAACCATAAAACATTTCTGATAGAAATTAAGGAAGATCTAAATAAATGGAAAAATATTTTAAAAGCAAGTAAACAGGACATCAGAAGAAAGCAGGAGTGGCAATCCTTATATCAGATTAATTAGATTTTAAGCCAAAGACTATAATAAGAGATGAGGAAGGACACCATATCATACTCAAAGGATCTGTCCAACAAGAAGATCTAACAATTTTAAATATCTATGCCCCTAACGTGGGAGCAGCCAACTATATAAACCAATTAATAACAAAATCAAAGAAGCACATCAACAATAATAGAATAATAGTAGGGGACTTTAACACTCCCCTCACTGAAATGGACAGATCATCCAAGCAAAAGATCAACAAGGAAATAAAGGCCTTAAATGACACACTGGACCAGATGGACATCACAGATATATTTAGAACATTTCATCCCAAAGCAACAGAATACACATTCTTCTCTAGTGCACATGGAACATTCTCCAGAATAGATCACATCCTCGGTCCTAAATCAGGTCTCAACCAGTATCAAAAGATTTGGATCATTCCCTGCATATTTTCAGACCACAATGCTCTGAAGCTAGAACTCAATCACAAGAGGAAATTTGGAAAGAACCCAAATACATGGAGACTAAACAGCATCCTTCTAAAGAATGAATGGGTCAACCAGGAAATTAAAGAAGAATTGAAAAAATTCATGGAAACAAATGATAATGAAAACGCAACGGTTCAAAATCTGTGGGACACAACAAAGGCAGTCCTGAGAGGAAAATATATAGTGGTTCAAGCCTTTCTCAAGAAACAAGAAAAGGGGCGCCTGGGTGGCTCAGTGGGTTAAAGCCTCTGCCTTCGGCTCAGGTCATGATCCCAGGGTCCTGGGATCGAGCCCCATATCGGGCTCTCTGCTCAGCAGGGAGCCTGCTTCCTCCTCTCTCTCTCTGCCTGCCTCTCTGCCTACTTGTGATCTCTGTCTGTCAAATAAATAAATAAACAAAATCTTTAAAAAAAAAAAAAAAAAGAAAGAAAAAAAAAGAAACAAGAAAGGTCTCAGGTACACAACCTAACCCTACACCTAAAGGAGCTGGAGAAAGAACAAGAAAGAAACCCTAAACCCAGCAGGAGAAGAGAAATCATAAAGATCAGAGCAGAAATCAATGAAATAGAAACCAAAAAAACAATAGAACAAATCAACGAAACTAGGAGCTGGTTCTTTGAAAGAATTAATAAGATTGATAAGCCCCTGGCCAGACTTATCAAAAAGAAAAGAGAAAGGACCCAAATCAATAAAATCATGAATGAAAGAGGAGAGATCACAACTAACACCAAAGAAATACAAACAATTATAAGAACATATTATGAGCAACTCTACGCCAACAAATTTGACAATCTGGAAGAAATGGATGCATTCCTAGAGACATATAAACTACCACAACTGAACCAGGAAGAAATAAAAAGCCTGAACAGACCCATAACCAGTAAGGAGATTGAAACAGTCATCAAAAATCTCCAAACAAACAAAAGCCCAGGGCCAGATGGCTTTCCGGGGGAATTCTACCAAACATTTAAAGAAGAACTAATTCCTATTCTCCTGAGACTGTTCCAAAAAATAGAAATGGAAGGAAAACTTCCAAACTCATTTTATGAGGCCAGCATCACCTTGATCCCAAAACCAGACAAGGATCCCATCAAAAAAGAGAACTACAGACCAATATCCTTGATGAACACAGATGCAAAAATTCTCACCAAAATACTAGCCAATAGGATTCAACAGTACATTAAAAGGATTATTCACCACGACCAAGTGGGATTTATTCCAGGGCTGCAAGGTTGGTTCAACATCCGCAAATCAATCCATGTGATACAACACATTAATAAAAGAAAGAACAGGAACCATATGATACTCTCCATAGATGCTGAAAAAGCATTTGACAAAGTACAGCATCCCTTCCTGATCAAAACTCTTCAAAGTGTAGGGATAGAGGGCACATACCTCAATATTATCAAAGCCATCTATGAAAAACCCATCGCAAATATCATTCTCAATGGAGAAAAACTGAAAGCTTTTCCGCTAAGATCAGGAACACGGCAGGGATGTCCGTTATCACCACTGCTATTCAACATAGTAATAGAAGTTCTAGCCTCAGCAATCAGACAACAAAAAGAAATTAAAGGCATCCAAATCGGCAAAAAAGAAGTCAAACTATCACTCTTCGCAGATGATATGATACTATATGTGGAAAACCCAAAAGACTCCACTCCAAAACTGCTAGAACTTGTACAGGAATTCAGTAAAGTGTCAGGATATAAAATCAATGCACAGAAATCAGTCGCATTTCTCTACACCAACAACAAGACAGAAGAAAGAGAAATTAAGGAGTCCATCCCATTTACAATTGCACCCAAAACTATAAGATACCTAGGAATAAACCTAACCAAAGAGACTAAGAATCTATACACAGAAAACTATAAAGTACTCATGAAAGAAATTGAGTAAGACACAAAGAAATGGAAAAATGTTCCATGCTCCTGGA
Organism: Lontra canadensis; assembly: GCF_010015895.1. Lineage (NCBI taxonomy): Eukaryota > Metazoa > Chordata > Mammalia > Carnivora > Mustelidae > Lontra > Lontra canadensis. The sequence goes on from NW_022631072.1 coordinate 6,328,320, forward strand.
TTGGAAGAATAAATATTGTGAAAATGTCTATGCTACCTAAAGCAATCTACACATTTAATGCAATCCCTATCAAAGTACCATCCATTTTTTTCAAAGAAATGGAACAAATAATCCTAAAATTTATATGGAACCAGAAAAGACCTCGAATAGCCAAAGGAATATTGAAAAAGAAAGCCAAAGTTGGTGGCATCACAATTCCGGACTTCAAGCTCTATTACAAAGCTGTCATCATCAAGACAGCATGGTACTGGCACAAAAACAGACACATAGATCAATGGAACAGAATAGAGAGCCCAGAAATAGACCCTCAACTCTATGGTCAACTAATCTTCGACAAAGCAGGAAAGAATGTCCAATGGAAAAAAGACAGCCTCTTCAATAAATGGTGTTGGGAAAATTGGACAGCCACATGCAGAAAAATGAAATTGGATCATTTCCTTACACCACACACGAAAATAGACTCAAAATGGATGAAGGACCTCAATGTGAGAAAGGAATCCATCAACATCCTTGAGGAGAACACAGGCAGCAACCTCTTTGACCTCAGCCGCAGCAACATCTTCCTAGGAACATCGCCAAAGGCAAGGGAAGCAAGGGCAAAAATGAACTATTGGGATTTTATCAAGATCAAAAGCTTTTGCACAGCAAAGGAAACAGTTCACAAAACCAAAAGACAACTGACAGAATGGGAGAAGATATTTGCAAACGACATATCAGATAAAGGGCTAGTGTCCAGAATCTATAAAGAACTTAGCAAACTCAACACCCAAAGAACAAATAATCCAATCAAGAAATGGGCAGAAGACATGAACAGACATTTCTGCAAAGAAGACATCCAGATGGCCAACAGACACATGAAAAAGTGCTCCATATCACTCGGCATCAGGGAAATACAAATCAAAACCACAATGAGATACCACCTCACACCAGTCAGAATGGCTAAAATTAACAAGTCCGGAAATGACAGATGCTGGCGAGGATGCGGAGAAAGGGGAACCCTCCTACACTGTTGGTGGGAATGCAAGCTGGTGCAACCACTCTGGAAAACAGCATGGAGGTTCCTCAAAATGTTGAAAATAGAACTACCCTATGACCCAGCAATTGCACTGCTGGGTATTTACCCTAAAGATACAAACGTAGTGATCCGAAGGGGCACGTGCACCCGAATGTTTATAGCAGCAATGTCTACAATAGCCAAACTATGGAAAGAACCTAGATGTCCATCAAGAGACGAATGGATAAAGAAGATGTGGTATATATACACAATGGAATACTATGCAGCCATCAAAAGAAATGAAATCTTGCCATTTGCGACAACGTGGATGGAACTAGAGGATATCATGCTTAGCGAAATAAGTCAGTCAGAGAAAGACAACTATCATATGATCTCCCTGATATGAGGGAGAGGAGATGCAACATGGGGGGTTAATGGGGTAGGAGAAGAGTAAATGAAACAAGTTGGGATTGGGAGGGAGACAAACCATAAGTGACTCTTAATCTCACAAAACAAACTGAGGGTTGCTGGGCAGAGGGGGGTTGGGGGGGGGTTATGGACATTGGGTAGGGTATGTGCTATGGTGAGTGCTGTGAAGTGTGTAAACCTGGAGATTCACAGACCTGTACCCCTGGGGGAAAAAAATATATATGTTTATAAAAAATAAAATTAAAAAAAAAAAAAAGAACACTTGAGGAGGCTTATTAAAAATTAGCCTCAATTAAATAATTGTAAATGATCAAGACATTGTTGGGATTTTGAAATGGATGCAACCTTAAAAATAAAATGAAATATTGAGAAAAAAAAAAAAAAAAGAATAGATATATAGGGGCGCCTGGGTGGCTCAGTGGGTTAAGCCTCTGCCTTCGGCTCAGGTCATGATCTCAGGTTCCTGGGATCGAGTGCTGCATCGGGCTCTCTGCTCAGCAGGGAGCCTGCTTCCCCCTCTCTCTCTGCCTGCCTCTCTACTTGTGATCTCTGTCAAATAAATAAATAAAATATTTTAAAAAAAGAATAGATATATAGATCAATGAAATAAAACTGAGAGTCCAGAAATAAATTCACATGTCTATTATCAACTAATTTTCAACAAAAAGTGCCAAGACATTCAATGGAAGAATAGCCTTTCTAATAAATGGCGTTTAGACAACTGGATAGGCACATACAAAAGAACTAAAGCTAGATCCTTACCTATTTCTATTATTATTATATACTCATATATAATAATTAAAGGTTGTATTAATATTCATATAATAATCACAGCATTAGTTATAACCCAAAAGGTGGAAACCCATATGTCCATTAACTGATAAAATGGATAAATAAAATCTATGTCTATACAATTAAATATTAATCAGTCTTAAAAAGGAATGAAGCACCACAATGCTACACCATAAATGAACCTTTGAAACATTAAGCTGGGGGCACGTGGGTGGCTCAGCTGGTTAAGCATTTGCCTTGGGCTCTGTCATGATCTTGATCCTGGGATCAAGTCGTGTCAGGCTCCCTGCTCAGTGGAGAGTCTGCTTCTCTCTCTTCTTCTGCCCCTCAATCCCCACTCATCCTCTCTCTTAAATAAATCTTAAAGAAAAAAAAAAAAATTTATGCTAAGTGAAAGAAATCAGTCACCAAAAGACCATGTATGGTATGATTCCATTTACGTGTATGTCCAGAATAGGCAAATGTATAGAGACAGAAAACAAACTGATAGTTCCTTAGGGCCAGAGATTTGGGGTTGGGGAAGGAGAAGTTATCATTAAAGGGTACAGGACTTCATTCTTCTCATTCTGAGGTGATAAAAATGTTCGAAAATTGATTGTGATGATAGCTGTACAACTCTGTAACATACGAAAGACTATGAAACTGTGCAGTTTAAGTGCATGCATTATATGGTATGTGAATATCTCAATAAAGCTGATAAAAGAAAAACCAAAAATCAAATACACTTAGTATACAAGTTTAACAAAGACTCCCTGTCATACAAAATCCATCAAACTACTACAGAAGTCTAGGAAGAAAAGGAATGTCCACTGGAGGTGCTGCTGTATTTCCATGTACTAGTGCAATATGTCATAAATCCTATGGCTGGAACATTTTTTAAAAGATTTCGTTTTTAAATAATCTCTATACCCAATATGGGACTCAAACTTTCAACCTCAAGATCAAAGAGTCTCATGTTCTACTAAGCCAGCCAGAAAACCCTAACCTTGCTTATTTTTTTTTTTTTTTTGAAGATTTCTTTCCTTAAGAGAGCGAGCGAGTGTACAAGAGCGTAGGAGGGGAAGAGAAAGGGAGAGAGAAAATCCTCAAGCAATGCTCCACTGAGCGCACAGAACAACACTGGGCTCAATCCCAGGACCCTGAGACCATGACCCCCAGCCAAAATCAAGAGCGGCCGTTTAACCAACTGAACCATTCGGGTGCCCCTAAACTTGCTTTCTGATGAAAGGATTATGGTGAGCATTACCGAAGTGTCTATACAAATTGCATCCTATTGGTTACTTAAAAATATGTGTAAGAAAATAATGTTTCACAGTGAGAACAAAACATTGCCTAAGTTCAACACAAAATTGTTTGGGAAAATGAGGGAAAGAAGCAGGGAGTTAATGACTTCAAAAAGTATTCTTAAAAAGTATTCTTCAGGGGCACCTGGGTGGCTCAGTGAGTTAACCCTCTGCCTTCGGCTCAGGACATGATCTCAGGATTCTGGGATCAAGCCCCTGATCAGTGTCTCTGCTCAGCAGGGAGCCTGCTTTCCCCTCTATCTCTGCCTGCTGCTCTGCCTATTTGTAATCTCTGTCAAATAAATAATCTTTTTTAAAAAAAAGTATTCTTCAGGGGTGCCTGGGTGGCTCAGTGGGTTAAAGCCTCTGCCTTCAGCTCAGGTCATGATCTCAGGGTCCTGGGATCGAGCCCCACATCGGGCTCTCTGCTTGGCGGGGAGCCTACTTCCCCTCTCTCTCTGCCTGCCTCTCTGCCTACTTGTGACCTCTCTCTCTGTGTCAAATAAATAAAATCTTTAAAAAAAAAAAAGTATTCTTCAAAAACAGTTAATATTAATACAAAAGGAACTTAAATTACACAAGACTGTTTAACTCCCTAAATATCTTAAAGCTGTGTTTGAGTAATCAGTATTTACATTGTCTATTATTTAAGATATCCTTCAATAATGACCTAAATGAAATCAAGCACTTTAGAAATAGTAAATTTTAACTTAAAAGGAACATAGACTTCGGAATGGAAAAAGATCTGTTGAAACAAATAATTTATGTTCTTCCAAGCCCAAATATATTACGATATAGGTACCCTAATTTTGATGATAATACACACAACAGGCAGTACATACATTCAGGGCTTAAAGTTAGAGAGGTGTTTTCGAAGACTACAAATGATAGCACATTTTTCAGGGAACAGATTCAGGAATGCAACCAGAAAGTCTCTCCCAAAACACTGCTATAAGTACTTTGAACAATATATTGTAGACTCCTCCATCGCCTCTGCTTCCGATTCCTCTAGCTTTGGCAACATTTGGTGAAGTTTTTCTAACTGCAATTACTCATACTAATTTTAAACCTGCATATGAGAGAACGAAGATTAGTTTCAACCCAGAAATCAAAATCTAGGAGGATAAAAAAGTCAGTGTGTTAATGAAAAAAAATAGTTCACAGATCACATAACCTCTATACCCAACCCCTCAGCATATATTCAGGGATAAAAATAAGCCCACCAATGTTTATTTTCCTGTTTGAAGTTCTGATCAAATTTTGCTGGCTTCTTGCATATACTGTTTCACTTGCATTAAGTGAAATACACAAAAGCTTATTCGGTTAAAGTAATAATTAAATGAATGGGCTAAATTTCTACATTAAATGTGACAACAGTTTTATAAGCATGAACCTATATAGAGTAAGATGATGGCTTAAAACTTAGAAAATGCATACCTATCAGAACAGCTAAAATTAAGAAGACTGACAATACTGTTCATCAGATGTATAAAGAATGTAAATCTCTTACATTGCTCATGGAGTACAAATTGGTAAAGGCAATTTGGAAAAAAATTTTGGCAGTCCCTACTACTGTTAAATGGGCATTATGGACCTAGCATTTCTACTCCTGGGAATATATCCAACAGAAGTTAAGTATTTATGTTGCCAAGACTTGTACAAGAAAGTTCATGGTAGCTTTATTCATAACAGACAAAAATTATAAATAATCCGTATGTCTATCAAAAGGAGTGAATTGTGTATCTTCATCCAATGCAACACCACTCAGCAATAACAAACAATTACTGATGCATTAATAACATGGAAAAATCTCTTGGATTCAATATTGAATGAACGAAACCAGACACAAGAGTGCATACTTTATGATTACATTTATGTGAAGAGTCGATAAAACTAATCTACAGTGATGTAAATCAAGATGGTTGTCGGACTCTCAATGTTAAAGATAGTAATACCTGGCAAAAGGAGACAGCATTCTAGAATGCTGGTAGTGTTCTTTTTCTTGATCCAAATGGCAGCGGTTACATTAAGTATAGGTACATAAAAATTCACTGGCTATACTAAGGTTTATGCACTCTGTTGTACCACAAAAAATAATAATAAATAATAATAACCCTAGGAAGAAATTTTTTAAAATATTGTTCTTCCTCTAAATACTTTTGAAGATTTTTTTTTTTAAAGATTTTATTTATTTGACAGACAGAGAGATCACAAGTAGGCAGAGAGGCAGGAAGAGAGAGAGGAAGGCAGGCTCCCTGCTGAGCAGAGAGCCTGATGCGGGACTCGATCCCAGGACCCTGAGATCATGACCTGAGCCGAAGGCAGCGGCTTAACCCACTGAGCCACCCAGGCACCCTTTTTTGAAGATTTTATTTGACAGAGAGAGAGACAGTGAGAGAGGGAATACAAGCCAGCGGGAGTGGGAGAGAGAGGAGCAGGCTTCCCGCAGAGCAGGGAGCCTGACACAGGGCTCAATCCCAGGACCCTGGGATCATGACCTGAGCCAAAGGCAGCCACTTAACGACTGAGCCACCCAGGTGCCCCTCTAAATACATTTCCTTCTTAGAAAAGAACATGAAACAAACCAAATTTTTCTCCATGCACTCACATATCTCCCACGAGTCTCACATCTCAGACATTGTTAGCCTTAGGAAAAAAAGGTGAAATCAAGTTCAACATCTGATATGGCCAAGTTAGAGATATTTGTGCTTTTGGCAAATTATATGCAGCAGCACATATGATCCTTAAAGATAGTTCTTATTACTGATCTCTGGAAGCCATTCAGGGAACAACTCTTTAAATAGTAAAAAATAAAAACTACATACAGTTTCCCTGAAAATGCCTTTGGTAATTATGCTATAAATGGAGTCAAAACTCTACTCATTAAGCATAGATACCAGTGGGAAGCAAAACAAGTTAGCAGGCATGCACTTCTGTCAGTCTGTCTCAACTACTGAAGGAAACATTGAAAAGTGACCATTTATAAAAGAACAGTTCAGTGTAGGTATGGAAAGGGACCCAACATCATTTTATATAGTGGTTTTAAGAATAAAGACTTTGGAATCAAACTGCCTGGTTTGGATCTTACCCTTGCCGGGTATGTCCTTTGTGCCTCGTTTCTACAACCATCAAGCTGAAATACTAAAAGACCGCATCAGGTTAATGTGAATACTGAGTGAGATAGTACCTATTAAATACTCAGTAATCAGAATACCTAGAATTCGGTAATGATTTAAAAACTGTTATCTTAAAAGATAATCTATATTTCCTCTTGGAAGAATACATCACCTATGAGCTGCTCTTACCAAAAAGTCAAACCTGAGTCTGATCAAGTCCTCAGCTTTAACACTCATAGGACAAAGGAACATGTAAAGTATACCAATGGAATAAAAATGAGCAAATCCAGACTAGGGAAACTCTGTAAGACCAACAACCAGGTTCTTCAACAAATGAACTGCCAAGAATAAAGAGATGGAGGGAAGCCTAAAAAGAGTTTAAAAATGCTTTAAAGGCCACCAATCACAATGTGGACCTCATTTGGTTCAATCTTGACTCAAAACAAACTGCTAAAAATTTAAAAATTAAAACATCTGAGTAAACTGGAAAGCAGATCCCTTATATTAAGGGATTTGCTTTTTTATGTATGATATTACTGTAATGTCCAAAAGGCCCCTTATCTTTAAAAAGATACTGAAATATTGACAAATGAAATTATGTATCTGGACATACTTCAAAACAACACATAAGGTATGGAATGAGTTGGGGTTTAGATAAAATGAGATTGAGTTGATAACTGTAAATACATGAGCACTCATTATACTATTATCTACATTTACATGTGTTAAAAATTCTTCATAATGTTTCTTAAAAAATAGAGAATGATATAAATAGAGAATGATATAAAACTGCAAACAACCCTATACACAATTAAAATTCTATCCAGAGGAGTTCAGTAACAGCTCTCACCATTGCTTAATGTTTAATATGTCCCAAGTATTAAGTTTTACAGCCGTAATTTAATTCTAAATTAAGTTGTGACCTTCCTAAACGGATTCCTGAAACTGAAATTACTTTTACATGCTAACTTTTGATCAGAAATAAAACATGGGACGCCTGGGTGGCTCAGTTGGTTAAGCAGCTGCCTTTGGCTCAGGTCATGATCCCAGCGTCCTGGGATCGAGTCCCACATTGGGCTCCTTGCTCCTCAGGGAGCCTACTTCTCCCTCTGACTCTGCCTGCCACTCTGTCTGCCTGTGCTTGCTCTCGCGCGCTCTCTCTCTCTGACAAATAAATAAATAAAATCTTTTAAAAAAAAAATTTTTTTTTAATTAAAAAAATTTTAAAAAATAACAAAACACAAACTCTTATGGGATGCTTTCATTCATGTAAAGTTCAAAAACAGGCAAAACCAGTCTTTGGTATGACAGTTCAGGGGTAGATATGAGCTGGGGGGTAAATAAATGGAAGGGATATAACAAGTGGAGGGTAAGGTTCTGTATCCTCGTCTGGGTAGTGGTAATATGGGTGGGTGGGTAGGGTGTGTGTGTGTGTTTATGTAAAATTTCAGCAAGCTATACACTTACGATCTGGGTACTTCCCTGTATATAAATTATACTTCAGGGAAAAAAAGAAAAAATATATTTACCTGAACTATTCCCCCAACAACCAAATCAGCATTAGAAAGGGAAAGGTATAAAATACTTGAGAGTATTTCCATTTAATTAGCAAGGAGAAGTCATCCTCTCTCCCACCATTACCACCTATTTTGTCTTTCATTACAGATTTTCATCTTCTCTTGTATAACTCACTACTTCTATAAACAAAATCATGGTTTTTTAAATACTGACATACTAGGGGGGCCTGGGTGGCTCAGTGGGTTAAGCCTCTGCCTTCGGGTCAGGTCATGATCTCGGGGGACCTGGGATCGAGACCCAAGTCAGGCTCTCTGCTCAGCGGGGAGCCTGCCACCTGCCTCTCTACTTGTGATCTCTATCAAATAAATAAAATTTTTAAATAAATAAATACTGACATACTAGACCTGATAGTTCTCACATAAATTTTTAATTATTTCATTTGTAGCTTTTTGAGAATGACTTTTACAAGTGATAAATATTCTACTTACAAATTATTAGGTTCACTGAATAACTGAATTTCTGTGGTATTCCTCATATATGGCATTCATAGCAAATGTCGTTAAGTGATATCCATCTAAGTTCAAAATGCTTCCCACATTATGAATTCAAGAATTAGCAATTTTAGTGACCCTCTCATATCTTGTATTTCATGGTAAAAGTTTAACTATAGTAATTGATCAATTCCAATACACGAGGAGATTTTATTCTAGAAAAATGTTTGGTTCACCTCTTAAGTTTACAAAAGAAGACTAACTTCTTTCCTCCTATACTATTGAAAATCCATTTTCAATATACAAGTGGCAGCTCAAAAAAACAAAATAAAAAAACACTAAGAAGCTATTTACTTCACAAGAATGAGACCTAAAAATCGGAATTTCCCCTAAAATTTGGAAATGTTTGGTAAACACCTCAGAATATTCTTAGTTTTAAGAACTTAAATACCGAAGTTTTCATTTTTGTCCAACAGAAACGAGCTCACATTTAAACTTATATTATTACTTTATTGGCTACTCAGAATGAAAAAACAGTCATCTATTTGTAAATCATGAAGTAAAATATTTATATTTAGCTCCTTTAGTGAACTGCACCCTTACATAAATTGACTCAGGTCAATAAAGAGGACAAAGTCAGTGTAAGCCACTACTCATCTCCTACCTTCTTCAGCTGGCATTCCGCCTTTGCAGGCAGATATGGTTCATGAAATAAATTTAAAACTAATCATTGTGACTTCTTTACTTTCATTCTCCGAGGAAAAGCATGACCCACCACTGAATCAGTGTAAGTAGAGGCATGCTATCCCAAAAATCAGACAATGTTTAATGTCATTTTTAATTAACAGAATATCATTTATACCAGAAATTCTATATGGAAACCTGATCAATGAAAATTAGTAACGACATTTCAGCTTAGAGGCCACTAACTAGGTATATAACCTCACTAAGGCCCTCATAATCTTCCTGTGGCTCCAGTGTCTCCCCCAGGAAAAGGGAAAGCATTATTTCAGAGACTGCAAAAACATGACACTGTGTGGGCTGCTACTCCCCCCTCTGAACAACCACTACTAATAGATCAGAGATGGGATTCAGAAATGGCACCTGAGGTGAAATTTATCTGTCACTGCTAGGCAAGTGATTTACACTTTCTTCCCTTGAACATTTGTCTATGACCCACTTGGAATTAAATACATTTGCACTAAACAGATCAGATTATACACACACACACACACACACACATATATATATACACACACACAATATACACAAGCTAATTTAAGGAGTTAGAACCTCAATTATCATCTTTAAATGGGCACTCTTTTTTTAAAAAAGAGTATGTCACTATTTATTCATTTTTCTATTTCAGATGTAAAACTGTGAGAAGTAAGTCTAAATGGATGAAATACTGAATCTTTCTTAACTTGCTAAACATGCACAACAGTGTTATTTAATTTGAACTACATTCTTGATACTGAGGCATACCTGACTGTGTCTGAGGCAAATCCTAGACAACAATTTACTGAAAAGCTTCCTGGAAAATCAACTAGGAATGTTTACCGTGTTACTTACCTTAGGGCAAATGCACACTCAGTTACAGACTGATATAGAACTTGTAAAGGTGAGCACCCTGACATGTGTTTAGACAATTACATAATTCTGTCAGTGTTATTTCTAGCATCCTCATGTAGTTTCTGAATGTCAAACGCCCCCTGTAGAAAGTTCTTCCTCCTAAGTGTTCCATTCCAAATTTCCAATTCCTCCTTCTTTGTCCCTATCAAATTCTCACCCCCGTCAACCCAACTCTCAACTGTCAGAAGAACACTCTGATTCAAGTAAAATTATTTTGTGCTTTTTTTTTTTCCAAGGGAGAAAGCCAAAATCAGGGAGGGAGAAGGAAATGACAATTGCTTAGTACCATTAAAAAGTGAAAAGTCTGTGGAGAAAGGGAGAGTCATTGGTCAAAACAGAAAATAAATGCTTACTATGAGCCAATTAATGTGTTAAGTGAGGGAGATGTGGTAATTAAGGTAAGACTCCCTCCTGACAGAGATTAAACTGGCCAGGAAAAATAAGTAACTAAAGCAGTATCAATGAAACAAATAACTTGTGCCATGAAAGTTAGATATAACATAGTCTTAAAAATCAGAGAAGGTGGGGCGCCTGAGTGGCTCTGTGGGTTAAAGCCTCTGCTTTCGGCTCGGGTCATGATCTCAGGGTCCTGGGATCGAGCCCCGCATTGGACTCTCTGCTCCGCAGGGAGCCTGCTTCCTCCTCTCTCTGCCTGCCTCTCTGCCTACTTGTGATCTCTGTCAAATAAATAAATAAAATCTTTTGGGGCACCTGGGTGGCTCAGTGGGTTAGAGCCTCTGCCTTAGGCTCAGGTCATGATCCCAGGGTCCTGGGATCAAGCCCCGCATCGGGCTCTCTGCTCTGTGGGGAGCCTGCTTCCTCCTCTCTCTCTCTGCCTGCCTCTCTGCCTACTTCTGATCTGTCAAATTAATAAATCAAATCTTAAAAAATAAATAAATAAATAAATAAATAAATAAAAGAAATCTTAAAAAAAAAAAAATCGGAGAAGGCCTCAGGGCAACCTGCTAGATCAGTCCTAGAACATACAACTCTTGATCTCAGGGTTGTGAGTTCAAGCCCCATGTTGGGCACAGAGTCTACTTAAAAAAAAAAAAAAAAAAGGAAGGCCTGCTGTACAAAGCTTAGTCAAGAATACACCAACATTTGAGAAATAACATGAAACACTTGAGGAACTACAAAAACTACAGTATACCTGACACAGCTCAGATATCATGAAAAGCTCTGGAAGCCACACTAAGGAACTGGACTTTATTTCAAAATGTAATAGTGACTGAAGCTGACTTATTTGAAGAGCACAGGTGTACTTTTACAAAAGTTTCTATCAGCCTACTTCACACATTGTTGGGAAGGTGATCAAGAAGGGGAAGGTGTGAAGAAATAACAAAAAGGGGGAAATGAGCAGTACATCAGAGACTTTGGGGTATACTTAAGACAGTGCAGGTCAGAGCGACAATGTCTCTATAGCAGATGTTCAGTCATATGCATCATCGTGTACTATAGCAAAAAGCAATTATGGAGATGAGGAAGAATCAAAACTCAAACAAACTTAGATTACTGTCTTAATGAGAAGTCTTAGCAAGAACTGGATCTTTATATAAAACTAAAGACACAGCTCTCACTGTTTTTTGTCTATGATTTTTAAACAAGGTTGATTGTTTTTAACTGGGTTCAATTTAAAAGACACTATTCACCTTGTTATACATATATCTAAGCATGAAGTCCAGTAGAAATGATTTCCCTTTACGAAAAGCTCCTGCCACGGATACCACTACTATGTTAAGATCTCGTATGTGCTCCTGTAGCAATATCTGCTCCAAAGCTTCTTCATCGAGCTCAAAGTTATGGTCATCTTCATGAGCAAGAACAATCTGCACTGGACATGGTTTCTTCATAACCTCATCAGAGTTTACTAGGTCATCATCTTCATAATTCTCACCTAGAATTAAAACGAGAAGAGGTTACTTGAATTCCTGAATTACAAACTTCTCCTAAAGCATCAAAACTAAACAAAATTTCAAATAACTTCCCTTTTATTCCATATAAAAAGTGATGGTCAAGTCATATTGGATTTCTCATTCCCTCTATAACAGGATCAAGAATATTGCTAAGAGGGGCGCCTGGGTGGCTCAGTGGGTTAAGCCTCTGCCTTCAGCTCAGGTTATGGATCTCAGGGTCCTGGGATCAAGCCCCACATGGGGCTCTCTGCTCAGCAGGGAGTCTGCTTCCGCCTCTCTCTCTCTGCCTACTTGTGATCTCTCTCTCTCTGTCAAATAGATAAATAAAATCTTAAGAAAAAAAAAGAATATTGCTAAGATTTCCCACTATATATACAGATAAGCAGCAATACTGAAGACAGCCTCTACTATTAAGTCTTAACAGCTAAACGTGAACAGTAGCTATTTCTGGAGCACGCACTATTCCATAAACAACTTCCGCTACTGTATGCACACAGAAACTGATTTGTGATCTGTGTAAAAGGAGGTTGGGGGGATCGATTTTACCCGGTAACTCAGATCCCAATTTTCCCTGTGGGCACCACCTGGAAATTACTCTAAATTACAAAGATTAAAACAGGAAATGTAAACATTGTTTGCTGTGAAACTTAAATGGCTAAGCTAAGGTCCTAAGAAGTTTCTAAAACTCACACATCCAGTAAAGCTAACAAGTCCCTAATTTAGTAAGAGTAATATAATAGCGCACTTCCCTTATTAAAGCAAAGCCCAGGATTAATATTTTAATGGAAAACACAAGAAGAAGAGTCAGTGAGGTACAGAGTTATATTCTACAGTTTCATCGGCTTCTGGGCTCTTTTTCACCAAAGGCCACAGCTACCACTTCAGAAATCACGTAATTCCCCAAAACAGCTATATAAACTCTTCCTTTGTTTACCTAGGACACTAAAAGAAGGTAACCTTTGCAGAAGAACTTTACTCAACAGTAATTAAGAAATAACTATAAAACATGAAACAGCAGAGACAAAGTTCCTCAAGTGTAGGTTTCTGTTCTTTTAAAAACAAAACAAAAACACCTAATAGCCCTTGTCTGGCTTTCTTCCCTATCAATGGCCTGATCCCACACAGTAACAACTTACTCCTGGAGACCATATTTATTACCCTTCCCCACATCAACGTTTTTTAGAAGACTCTCCCCTTGAACCTGTCTACTAAATGCCCCTTTCCAATCTATGGAGACATACGGTATCTATTGTGTTCAATGCAATGACAGTCCCTTCTCTTCCAGGAAACAGTCTACTGAGGAGTGGAACATTATTAGCCAACAATCCAAGAACATCTTATCCAACTAACCACTATTCTTAAAGATTATTTATCTACATTAATGGACTTTTTTCTCCTTACAGAAAGAAATACCTAGCTTACTTGATTTGCAAAAGCTAAGAGCCTTTACTTCCATGTCGCAAGGCCCCTTTCGCTGTACAAAGCAAAAGCAGCAACACTATTTCAAAATGTGCTGCAAACAGTGATGATATAAAGAGCAAGCGATTTCAAAGGAGAATCTTTGAAAGTAAAAGCAATCAATATTTAATTAAAGAAGATACTATCACTTCCTGTTTCAACGGCACACAAATATAGAGCAGTACCTAACTGGCATCCCCTTTTGCCCCCTCCTCTAATCCAGTCTAAATTCCACAAAGTAGCAACTAAATAATACAGGTAAATATGAGTGTGATTAAATTACTCTCCTTAAGATCACTGTTACAGAGGATTAACAACCAAAATCCTACACATCTTATAAAATCCTATACTCACTGCCAAATCTCTCCTGCCTCATTTGGTGCTATTCTCACCTCTGTAAGCTACAAACAGAAACGCTAGCCTTTTTTCAGATCCTTATGCTATTAAAGCTCTTTCTAGACTAATATTTCATTCATGATATTCCTCTGTCTAGAATATTCTTTTCCACATCACTGCCCATCATGCTTACTCTTTAGGTCTCAGTTTAACCATAATTTCCTCAGGACTATCTTTCCTGAGGCTCCTAACCAAGTTTAGTCCTCCTATCCTCCCCCAATCTTTATCCACCCATCATTTGAATATTTATGTAAGTACTTATTTATTGCATGTTTCCCCCTCTAGATTATCAATCCTCTCTTCAAAACCTTCAATTAGCTTCCTACTGTAACCAGAAAAGAGAGAGAAAAAAAACAAAACAAACTCTAACTTCCTTACCATCACCTCCACAGTCCTGTGTGATCTGGCTCCTACAGTCTAGTCCTCTAGCTGTTCCTTGAACAGGCCAAACCTGTTTCCCACCTTAGAATCTTTGTTTTGTTTTCTCCTGTCTAGAACGCTCTGTCCCTAGAAATTCAACAGGCTTAATTCTCCGTCATCAAGGTCTCAGCTCAAGTATTACCCCTTTTTTTTAAGACTTTATTTATTTGACAGAGAGAGAGGTCACAAGCAGGCAGAGAGGCAGGCAGAGAGAGGGGGGAAGCAGGCTCCCCACTGAGCAGAGCGCCTAATGCGGGGCTCGATCCTAGGACCCTGAGGTCATGACCTGAGCCGAAGGCAGAGGCTTAACCCACTGAGCCACCTAGGCACCCTCAAGTGTTATCTCTTAAATGTGGTCTTCCTTGACTACTCAGTCTAAATTAGACCCCTCCACATCACTTTAACAGGGTTCCCCCCCCCAGTCTTTCTCAGTATCTAAAATAACCCTTTTTCATTCGTTTACATGTGTACCTTTTATCTCTCCCTCCATAAAATATATGTACCACAAAAATAAGGATCCCAAGCACCCTGCCGACCACTCTGTCTCCCAGCACCCAGAACAGTGCTTGGCACCTAGCAGGTGCTTAATAAATACTTCTTGATTGGATGAAATTTACACATTTTACTCAGGAGTTTTATACCTGCCCCTATGTATTTTATGGGCAAATGTGACAATCACATAACTAGTTTGGGAAAATACTTCCAGCAACTCAATAGTGTATTTATTACAAAATTACAATTAGAAGTATGAAGTTCTGCCAAGTAATACACTAATTTAAAAGAACCTAAAATGAACAAAGTATGCTGAAATATCATCATGACCAAATTTGGATTGCAGATTTTGTTAAAAATGAACAAACAGTCCTGGTTCCTATATAAAAGCATTAGTCTCTGAAAAATAAAATAGACAAACCACTTGGCAGGAAATTTTTATTAACTTGAAATTTCACCGAGGTCAGTTGACTATAAGTTACCATGTAGCCAGTTTTGATTAGCATGGATAAAGATAGGTACCTAAGATATACAGGCGGCAGATATCTACACATCGTCACCATTTCTAGTCTACAGACTTCTGAAGTGAAGTGCCCCAAACACATTTCAAAGGTATAATGAAGCACAATGACATGGTTCACTAACTTTACTCCCCCATCATGATTTTTCTACCAAATGTGTACTAACCACAAATAAAGTATACTTCATTCATCACTGATACAAGCAACTGAATAATTGTAATGTACATTTTATTAGACTACTTGTAAACCTTAACATACAGTGATTACCTAAATTGGAAATCTTTTTAAATTTACCATTACTCTGAGATTTTAAACTGAAGTTAAATGTTATGCAAAGAGTGATTTTAATTCTATTTCCATTTCTTAGTGTCAAAAAATGACTGAAGGTGACTTCAGACCTCCAATAAATTTTCCTGATTCACTGTTCCAAGTCAGTTCTTCCCCCACTCCAACTCCCAAATGGATCTTTCAAGGTCAAAGCTGAAAGATACCTACCTAGAGAAAATCAACTGTTCCTCAAATATTTCCCCAGGCCTTAATGCTAAGCATACTTAACCTATATGTCACAAGGCCTACAAAAAGACATTTACCTTAGTAAAAAAGAGCAGTAGTTGTCACTGGTTGAGGGGGAAGGAGACATGACCAGGTGGAGCTGAGGATTTTTAGGGCAGTTAAAGTATTCTCTCTAATGCGACAGACATATGGCATTATACATTTGTCAAAACCCACAGAATATGCAACCCCAATAGTGCAGCCTAACGTAAACTATGGGCTTTGAGTAATAATGAGGAGCCAATGACGAGTCATAAATTGTAACAAATGTACCACTTTGGTCTGGAGCAGGGAGCCTGTTGATGTGTGGGGACGAAGGAACACGCATACTCTGTGTTTTCCACTCAGTTTTGCTGCGAACCTAAAACTGCTCTAAAAAAGGAAATCTACAAAAAAAGACACTTGGTCTTTTTGATCGCTCTTTAAACATACTTTATCTTAAATCTGCCAAATTCATACATTCAGCATATACTCCAATGGCAAAATTTACACTTCAGGACTGACCTAGATCCATCTGCCAGCTTCCAACATAATTATAAGCTAAGGCAATAAAAAGATGCTACAAATCTGCATTACAATAAAATGTTACTAATGTTAGATATTTCAACCCCAAACTAAACTTGTAGAAAGAGAACCAAGTAAAGGGTAATTCACTCTTCAAATGAAATGAAATGCAATGAAAAGTATATTTTAAGTTATTATTCACATTCCAACTAAAAATGTAAAACAATCTGCATAGAAAGTAGCATGGTTCAGTCTACTCACTATTTACAAAAATTAGCAGTTTGACAAAAGCTTTTTTGTGTCTGGTACTTGGCCTTCAATATTTATACTCTATAACCAAATAAAAACAGTATCTAAGTATTCAGAAGTTTATTCTAGCACATATTTTTAAAAGCCTTAAAGAGGTTATACCATAGCAAACCTATTTGTAGAAATTTTATAAGAAAATAAAAGATGCTAACAAAGATGAACAAGTTTGTTGAGCAGCATTATTTGTGGCAGTGAAAACTAATGTTGAAGGGGCGCCTGGGTGGCTCAGTGGGTTGAGGCCTCTGCCTTCAGCTCAGGTCATGATCCCGGGGCTCTGGGATCGAACCCCACATTAGGCTCTCTGCTCTGCAAGGAGCCTGCTTCCTCCTTTCTCTCTCTCTCTCTCTCTCTCTGCCTGCCTCTCTGCCTACTTGTGATCTCTGTCTGTCAAATAAATAAAATATTAAAAAAAAAAAACAAAACACTAATGTTGAGTGTGGAACTCCACTGGAAATAGACCAAACAGTTCTTTTAAACCACGTGGGCATATTACATGGCTTAAAAACACATCCACATATTTAAGATATTAAGGATATTTAAGACATCAGTATAAAATAAGTGGGGAAAAGGCAGATCACAAACTATTACAACTCACCCCCAATTCTGTTTTGCTTTGTTTTTTAAAAAACATTAGGTACCTTATAGAGAAAAAAACAAAAACATACACTTGGGACTTTCTCTTCCAGTCATTAAAGTAACTGTTGGCCCTCTGCCACAAACTGTAAAACTAAGCAAAATATATGAGGCATCTTTTTTCAAGGATGGACAATAATCATAGGAGAGTAATCCTTGATAGAAGAAAACTCACAAGGTGAGTCCCATGATTACCACGCCCATCTCTACTTAACCCTCCCACTCTCCGCCTAGAAGCAATTTCTGAAACATAGCATGGGGAACCACAACACAGTATCTGAGTTCAGGGCTGCTAAAGCAGTTGGAACCTGTCACACACAAAAGAGAAAAAGAAGCTGTGCAGAGGTACAGCCCAGAAGATTCACAGGTACAGAGGAACACAACACTATGCAAAGCTTACCAGAAAGCTGCTACTATGGGGTTGAAAGACAAACAGAGACACCAAAAATGAATAGTACTGGGATACTTTGGCATTCTGTCCAGCTGTGATGGAAAGATCTTATGAATACCTCAGGTACCACAAAGGCATAAAAGAATCTGATGGGGAGGCGGGCTACAGAATAGATAAAACACTACGGCCATTAGGTTGATAGTCTCTGAATCTGGGAGATGTATATGCACAGGTTCCTTATGTCATTCTTGTCTTTCCACACATATTTGAAAATTTCCATAGTAGAAAGTTTCTTTTTAAAAGTAGTAGGGCTAGGGGCACCTGGGTGGCTCAGTTGGTTAAGTGCCCAACTCCTGCTCAGGCCATGATCTCAGAGTCATGGGACTGAGGCCTGTGCAGGGCTCCAAGTGCCGCAGGGAGTCTGCTTGAGATTCTCTCCCTCCTTCCCTCCCCCCTCTCATGAGCACGCTCTCTCTCTCTCAAATAAATATATCTGGGGGGGGGGGGTAAAAAAGGTAGTGAGGTTAATAAAGGTTTTATTAAGAAATGAAACAGATCCAAATACAAAAGACAGAGACGCAGGTCAGTGCTATTAGAAATACAAAAGAAGTCTGAAAGATTCTATAACACAGCTTTCTCAACCTTTCTTCTACTTCCACAGCCCTTTAATGATTGGGAGAGACAAAAGGAGTGCCATGGAGGATTTTTTTTTTTTTTAAGTTTTCAAAAATACACAAGGTCAAGCAATTGTAAAGTTCTATGTCTACTCTACCATTCCCATCAACCCAACTCCCCATAAAAAAAGTTCATCTAAACACATCAATCCTTGCCTCGTAAAATCTAAAAGCAAAAACCCTAAAAAACTCATTATCAATTGGCTAACTAAAAGTAGGTACTCTTTACTAGGAAAAACTGAAAAAAATTAGATTTAAAATCAAATCCATTAAAAGCCTAAAAAAGACAATTTTAGGACCAGATGACTACACTGGTGAATTCTACCAAACATTTAAGGAAGGGAAAAAAAAAAATTTTTTTTTAAGGAAGAAACTATACCAATTCTACAAAGACTCTTACGGGGGGGGGGGGGGGGGGGAGTATTTCCCAACACATTTTATGAAGACAGTATTATTACCCTAATACCAAAACGAGACAAAAACATTAGAAGAAAAAACTACCAACCAATAGCCCACATGAACAGACATAAAATCCTTAATCAAAATCCTGTATTCAGAATACATAAAAAATTCTTAGTTGTTTGATAAGAGCAATTCCATTTTTTTTCAAAGACTTTATTAGAGACAGAGAGAGAGAACATGCATGCACACACGCATGGGGAGCGGCAAAGGGACAAGCAAACTCCCCGCTGAGCAGACCCCCGACACAGGGGCCTAGATCCCAGGATCCTGGGATCATGACCTGAGTCCAAGTCAGATGCTTAACCAGATGAACCACCCAGGCACCCCCTAGAACAAATTCCACCTTAAAGTGGATGAAATATTTTAATAAACACTTCAAAGAAGACATATGAATGGTCATTAAGCACATGAAAATATACTCAATACCATTAGATGTTAGGGAAATAAGAATTAATACCACAATCAGATACTGCTACACACTCTTAACAGCTAAAATTTACAAGACTGACAAAACAGCTGGTGGGGAGCAAATGGCACTCACATATATTTCTGTTTAGAGTACAAAATGATACAATCACTTGGAAAAATGTTTTGGTAATACCTTATAGAAAATTAAACACAGTTTAAATAATCTCTATGCCCAAGGTGGGGCCTGAATTCATGACAAGATCTAGAGTCCCATGCTCTACTGACCTAGACAAGAGCCCCAGTTAAACATGTATTTACCATACAACCTGCAATCACACATCTAGGTACTTAAAAGAGAAATTAAAACATACGACAACAAAAGACTTGAAAATGAATAGTCACAGCAACTTTAATTATAACAGCCATAAAGAGGAAAAAAAACCCAAAGGTCCATTCACTGGAAAATGCATAAATTGTGTTAAACCCATACAATGAACTATTACTTGGAAATGAAAATGAATTACTGAAATACACACTAATACAGATAAATCTAAAAAGCTATATAGGGGCACCTGGGTGGCTCACTTGTTAAGCGTCTGCCTTCAGCTCAGGTCATGATCCCAGGGTCCTGGGATCAAGCCCCACATCGGGCTCTCTGCTCAGTGGGAAGCCTGCTTCTTCCTCTCCCACTCCCCCTGCTTGTGTTCCTTCTCTCGCTCACTGTATCTCTCTCTGTCAAATAATAAATAAAATCTTTTTAAAAAAAAAAAAAAAGCTATATACTAAGTGAAAGGAGCCACACATATGAAATTCTAGAAAAAGTAAAACTGCAGTAACAGAAAGCATATCATTGGCTCTTGGGAGCTGAAGACAGGGGAGGAGAATTGACTACTGCTACAAACTCAATGTGTATGTGTCCCCAAATTCGTATACAGAAGCCCTCCCTAATCCCGGATGTGATGGTATTTGGAGGTGGGGCCTGTGGGGTGATAATATAAGGTCATGAGGGTAGAGCCCTCATGTATGGAATTAGTAAGGGACTTTAGAGAAATGATCTTTCTCCACCCTGTAAGGACACAGCAAGCCAGCTGTATGCAAACAAGAAGAGGACGGAAACCAAATCTTCTGGCACCTTGATCCTAGGCTTTCCAGTCTCCATTAACTGAAAAATAAATGTCTGTTTAAGCCATCCAGTCTATGGTAATCTGTTACAGCATCCCAAGCTAAGGTAATTATAAAAGGATGCAACAAGTTTTTTGAGATGATAGAAATGCTCTGTACCATGATGGTGCCTGTGGTGGGGGCTACACAACTACAAATTCATCAAAACTCATTAAATTGTACTCAAAAATCAGTTAATTTTATGTAAATTATTTCAGTAAGGCAGATTTTGAAAAAAAATCAATGCAGCCTATTCCCCTTAGCACTTTTGTTGTTTTTTTTTAAAGATTTTATTCATTCATGAGAAAGGGGCTGGGGCGAGGGAGGAGCAGACTCCCAGCTGAGCAGGGAGCCCAACCCCCAAGATCATGACCTGGGATCAACGCAGATGCTTAACTGACTGAGCCACCCAGGTGCCAAACCACACCCCCCTTAGCACTTCCATTTAATAAATGAGAGCATAAAGCAATACAACCAATTTATTGGTCATTTTCCAGAACAAAAATATTATAAATAGTATTATCCTCTTCGAGGAGTATTGCCCCTGAAGGTTATACTCCAATGGGATGAAAAACTAGAGCTGTCAATTCTGACACTGCTCAAATTCAATTTAAAATGTTTTCTCTTGGGTGCCTGGGTAGCTCAATGGGTTAAGCCTCTGACTTCGGCTCAGGTCACCATCCCAGGGTCCTGGGCTTGAGGCCCACATCGGGCACTCTGCTCAGCAGGGAGCCTGTCCCCCCCACCCCCTGCTTCTCTGCCTACTGTGATCTCTCTCTCTGTGTCAAATAAATAAATAGGGGTGCCTGGGTGGCTCAGTGGGTTAAAGCCTCTGCCTTCCGCTCAGGTCATGATCCCAGGGTCCCGGGATCAAGCCCTGCATCTGGCTCTCTGCTCAGCGGGAAGCTTGCTTCCCCCTCTCTCTCTCTGCCTGCCTCTCTGCCTAATTGTGATTTCTGTCTATCAAATAAACAAATAAATAAATAAAATCATTTAAAAATAAATAAATAAAAATCTTTTTAAAAAAACGTTTTCTCTTGGACTGAATTTAGGAACTAGAAAATATAATTCTGAGTGTCTCCAATGGTGACAAATGTACTCCTCTGTGAATGAATTCCTGTGAATCCACTACCTCACCATGCCAAAATATTTTGGTTAGGAAATAAAAAAGTTATTAGGAAGTTACTAATACTTATTTTCTTAAAGAATTCAAAATGGCTTTTTATATTGGGGAGGTAGGACGCTTTATTATTATTATTATTCCTATAAATTCCACAATCTGTTAAGGCATCAACAGATTATGCATATACCTCCCAGAATATCTATGTCAAGACCCATGAGGACATTTAAGTTCTAATATGTACACTTAAAAATTAGCCTCAATACTCAAAATTATATCTAATATATCACTCATAGGGGCTTTAGAGATCAGGCAGCCAAATTCACTAATTTTACAGAAAAGGAAAACACAGGACTACACTTCCGTTTGCAGCGAGAACTGGGCTAGGTCTTCTTATTAATTTTATGATTTTCCTCTACAGCAGTGCTTCTCAAACTTTTAACATGCATATGAATCACTTGGGGACCTTGTTAAAATGCATATTCTGATTCAGTAAATCTGGAGGGGAGCCTAAAACTTCACATTTCTAACTTCAAAATTGATGCCAGCACTGTTGGCTTCTGAACCTAATGGAGAACCATGGGATCACCATATTTTACAGATGTTTAGTAAGCAAACTCATTTTATTTTGTAGTTTCTTATGTTTTTACAGAAGGAAAAAGTTTTCAAGCTAAACTACAATCCTGTATTCTTCCTGAGAGACTGCTGATAATCTGATGTAACTAACCACTCCAACCTAGCCACTGAGGATTCTGGATAAGGTGAAAAAAGGCAGTGAAGAAAGACATCCCTACTTTAAAAATGTAAGTACAGAAAATGTTTTAATATGTCGACATGATATATAGCTGGAGTTGAAAATTATTGGTCTGTTGGTCAGGAGTCACCATCAGCTCACCTGAGGGAACTTTCATAACAGTGCTGGACTTCCCTCACCCATCCCCCAGACAGATGCAGCCCAGAAGAAGAATACTGACCGACACACACTTGGATTTTGGTAATACAGTTTTGTTTTGTTTTTTTTTTTTGAAAAAGAAAAGCAGAATCAGGGACTTCAAGTTTTAACTATTTGTTCCTATAAAATAGTGTTATTAAGAACTCACAAGGTTAGGGGCACCTGGGTGGCTCAGTGGGTTAGGCCTCTGCCTTCGGCTCAGGTCACAATCTCAGGGTCCTGGGATGGAGGCCCGCATCGGGCTCTCTGCTCAGAGGGAGCCTGCTTCCTCCTCTCTCTCTGCCTGCCTCTCTGCCTACTTGTGATCTCTCTGTCAAATAAATAAGTAAAATCTTAAAAAAAAAAAAAAAAAAAAACTCACAAGGTTCAACTTCTCTCATATAAAACAGAAACTACAATGCAAATTGCAAAAATAAAAACTTCAAAGATTTCAGAAGACCTATTATAATGTCAGATATCAGAAACTTTCCCACATTAGCTTTTCCCCTTTTGCTAATCATTTTGCTAAAAATGTTTTTAAAGAGTATCTAATGTAATTCATCTCCTTCCTTCATTACTGTCAAATTAAGAGATACACAAAAATTGTTTTCTTAAAAGATTCACACATTATTTTCCACTTGAACACTACTGTTTCCATAGTAACCAGCACTGATGTCACGGAATTTTTGCTGTTCCCATTTTAAGAATACTGAGGCATAAAAATGTTTTTACGAATTTATCTAAACAGATTAAGAAAAATGTAGAATAGATTACAAATGTACAAGCACAAGGTATTTTCCCCAAAGCTTATCACCAAATATTAAACAGTTCTTAAAGCATACCCTTTGGAAAATATAAGTGTACTCTGAAGAAAAAAATTTTCAACTGAGGTTAATTTAAATTAGATAGCTTAAATGAGGATGCAGTTTATGAAGTCAATTTTGTTAGCTAGTTAAGAGATGCTAGAATAATGGCTCAGGGGACTCTTAAGCAACAACACAGAAATTCAGAAAAATTCTACTTAGGATCAGCAATAAAGGTTTTTCTCAATTTCTTTCTAAAGTTAAGTCCTGTAGAAAATCTCACCCAAGTTACCCCAGGGGTCTTGCATCTGTTCTTAAGCACTTTTTTTTTTGGGGGGGGGGGGAAGGTAGGGAAGATACACTTTTGTTCTGCAGTCCTAGTTTTTAAAGAATCAGAGTACACAATACTGAAAAAATTAATTTTTAGGGAAGTTATTTATATGCTAAAGGAATTCTTACACACATATGAACAGGGACCCTAAAAAGTTTCCTTGTCCATGAAGTACTATTAAGAAATGGGGCGGGGTGGGGGAGGATCTGAAACAATGTAAATATTCATGGGTAAATTAACCATGAAATAGAAAGCCAAAATTAACAAACAAGATGTTAAGTGTGTATACATGGATAAACTTCAAAACCAATGTCGAATGAAAAATCAAATCACAAGTACAGCCTCTGGGCCACTTACTAAAAATTGTTAAATAAAGCACAATACCGTGTATCATTTATTTTAAAAATACATGTAAGGGGGTGCCTGGGTGGCTCAGTTGGTTAAGCATCCAACTCTTGATCTTAGCTCAGGTTTTGATCTCAGGGGTGTGAATTCAAGCCCCACACTGGGTGTGGAGTCTACTTTAAAAAAAAAAAAACGGATATATATGCCAACTGCAATAGAGTGTGTGTGTGTGTGTGTGTGTGTAGGAAGGGAAGAAAAGAAGAAAAAGATGTTGGGAGAACCCTTCAACTTGTAAAGTGACATTTTATTTCTCTTTAAAATGATTCAAAACAATTAGGGTAAATACTACGCATTAGATCTAGGCAATGGGCGCTTGGACATCTATAATATTTTCCTATCATTTTTATAAGTTTGAAATATGTTACAATTGTTTTTAATGAAGACTTTTAGATTACTTCAGAATTTACTTCACAGAAAAAGTCACTTCTATTTATTGAATGACTCCATGACTTTGGGCCAGGTACCGTTGAGAGGAACCCCCTCAACAACCCTGAAATTTCGCAATTATCCCCAATTCAGAGATTAGAAATATGGACAAAATTTTCTTAAAAAAAAAAGCAGTATATGCATCAAGATTTCTATCTGGGGGGTCACCTGGGTGGCTCAGTGGGTTAAGCCTCTACCTTCAGCTCAGGTCATGAACTCAAGGTCCTGGGATGGAGCAGGGAGCCTGCTTCTCCCTCTCAATCTCTGCCAGCCTCTCTGCCTACTTGTGATCTCTGTCAAATAAATAAATAAAATCTTAAAAAAAAAAAAAATTTCTATCTGGGCTTGTATAACAAGCCCATGCGGTTTCCTCTATACCAAACTTACAATGTTACAGGATAATTCTTATAAAAAAATCATTGTTCCCCAGTAGCATAGCCATAGGAAAGGAGACACAAATCAGTCCATTATTTTTGAAAAGATGTTTATCACTTAAAACAAATCCCTGATATCAGTTCATCTATCCTTATAAAGTAAAAAATGACAAGTACAGATTATGTGTGGGCTTAACGAGTTTGATTTTGTGTCACTGGGAGAGGTAAATTGATAAACATCTGAAATTTGAGATTTTTAGATCCTTAAAATCCTGGATTAAACTGGAGTCCTGGACAAAAAAAATAAGAGTAACCAAAATAATTAAAAACTACAGATACACATGTCTTCCTTGAATAGGAATAAAAAAAAAATATGTCTGCTATAGCACAGTCTAGCTGTAATTTAATTATACATGGATCTGAGCTATACTGACAATATTTAATTAGCCAACACCACACCATAAAACAGTGAGTCCCATGTACACTAAAGCTTAAGAACCAGCTGGGTGGCTTGTTTGGAATACAGACTCTTGGACCTCAACTCCAGAGCTGATTCAGCTGATCAGGAGCGAGTCCAGGAACCTACATTTGTAAAAGCACCCCACTAACCACCACCAAGGTCATTCCCATGCAAGGGGGTTAAAGGACTAGAAGTAGGAATGTGTAAGTCTTTATTCCTTCAACAAACACTCACTCAACACTCACAACAAGGTTCTAAGAATTGCAAAATTCACTAGTGAACAAATTAAAAAAAAAAAAAAAGTCCTGCCCTTAGGAGTTTATTACATCCTAAAGATGAGAAAATAGAAAACAAGAAAACAAGTAAATGACATTGGCTAGTGTTAAGTATAGTACAGAGAAAAATAAAGCAGGTTAAAGGAAATGGAACAGGGGCTTGCTATTTCATGAAAGAATGATCAGGCAAAACTTCTCTAATAAGGAAACAGTTGAGCAGAAAACTGAAAGAAGTGATAGTATCTGGGAGAATGGGTGAAAACATCATTAGTAACTTTCTCACTCTTCGAAATAATGTATGAAATAATTTTAGGTATACCTTCTACTATAGAAGAGGGAAAAACACTGTCTATTCTGGGTTAATAGCTACGTAATACCCCTTTAATCCTCAAAGTCATTTTGTTTGGTAAACTATGAGCTTCCCTGTTTGCATATAGGAGGACTATGAGGTTCAGATTAAGCAATCTGCAAGGACATAGATTTCCTAAGTAATCAAACCTGTATGCACACTCAGGTCCTTGTTAAATCCATCATCTTCCAACTATGCCAAATGAGCATGTCTGTTGAATCAACTCAGAGCTGAATTGTTACCTGCTCAAGATATCTAGAAAGCTGAAAAAAAGTTACCAAAACCACAATTTGTTTAAAAAAAAAGAAGACGACGACGACGACGAGGGATTTATCTCCTTTAAAACAAATCTTAGCATACAGCTACTTTTCCCTCTTTCCAAAAATTTCTATGTCAAAATTTATTTATATAGTCAGCAAAGCATTTATACCATCCCCCAACATGTGGGAAATAATCTTTTTTCTCTTCCTTAGCTTTCTAGAAGGGCAAATTTTAAACTGGAGACTTTCAAAATATGAGATGCAATAAAATTATATTTGCCCATTTTTGATAAGATATGCATATATATTTACATGTAAATAAATGTGTAATTCATTGTTTCATATGGTACACCTATACAATGTGTCATCAATAACTGACAAAGGTCCCCCACACCATCTACTTCAAGCTAGTAGTAACTAGAGAGCAAGGCACTATACTTGATACCAGAGAAATGCAATTTGCTGATAACAGTCCTTACTCTCAAGGCTCCAACAAAAACAAGTATAAAATAACAGTAAAGAAAGCACTACATTAAATTATTTAGCTAGTGTTATCAATGAAGACATCATCTGGAGAAGGCTGCATCTCTCTGAGCCCTGAAAATCAAATTAAGGCTAACCTTCAAAGTTTAGGCTAAGAATACTAGGCATTATCCTGAGAGACAAGGAAAATTTTGAGGCAGACGAGTGACAGGATCACAGCTGTGCTGCAGAGATAAACCAAAAGTGATGAGTGTGTAAGAAGTATAATGAGAATCTAAAAACAGGGAAATCAGATATTAAGTAACTAGAAGAGCCTAAGTATAAGGTGAGAAGCCCAAAGTCAGGACGTGACAGTAAAAATGAAAAGCAATGCATGTAAGAGCTAGCCAGTTCCTCTTCAACATCCCCCTCTGAACTAGACAACAGAATACACTAAATTAGTCCATATTTCTATAAAGAATATATTCTTTTCTTATAAGCCTTTATAAAACAACAACACACTAAATTTCCATTTCCAAAAGTAATTTTGGCAGTTACTCTAAGGTTTTCTAACACAGGGATCAGGTATCCATCAAAACCAGAGTAGGTTTCCTTGACTCAGGCAAACCACTGAATCATTCCCTTTTGGCCCCCCAATTAACTCAGTAGTGAGTTAAAGATATTAAATCCACAGAAAAGCTACTGAAATTTGGGATAATCAGTTAGCAAAGGAGTCATTAATACACACACAGATCCAGGCTTAAATTTAGAATAAGGTTTTTATGATCAATCTCAAACAGGTTATCTGCCAAGACTCTGGAAATAAGATGCTACATTCCATTTTGCCACGACTCTCTACCTTAGATGGCTCATTATAGCAGCAGTTTATTTATTTAAGAAAGAAAGAAAGAGAGAAAGGAGGGAAGGAGGGAGGAAGAAAGAAAGAAAATTGATTATCTATCTGAGAGAGTGTGTGCACAAGGGGGAGGGGGGGAGGGAGAGAGGAACAAGCAGCCTCCCCATTGAGTGTGGAGCCTGACAAGGGAGGGGCTCAATCCCAGGACCTTGGTATCATGACATGAGCTAAAGTCAGATGCCTAACCGACTGAGGAACCCAGATGCCCCTATCAGCACTTTAAAAAAAACAAAGTATACACTCAAACACAGGCAAAATTCCTACTAAGAAAAGAGCTGTAGGAAAAAAGGAATAGTGCAAAACAGACAAACATCCTTCCAAGTAGATATATGTGACTAATCTGAAAGAACTTGAAAAACAAAAGGGATAAAGTCAGAGATTCTCATTATACTCTTCCTTTTATCCTTTCTCTAGTTTGGCAACTTTTAGAGTACATACACATCAGGATTCTTTGCAGCAGATAAAAGAGATGCTCAAAAACAGGCAGGGGAACACATCTGTATAGTTTTTAAGAAGTCACATTTAGGGCTATTCAGGCAGTTTTTCCAGGAATCAGCCAGTTATTTAAATCAGTTCTTTGCTCGACTTGGCTACAAAAACAGCCCATATTCTCTTTTTATTACACATGCTCTACCACCTTCAGTTACTTCCATTTAACTGCTTTTAAATACTTTTTAAGTATCCCTTCTGGAAAAATTCTTACAAAGGAGAGACAAATCTTTAAACTATTTTGTAAAAAACCTTACCATATACTGCCTTTTTATCCTCACACAAGTGGTATATCCTACTCTCTGCCTCCTAAGACCCACCCATTCTTCAAGGTCTGACAAAGCCCACCCTTCTCCTTGAAGTCTTCCTCAGTAACACTAGCACAGAGTAATTGCTACTTCTGAAATTATACACTTTACTAACAAATATGCATAAGGTCTATCTGATCTCCCAACTACATGAAAGCTTAGAACAGGGCTCTGTTCCTACACTTTTCTACACAGGTACTCATTACAAGCAACTGAAAAGCCCTTTCATAACGTAGGTGGCTCAATGTCAACTGATAACATCAAGGGAAAAAAGCCAGTTCTTTGTCTAAAAATGGTCTTCTATCAGCCTGCCCTCCTCCACCTCTTTACTCCGGAAGAAAACTACTGTCTTTACCCTGAAGGAGTGATAACTCTGTACACTCAAAACAAGGCAAGTGTTTTTAAAACATTATCTTTTCATCTTAAACTTCCAAAGTAGGGTCTTTTTTTTTTTTTTTTTTTTTTTAATTAAAGAAGCTGAAGCTTGGGGTGGTTAACAATCCATACCAAGCTCCTGGGCACCAAAACTGATGCCCATACTGTCTGCCATTAAAGAGTCGGGAATAAAAAATTCTTCAGGAAGAATTCAAAACAGTTAAAAAAAAAAAAAAAAAAAAAAAAACACCCTCCTTGGGGCGCCTAGGCGGCTCAGTGGGTTAATGCCTCTGCCTTCAGCTCAGGTCATGATCCCAGGGTCCTGGGATGGAGCCCTGCCCCGCATCGGGCTCTCTGCTCAGCAGGGAGCCTGCTTCCCTTCCTCTCTCTACCTGCCTCTCTGCCTACTTGTGATCTCTGTCAAATAAATAAATAAATCTTTTTAAAAATGCATATTCAGTTATTAAAACTTAAACATCAACTGTAATCAAAGAAATATAAATGCAACAGTAAGATCCTCTACCTATGTGTTGGCATTTATTTTTAAATAACAACACCCACTTGTAAACAAAGTATTTGCAAACAAGTACAAACCTAACCCAAACACAAGATAAATCAGAATTTTCTGAATGGACTGGCTGATGTGTCTTCAATATTGAAAGGTACAGATGGTACAAACATATACTTTTAAGACTTTATCCTAAAGGTCAAGACTTATCTACAGAAATGTTTAGCCAGCATTATTCACAAAAAATAACCCTGTATCTAGATGAAGGATTAGTTTAGTATGACAATGCCATTTTAAAAATCATGTTGAAGAGATTATTTAATCACAAAGGGAAATACAATGAATGGTAAAGTAAATTACAAAATTACAGTAAGATCCCAATTTAGAAAACATTAAATTATGCATTAAAAAAGGATATATACTACAAGATGTATACCCTAATGATGTATACCCTAATGCTAGCAGTGCTTACCACTAGTAGGTATTTTTACTTTCTTCTTTATTTGTATTTTCCAAAATGTCTACAAAGATTTATTGCTTTTGACATTAAAAAAAAAAATTAAAACTTTCATTACGTATAAATTACCTATGACTTGTAACAGATTAAGAGCCATGATCACAAGCTCTGATCAATCACAAGTTTAGCTGTAATTTAAAGGTAGTAAGTTTCTATCTTAATATCGAATTGTTGGACTTCTGGCATCAACATTGTTCAACCTTTCTGAGAACTTTCAGCCTTCCCTTCTGAATTTGCAAAACAATACCCAAGGCCACTGCCATTCTCCTTCAATAAAAATTCTCTCAACTCTAAACAAACTCCGCAGATCATATTGTAGTATCTATTTTAAAATTAAAGTGCTGATGAAGAGAGTGATTTCTGAAGATGTGATTAAAAACTAAGTTCAAAAAAAAAGAACAAGGGTGATTCATGTCAAAGTTTCTCTACAACTTACTACAAAAACAACTCACCCCCCCTTCTGATAAAATTAAACTTAATCCAAGTTTTAATATCTCATAGGGGCGCCTGGGTGGCTCAGTGGGTTAAAGCCTCTGCCTTCAGCTCCGGTCCTAGTCCCGGGGTCCTGGGATGGAGCCCCACATCGCATAGGTCTCTCTGCTCGGCAGGGAGCCTGCTTCCTCCTCTCTCTCTGCCTGCCTCTCTGCCTACTTGTGATCTCTGTCTAATAAATAAATGAAATCTTTAAAAAAAAAATTGAAAAAAAATTACTATCTCATAAACCCATTCACTCAAATATGAAATGAGAAGCTCATTTAGCATGCCAATTCCACCCCCCTTTAAAAGACAGTTTCCTTGGGGCACCTGGGTGGCTCAGTGGGTTAAAGCTTCTGCCTTCCGCTCAGGTCATGATCCCAGAGTCCTGTGATCATGCCCCACATCGGGCTCTCTGTTCAGCAGGGAGCCTGCTTCCTTCTCTCTCTGCCTGCCTCTCTGCCTACTTGTGATCTCTGTCTGTCAATAAATAAATAAATAAAATCTTTAAAAGACAGTTTCCTTATAGAAGGCTTTAAAGTTTCTACTGTGCCTTCACAGATTATCTATTTAATAAAAACAAAAACAAAAAACCTTTAAGTTTGCTAGGGCAGATTACCTACCAGGAAGGAAAAAATGTTATTACAGAGCTAATATTAAAATCCAGCCCTCCATTCAAAATCCATTCTGAAGATCAAAATAAGTTCACAGAATTCAGAAGTTAAAGTATATCCTAGTCACTATTCATGACACTAAATGATTACATGTAAGGGGAAAAAAAGCTTTTAATGGGATTCACAATTTGTGTACAATTTGTGTACTTTCAAGTCAATCATTCTTTAGGCATTTTTGTACAAAACAGACTCCAGTAAGATTCTGCACATTTACTACCTGAAAGGTAAATGCACTCTACGTGAAAAGTGCCATGACCTTAAGAAAGTACTTCATATTGAATCCTATACTGGAAATAAACAATTTCAGAAGACTATTTTGCTATGATTGATTCTCTAAAGTGCAAGTTTATTGAAATAAAGACAGCTGAGAAGTATGAATGTATATTTTTATCTTATAAAAACCAAACAAAGGTTTTTCAGGTCACATATTCTGAAATTTAACTTTTCGTTCAAAACAATGACACATTATAGTAATACTACCATCAACAGAATGTCTGCCATTGGGTTAAGCACTTTCATCACATTTAATACTCGCAATACCCCTCATCAGGAACACATTATGAGCATTCTACAGGTAAAGTTAAAAATTTACCCGCCACCCTTGCCCAAACTAAACCTCTATCTACACAGCAGGGAAAAACATTAGAAGAAACTGACAGGAAATATGCACATATATACATATAATAGCGTAAGTTGTCAAATAGGCACATTCTTACATAAGCATTACAGTCTCTTACACACAGACAGCTTTACAATTTATAAAACATCTGTACCTATCTCACTTCTTTCCCACAACAGTCCTATTACAGTATTACTATCACTGCTATATGTGAGGGGCTTCAAGGCTCAGAGAGTTTATTCACTCAGCTTTTGATTCCTTTCCTCATTCTTTCCCATTGCACTATCTTGACTTCTCTATAATTAAAAAAACATTGCCCCCACAATAAAAAGAGGAAATGTACTATAGATCCTTGACAAGCATCTTTCATAAATTTACACAGCTCACCAAGCTATTAGAATTACTGGTTATTCTAACTTAGAGCATAAACAAAAATATAATTTGTATGAATAATTTTCATTAAGCTGGTTCATTAACAAGGAATCCGCTAAATCCTACTTGTACTGGCCAGAAAACTAAACCCCAAGTCAAAAGCGCATACTATCTCCTTGGGAAAACAAAGTACATATATGTTAGTCTTTTGTGACTTAACAGTTGCTTCTAATAGATATCATCTGCCCATAAAATCAACTACCTATAGCCATCTGTCCCACAGTAGATAGTGAGGATGGCTACTTAATTAAGTACACATTTTAAAAAATCTACCTAAGTTTAGCAAATATGTGTACACCTAAACACACGGAGATATGATTACCAATAACTTAAAAAATCATTTGTAATAGTTACCTTGGCTTTGTACTACGTACTTCTCAATGTCATTAACAAGCAGAATTGTTCTACTTCATGAATTCTTCTTTCTACATCTACGTTTTCCCTTCTTACTTTAAAATTTCCCACTCCATTTAGTAACTCGCTCTAGCTTTACTTATAACTGCCCCAGCTTCTCATTAGTATGGTTTCAGACATCACTCATTCAACAGTTTTACCAAGACATTTCTAATTATGTATGTGATAAGAAAGCACTCAACCATTCTTTCTATAGGATGGGTAGTGAGTGATAAAGAGAAGAACGTTAGGGTTCGAAGCCAGATGCCCAAGAAAGAATTCTTGAGACATCTTTGGTGCAAAACGGTGATTTTATTAAAGCATACGGGCATGGGGCGCCTGGGTAGCTCAGTGGGTTAAACCTCTGCCTTCAGCTCAGGTCATGATTCCAGGGAGCCTGCTTTCCCCTCTCCCTCTCTGCCTGCCTCCCTGCCTACTTGTGATCTCTGTCTGTCAAATAAATAAATAAATATCTTTTATTTAAAAAAAAAAAAAAATCACAAGGACAGAACCCATGGCAGAAAAAGCTGCACTGGGGAATCGAGGAGTATAGCCCATTACATACTTCCAATTTGGCAGGGAGTTAGGGATAGTGTAAGTCTCTAAGGAATTTTGGAAGCAAGGTTTCCAGGACCTTGAGGGAGCTAGCTATTGTTGGGAAAAGATCATTTATTACTGTCTAATAAAACCTGAGTCATGAGACCCTTCGGATGTATACTGGTGGGTCATATGCTTGGAGGATGACTGCCAACACATATCTTGGGGAGCTTTTGCTTACAACTGTGTGTCAAATAGGTCTTCCAACTGAGCATAAACAAATTTTTTAAATGCATCTTGCTAAAAAGTATCAAAACTGTAAAAATATGCCTTGAACTACAGCATGGAATGAGGTGACAGGTACTCTTTAACAACTGCTTAGTATCAGACAGATGGAAAAAGCACAATTTTGGAAAACTTTCTAAACAATTTCAAGAAAGTTACTTTCATCTATGGATATTTAAAAACTTTATCCTAAAGTTAAAACACAGTGGCAAACTAAAATTGAATCCCAAAATAGCTGCACCCAACTTAAAGCCAGAATCTCATTTTAACTCACCGTTTATTTTCCCTACGATAAATACATCTTTACTGTATGTAAAACAGCTCCTTCTTCCCCAAATAAAGAATTTCCAAGAGATTTAATCCTACAAAGTCATTAAAGTACAAGATTACATAATGCTTTATAAAGACCCTACATTCCTAAAGAAAGTAAGCATTTCTCTTAAGAGACACACAGCACCTTCCTAAGACTAAACTACTATGGCACCTGACTCACCCCAACTCAATTCTTCAAGTTTACTTACTCAGAAAGCAGAGGGAGACAAAGAGTTTCTTATACACACTCAAATATAGCTGAGTTCCTACTCATTCACAGCCTGTTTGCTCTGACTAAACACAAATCTTAAGAAGTTTTATTGGGATTTTAATGCTGTACTGAGTGACTAGAGAGCAAATGAAAAGGTTTTAGGCAGTCATTTGATAGGTATGGTTATCAAGGAAAGGGCTACCTCCAAGAGTGGGGGGAAAACATAACACACAAAAATCTGAGTAGCAGACAGAATGTTTAATAAATGGTGGGCCCTATTTATCAACTCTTAAGAATCCCATCTCTTCTCAATGTACCACAAAATAAAAATTATGTTCATAACCATAATCAAATCATGAAGTTGCTTCTCCTAATAAGGCAAGTATATAAAACACTCTGAGGGGTGCCTGGGTGGCTCAGTGGGTTAAGCCTCTGCCTTCAGCTAGGGTCATTAACTCAGGGTCCTGGGATGGAGCAGGGAGCCTGCTTCCCCCTCTCTCTCTGCCTGCCTGTCTACTTACGATCTCTGTCAAATAAACAAATAAAATCTTAAAAAAACAAAACAAAACCACTTTGAAACTACATCTAAAATGATTACGTTAAAATATATATAAGTAAGTTCAAGAGCAAACACACACACAACACACACACACACCCCTAGGGTCCAAAAGATCCAAATCAATCCATCAGCATTCCAAAACTAATTACTTGAGGATTCCAACCAGAAGAGATCTAAGGCAAAACCTCTCTTCTCTGGTGGTGTGGTGTGGTGTGTTGTGTTGTGTTGTGTTGTGTGGGGTGGGGGGTGTGTGTGTGTGTGTTTCTATGCAAACAGTTCTGTCAAGTACTTTTGTTGGCAGGCACTAATAAAATAAGCTTTATTTCCTGTTCTTTATCCTGTATCAAAACTCTAGTCTGTCATCACCTCTGACATATGTTCAGCACATCCAAAGGTTACCATGAATGATGAAATGTATTTCACATAAACTTTTCTAACTGAAGTTAGTCTTCACGGATAACACCTTATCAAAATGTTTCACATTTCATCTCACAAAACCTTTATCAGACTGTGGAAAGAGGAATCTGAAGACCACAAATTTACGTTTAGTGTCGTTTATAAACTCTTACGTATTCCATGGCCGTACTTACCTAACTGTAAGCTTTTACTGTTTATAAGCCTTTGAAAAACTTTATGCCTTTAAGTACTATCAAAATTCTCAATCAGGATTACATGCGTTCAGTTCACACCAGCGCGAAAGATCAAATGCTGAACTCCTAAAAATAGGGGTGTTATGAGAGGGACACACAACACTCCGCTGCCAAAGCAAACGCGTCTTGGAGAGGGCAGGGGCGCTCCTTGTACACGTACAGTAGCAGCTCACATTCCGCAAAACCGGGGAGCGAAGGATCAGGTGACTTCACACCCCAGACACTTGAGAGTCTGATCGGGCCTTACTATACCGTCTAAGTGACTAGTAAACTGTTCGCAACCCTAGTTTAACAACTAAATCTGGACTTGCATCCTAGCCACGCGAAACCCGCGCCAATAGGTTTGGGGGCCGAGGAGCCCCAGAACCCGAGCCCCGGGGCACAGCCCTGGCCTGCGGACTGCGATTCCCTCCTGGGAGAGTGTCTGGAGAGCTTTCCGACCTGGCAGCGAGGTGTCTGCTCCCCCCGCGCGCTCCGCGTCCTCCTCCTCAGTGGGGTTCATAAAGCCCCGGCCACCGTTGCCTCCCTTTCTGACAGAAGGACAGAGAGCAGAGTGCCCGCCAGGAGACATCGCCCTGCGGCGTCCGGAACTCTCCCAACACCCAGCCGCGGCGCCACCGACCTCCCCGCGCCCCAGGTCTGCGGCCCCAGCTCAAGGCCGCCCCCTCAGGTCGGGGCGGACGCGACGGCAGCCACGCGGCGGGAGGGCAGGGGGCCGGGCCGGGCGCAGATGCGCTCGCAGCCCGTTCACCCGACAGCAGCGGGAGCCGCTGCTCCAGGGACGCCCTTTCAGGCCGCGCGCCGCGGAAGGTCGGGGCGCGGCGGGGGCTAGGCCCGGCGGCAGTCAGACGAGGCGGCGGGAGGAGAGCTGAACCAGCCGGGGCCGACGACCCCACCGCCTGCAGCCGGTGCCCGCGGGTCCGAGCGGCCCGCGCCTTGTCCCCACCCGGGCCCTGCGGCCTCCGCCCCGCCGGCGCGTACCTAGGAAGGTCGTGGACGAGACGTGGTTAACCCCGGTGCTTGGGTCGCTGGTCCCCCGCCGCCGCCGCAGCCCCTGGTGCGGCTGCTGCCTCCGCGCTGCCTCGGCCCCCTCCGCCATCTTGTACCGATTTAAAATTAACTCCCCACTGACGTCAAACGCCGCCGCCGCTTTATCAACCTCCCGGGAGCCGGCGGGACGCCCGCGGGTCCTAGCGCCGCCTGTAGTCAGCGTCGCCTTGTCCTCCCCACGCCCTCCGCCGTCCCGCCCATCGGCGCCCTCGCTCCGCCTCCGCCCTGCCAGCCTCCCTGCCCGCTTGCCTGTCAGTCGCTACGTTTCCCTGGCCTTCCACTGCTAGAAGGGATTGGGCGGCGCCCCCACCGCGATCGCCTCGCTCCACACGGCTCTGAGCTCAGTACCACACCCCCTTAGCGCTGGGCTGGTCCGTGTAAACGCAGAAGGGATCTCCAGAGAACCTAGTCTCTCCTTCCCCGTTCAGTAACCCAGTTCTTTTTACTGCTCTTCTTCGTAATCGTTAACTCGTGCCCTGCACACGCGGTTGCTTTCGCACGCCTTTCTTTCTCTTTTTTATCCTCCACTTTCTCCTCCACAGCTGTTCTCCCTCTCCCTCTTCGTTCCCTCTCCCAAGCTATTGCTCTGCTTTTCCTTTTGATCTTTCCTCATCCAAGTCCCTAATGTTGCTTCCCCTCCGGAGACCATCCTATGGTTTGTTTGCAATAGTTCCCATCTGCTTAGGAGACCCTCCACCTATCTTCCTGACTCTGCATACCCTTTCCTGCTCCCAGTACCTGCAGGGACAAGTCAGAAAGCACTGTCATCAGATAATGAATTGTAGCAGGTCCTTTACTATGATGAACCCTCTTGTGAGAATCCAGTGATATCCTGTAGAAAGTTAAGTCACTTTTTAAAATTAATACCAGCCTGTGGAAGCTTTTGTGAAATGCAGTCTCGTCTCTTTTGGATTTTTTACCACATCACCAATGCATTAAAAAGTCCTTTTCTTGGTAAAGATAGGTGTCCAGTTGTCCAAACTGCTGTCTTGTCCAGGTCTTCTCACAAGTCTAAAAATCAGGGCCTTTCCTCCTGCTTAATCTCTAGAAAAGCACTGGTGTCCTAGAAGCTTCCACATGCCATTGTATCAGGGTTTCCACTGGGCTGTTAGTTTATTCTCTGTTTTCTGTCTTTATGGAAAGGGATTTGGAGCTCCTCCTGGACTTCCTACTCCCTGCCTCCTGGTTCAGTGCCCCTAAGCTCCCAGCCATAAGCCTGGCTTGATGATGGATTTCCTTTCATAATCTCCCTATGTGGCATCTATTTAATGTTGCCCACAATCTGCTATATGCAAGGTATCATCGTGGGCAAGAAGATGCAAAAATGAGTATTTTTGCCGTCAAAGAATAACGTTTCAGTGAGAGCTAGCAATTAACTTAGTACTCAGTGCACCCCATCATGGACCCCCAGGGTCCTAAGGCTACACCCCTCCTCTTCTATTGACCTAACTGCTTTCTTTTCCACTATTAGACACTAATTGTTTCCTAAGCTGCTACTACAGTGCCCTGAACAGGGCCACACAGCTCCTGACTTTAAGGGATATAGAGAAGCCAAATGCAAGTATAGTCAAGAGATTGAGCATTATCCCACAGTTGCCCCAAATCTGTGTGTGTCGAAAAGTCCTTTCTTCATTTTTCCCAGTCAGCTATCCCTCTTCAGTTACTCAGCGCAGTGAAGCCTCAGTGTTACCTCAGACTTTTCCCTCCTCTCCTGCCCTCTGCACCAAACAAGTCTGTGTTAAGCTGGTTCTGATTTTTTTTTTTAATTTTTTTTTAAAGATTTTATTTATTTGACAGACAGAGATCACAAGTAGGCAGAGAAACAGGCTGAGAGACGGTGAAGCAGGCTCCCAGCTGAGCAGAGATCCTGATGTGGGGCTCGATCCCAGGACTCTGAGATCATGACTTGAGCCAAAGGCAGAGGCTTTAACCCACTGAGCCACCCAGGCACCCCGAGCTGATTCTGATTTCTGAATCTCTGTGCAGGTCACCTCCTCTCCATCCTCTCAGCCTCCCTCTTCATTCGGCACCATCATTTCCCACTACACTGAGGTAATGTTGTGTGGGCCCTTCTCCTGCGGGTCCTTCACCCAGCCACTAGCTTAAGTTTTCTTCAATGCAGATCAGTTAATGTGATTTCTCTGCTCAGGATCAAGTCCAAACCCTTCTGAGTGGTTGACAAGGTCTTTCACTATTTGGGCCCCACCTATATATCGAGCTTCATTTTTTACTACTCTGTCCCTTATTCCTCATTTTTTTTTCATTTAACAAATGAATTTTGGCACTGTCATGTGTGCTGAACAACAAATAACATGACAGACAAAATTGGTTTACTTAGTTGTTTGGTTTTTTCCTTTCTACAGCCCACACAGACCCCTCCAGCACAAGAAGGTGCGCTTCAGGGGCTCAAGGATACATCTTATTCAGGGGCACCTGACTGGCTCAGTGGCAGAGCACGTGACTCTTAACCTTGGATCTTGAGTTCAAGCCCCATGTTGAGTGTGGAGATTAGTTTTAAAAAATTCTGGTTCTACCACTGATGCACCTAATGTTTCTAAACTTCCAGGTCCTCATTTTTAATAACTATACATAACAATATTCTTATGGGATCAAATCGGTGTATTTCAGAGCCTTTTCTTGATTGTTAAATAACATTTACGAAATGTACTTTACATATATGTTAAGTCATTTAATCCATAAAACAAACCTAAGAGGTAAATGCTGTTAATATTCTCATCTTACAGTTAGAAACACTAAAGCGCCAAGTGGTTTAAAACATGCCTATATGGGGGCACCTGGGTGGCTCAGCTGGATAAGCATCTGCCTTGGGCTCAGATCATGATCCCTGGATCCTGGGATCAAGCCCCACATTCGCTCCCTGCTCAGTGGGGAGCCTGCTTCTCTCTCTTTCCCTCTGCTGCTTTCCCTCTCTCTCAAATAAATAAATAAAATCTTAAAACACACACACACACACACACATGGCCAAGTGGCAGGACTGGCATTTGAAGGCAGACGGTCTGGTTCCAGAGTCTATGTTTGGACCCACTATGACAGTGCTCAGTATATACACTGTGAGTTCCTAGAGGGCAGAAGCCATAGCTTATCCATAGCAGGTACTTTGGGATTCTACCTTCGATTAGTGTAAACTGTATTAAAAACAATTTTTCCAAATAAACAACTTTAAACATGTTTAAATCCTATTAGTAAATGGGCAAAAGATGTCCACAGACAATTCAAAAAAAAGTGTAATAAAAATTAACCTTAAACATATGAGAAAATATTCAGTTTCACTCATAATTAAAAAAACGCAAATTAAAATAACATTGAGACACCATTTCTCACCCATCAGTTTGGCAAAAATTCAAAAGCTTATGATGGCACTGTTTTGGCAAGGACATGAGGGAATACAGGTACTCACACATTGCTTTCTCACTGAGAATGCAAAATCATGTAACCCCTATGGAGAGGAATTTGGCATTGTCCACAAACTTCATCTGCATTTACACTTTGACCTGCCAATCACACTTCTGGGTATTAACTCTGAAGGCACAACTCCAATAATATTAAAAAAAAAAAAAAAAAAACATTTCACAAGGTTATTCACTGCAGCATTATTTGCAGTTGCAAAATATTAGAAACAAGATATCCAAGCATAGGTGATCAGTTAAATAAACTATGGTAAATAGTCATGATGGGGCAATTTGCATCTGTAAAGAGAGAAGAGAAAGATCTCTTTGAATTGGTAGGGAGTAATTCCCAAGAGATATTCTTAAGTGGAAAAATCAAACTGCAGAATAGCATCTGTAGTATGCTAACTTTTGCGTAAGAGGGAGAAATAAGAAAACATGCCTAAAGCCACTTATCTGTCCAAAAGGAAACTCAGAAAGGTTAAACAGAAAACGACAGCTCTAAGAGAGGGTGGCAGAGGGAATAAGAAGGAATTCAGAATGGAGTGACACTTTCCTGGATCCTGTTTTATATAGTGTTGACTTTTGAAAACGTGGTCTACATGATCAAAACAAAATTAAATCGAGGACAGGAAGGAGTTACTAAAACTAAAAGCAACCAAATAAATGATTATAACAGTATCTAAATGAATAACATAGCCACACTGAAGAGGGGAAAAAAGAGCCAACTAATCCAAGTAATTTACAAACATAGAATTGGACTATAAATATTTCTCAGTCTTGGTTGGGATGGGGGAAAACAGCAAGCGAATCCTGAACCTTTTCTAGTAGGCTTGTTTTTGTAGAGGTCTGGGCAAAGCAATCCTGAATCTATTTTAGATGTATTATAGGTAAGTACATGTATATATATTTATATGATATATATAATATTGTTATATGTTATATACAACCATCTATATAAGTATATTTGCATTATATATATATTAGATATGAGTAAATAAATATATTTTATATGAGTTATAGATGAGTAAATGTGTTGATATTGTTGAGAGCTAGGGTTCTCAATGGGGAAGTAGGAACATACAAAAAATGAAAAGGGAAAAGCAAGGTGGATCCTATGGGATGTATTAAATTGGAGTTACTGATATGGACTGAAG
Source organism: Lontra canadensis (assembly GCF_010015895.1). Taxonomy (NCBI): domain Eukaryota; kingdom Metazoa; phylum Chordata; class Mammalia; order Carnivora; family Mustelidae; genus Lontra; species Lontra canadensis. The sequence goes on from NW_022631072.1 coordinate 6,368,941, forward strand.
ATTTATAAAACATGCACAAATATACATGTGTTTGCAAGTGTACATATGCTTGCATATGTATATGTACAATGTATATATGTATATATATGCATATATTTCCTTTTCTTATCCACGTAAAAGGCCTATAAGCAAAGATACCCAGGTAGCAATGATCATACCTAGTGCCCAATCTTGGCCTCAAATACCATTCCCTACTAAAAGGAAGCAGAAGTCCATGGAGAAACCACTGGTTTCAGAGCTGGAGCAGGGAAGAGGACAAGATGAGCCAGGAGCATGATTTTTATATCAGAAGATGGAGGTACTCAAAAAAAAAAAAAAAAAAAAAAAAAAGATGGGGCGTGTCAAAAAGACACCTAAGGAGCTCCCACTGGCCAAATTTGAAACAATTTGAGCACAAAACAATTAAGGACAACACTGAATTATAGAAAATAGGGAAAATAAGAATCTATGCGTCTATACCAATGATAGATTAGATGGGTAAATAGAGAGATGATGGATGGATGAACGGAGGACTCTTATTGACAGCAGGATGCTGGTGGTTGACTGGTAAATGTGGAGACAGTGTTAGAGTTGAAGAGTCATCAACTGGCAATGATGGTAACAAAGAGGGTCAGACAAGAATCATCCATGGGTGCCAAGTCTAGGGGAAAGATTTGATGACGAGTCAAATATTTGCATGTCTTAAAGTTTCTCTTCACATTTGCCTATTAATTGCAAGAGAAAAATAGAAACCAAAATTAGACAACACTTTGAGTAGGTGATTAAAATTAGCATCGCCAGAGGTGCCTGACTGGATCAGCTGGTAGAGCATGTGACTTTTGATCCCGGGGTCATTCGAGCCCTACATTGGGTATAGAGCTTACTTTAAAAGAAAAAAACAAAATTTAACATCACCAATGAGGACACAGATGGACATCCTGTGCCTCCAGGTATAATGCCCCAAAAGAAACACAGTATCCCTTATGCAGTATGCCAGTCTGGAATGGACCTAACCATGAGGGAATCTAAGACAAACCTAGAACAAAAAAATATTCTATTAAAAAAAAAAAAAAAAAAGAGGGGACATATTCTTCAAAAGCATCCATGTCACAAAAGTCAAAGAATGACTGCAAAACTATTTTAGATTATTAACTATTATAAAATAGTCTAGACTATTAATGGATGCTAAAGAGACATGACAACTAACTAGATCAGATATTGATCTGATCTTAGACAGGACCCTGTACTGGAGGGGGAAATGCAATAAAGGACACTAGTGAGTCAATTACAAAATTGGAATATGGATGGTAGATAGAAGTATCACATCAATATTAAATTTGTAAAAGCACATTCGTATTTATACAAAATACATATAGGAGTATCTTAGAGTAAAGGGCCAGTGTGTATAAAACTTCCCCTCATATGGTTTAGAAAATATTAGAGAGAGAGAAGGCAGAAAAGAAGAAAGCAATGACAAAGCAGATGGGGCAAAATATTAATAATAGTGAGTCTGGATACCGAATATATAGGTAGTCGATGTTTATTCTTATTCTTGAAACCTTTCTATAATTTTGAAATTATTTCCAAAATGTATTTGTTTGGGTTTTATAATTTTAAAAATGTAAAATAAAAATTTAAATTGTTTCTTTTAAAGGACAAAACATCATCTCTCTTTGATTGGATCAAACACCTAACAAGTTACAGTTCATGAGATGCCTGGGTGGCTCAGTCCATTAAGCATCTGCCTTCAGCTCAGGTCATGATCCCAGGGTCCTGATCAAGTCCTGCATGGGGCTCCTTGCTCAGCAGGGAGACTGCTTCTCCCTCTACCCGCTGCTCCTCCTGTTTGTGCTCTCTCTCTCTTCCTGACAAATAAATAAAATCTTTTTAAAAATTTTTTTAAAAACTTACACTTCATGTATCATTATGCAATTATTAAAAATGATCGGCACTGACAACTCAGCAGTAGAAGAAAATTTTTATGTCAAGCAGGAAAAAATTACAACTATGTAAAGACATGTGTGGACATAGAGAAAAAACTGGAAGGAGGTATGTTAAAAACTGATAGGATGATATGGGGTTTATATTTATTCTCACAAATCTTCGGTAGTCCTACAAAATTGCCCATAATATTTTAAATTACTCTGCAAGAGGCTCATTTGGGCTTCTAAAACATTTCTGTGATCGAAGATAGAAGGGACCTTAATTTCAGGAGGAAGGATTTTAGTTGGACATTCTAATGTCTATGACTTCCTTCCTGGAAGAAATCTTGGAAAATATTGGCACAAGTCAGCAATAATAGAAAATTTTTAAACAAAATAACTAATGACCCGAAGTCTCTCCCAGTCCATTTCTGATACATAGTTTGTTCCTTTCATATAGAATACTGCTAAAATACCTTGCCATATTCTTCACAGTTTATTCTTTATCTCTAGAAGAGAAGGAAAACTCTCAGCATATTCTCCAACCATACAGCCTGGATTTTCCAGCTGATTCTGCTTTCATGCATAATTACCTATTCTGTATGAAATCGTGCATTCAGATGTTTAGTTGTGAATATGTCATCACGATCCTTTTAGGGGAATTGAAGAACTTGCTTCCCCACTTCTTCTACTCCTCTTAATAATTACTCCCTTTTCCTTTCTTCTCACAGAACCTCTAGAAATTGCTTGATTTCCCTGAAAAGTCAGAAAGGAAGAATAAAGCTGATTTACAGAAAAGCCACAGACTCAACCCAAATATTTAACCTGAATCAAGAGTTTGTTCCAATTGTCATACAGAACTAGGGGAATAACCATTTCCATGTTCTTGGCAATATTCTTTGAACAATTTGAGGTTGTCTGAAGGTTCTAATTTCAGTTCTGCGACTAGAACCGCCACCACAATTCAAAGAATGATAACGCTTCCCTCCAATTTCACAGTAATGGCAGGATCTTTATGAATTTGTCAGTTGCATTCTCCTTAGGCCTGAGTGACACGCAGTTTGGAAAGTCTGCTTTGTCAGGACATCGCCTATTTTATTATTGGCTTGAAGAATGTAATATTTACAAAGGAAGATGAAAAAAGAAAAAAGCTCTAAAAGGATTATTCCACAAAGATTTGTACGCTGTCATTTACTCACTAAAAAAATTGCCAAGACACACAGAAATAAACAGTTTATAAGTAGGACAGCATAGGGGTGCCTGGGTGGCTCAGTGGGTTAAACCTCTGCCTTCGGCTCAGGTCATGATCTCAGGGTCCTGGGATCGAGTCCCGCATCGGGCTCTCTGTTCAGCAGGGAGCCTGCTTCCCCACCCCCTATGCCTGCCTCTCTGCCTACTTGTGCTCTCTCTCTGTCTCTGTCAAATAAATAAATAATCTTTTAAAAAAAATAATAAGTAGGACAGCATAGACCATTTGCTAAATTGAAATTAATATAGTCAACCAAAAAGCTACCAACGTCCTTACTGACCTGTAAGTTAACCTGAGAAGTCATTTCACCCTCTACTAGTTAGTGTAGGAGTTTTTCCAGAAATATCACATAATAGAGCCCTTACAGTTTTCTCTCACTTCAGTTCCAAGGAATCCATTTCTATCAGTCTGGTCTCCCACGTCTTTTCCTTTCCTTCCTTACAATAGACTTTTCTCTTTTTGGTGTTCTGTGTATGTTGCCCCCTTCCTCCAGACTCCCTCCCCAATCTGTGCTTACTATACCTGAATCAAGATGGGCCAATTCCTTACTTTACAAAAAAGAAAGCAAAAAGAGAAATAAAAACAGTGATTCCTAGAGAAAACGATCCCTCTCCTATCTCAGGGATTCTAGCGGAGTTTTCCGTGAAAGGAAAGCACAAGGTACCAAGTCAGTGAGAACTGACTGAAACGGACCCTATGATCTTTTAAACCTTCATGGACATGGTGTATGATGGAAAGAATGCTCCTCTCAGTAAGAGGTAGAGATTTGGCTGTCCACTATGGGAAACTCTTCCCTTGGTTTAGGAGACACCAGATGGTTGGAGCAAGGTTAGGGCAGGGGACCAGGTAAACAAATGTAAAGTAGTGACTACACTAGAAAAGGTGTTGGGACATGGCTGAGACTAAAATGAGATGATTTAGTCTCTGAGAATAAAAAAGTCTGCATTAGGGGCAAACCGCATCTCTGGAGACCTTGTTGTGTTTTCTAGAAGTATAGTTTAAGCTACACCATGCTTACGTGCTTCACTCCTTCATGCAAAGATGTTCGCTTTCTTGTACAAGGGTCGCTGACAGAAGATGAATGCACCATTTCCCCGAGACCATGGCGAGTTCTGCCTACCCACAGAGTTGCTTCAGGGCCCAGCTGACAAGAGAGCTGGCTTGGGATCTGGCAGCGTCAGGGGCATTAGGAACCAGTGAACTTGACCCAATCGCTGACATCCCTTGGTGGACTTTGCAGGCTGGGCGGTAGTTCGTGGCCACCTATTCATGCCAGTAGTTGCACGGTGACTGTGGCTGGCAAGCTGCTTTGCCACCCAGGAAGCTTTCTTTGAGGTTAAACATCCTGAGGGAGAGGCCAGAGGCCTTTGCAGGAAAAGAGAGAGACCTGAGTAGATGTGGACAAGAATAGGGACTCTTGGTTACTGATTGGCAGGAAGATTTTACTTATATCCAAAGCTGATGAGCCAGAGTGGTTTGGTTATATTCCCTGAGGGAGATCAAACCAAAAGATCAAGGTTCCTTGAGGCTGGTACTTGCAAGGGCCTAGACATCTGTGCGTGCTTCTCCAACACAACCGTGTTTGTCTCCTATTGAGAATTGCTGGCAGCTAAAAAGGCTTGAAGAACTAGGGAACCCAGTGGATGGATGAGTCTCCCCAGACCCCAGCCCCGGGCTTGCTGCTTAATTGTAGGTGTCCATTTTTCTCTAGAGCAAGAGGGAAATAATGACTCTCTGACCCATGTTGATGCTGAGAGAGAATGACTTGAACTGGGATACGTTAGCATCACTGTGGCTTAGTGAAAAAGAACACCCAACTTTGGAGTTCAGACCCCAGCTCTGCCGTTTGGTGTGGTGACCTTGAGAAAGTTAATTAACCTCTCTGACCCTCAGTTTCCTCTGCTGTACCCTAAAGCTCTCTTCCTCGCATATTTGTCATGATGATTACAGGTAATACAGATCAAGTGGCTGGCACATAAAAAGTGAGAGCCAACTTGATTATTGTTCCACTGAAGCAGCTCTTTTGAGTCTAAGAAGAGACTGAAAGGCAAAAATACAATTAATAATAATAATACCTATTCATAATCTCACTTAATCTACAAAATACCTCAATGAGACAAGAATTATTGGCATCATCAGTTTTTGACAAAAGAAACCCAGGTTTTCAAAGGTCATATCAGGGTGCCTGGGTGGCTCAGTGGGTTAAAGCCTCTGCCTTTGGCTCAGGTCATGATCTCAGGGTCCTGGGATCGAGCCCCACATCAGGCTCTCTGCTCAGCCTGCTTCTCTATCTCTCTCTGCCTGCCTCTCTGCCTACTTGTGATCTCTGTCTGTCAAATAAATAAATAAAATCTTTAAAAAAAACAAAAGGTCACATCATTTGTTCAAAGCCACACGAGTTGAAGAGCTGAGGTTTAAGTGCAGTTCTCTTTGCTTCCAGAGCCTGTGTTCTCAACCATGTATCTCCAGATTACACACTGGACTTAAGGCGAGGCACTGAAAACTCCACCATCATAAGCCATTTCTACAGACCACTAAGTAGCTAGAAGCAGCTTCTGGATGTCCAGGAGACTGTTTCAGGTCTCTGGAGTGGAGGTAGACACCCCTCAAAGTCCAGGACGGGGGTACCCATGAGCATTCTGACAAGCACTCTCCTAAATGCGCCGGGGGCAGCTCCTGGAATGACAGATTTCTACAGAATTGTTAGGTGTCTTGCAGTCACTACGATAGGTTAGCAGGAGAAGCAACAAAAATCCAAATCCGTGAACTGAACTTGCTTGAGAATACTTGGAAAAGTAGACAGAGCCCGGTTTTTAAATGAAGATCAGCATACGAAAGACAGGAACACTGTCAGGAACACTTTAGGGACGATTATCATATTCTATCACAATTTTTTTCAAAAATAATAACAAGGAAGTAGATGTAGCCATCACTATACAGAAGATGTGCTTGTGGCTTGAAGGAAACACCACCGTGTGCTTTCCATTCCTCTGAGTACAGGGCAGACAATGGGCTTCTTCCCAAACAGCCTTCTGAATACACCTGACGTCCTGGAATGTCTTTGAAGTCAGTGGGAAATCCAGGCATATTTTAGAATTGCATATTTTAGCTTCTTATTTGTAACTGGAAAGCAGCCAAATCTTTTCTATCTCACATCCAAGCTTAATTCCAAGCTCCCCAAATCCGACTGGCTAGTTGGTAGCCAGAACACTCCACCTTGACAATGCCCTTAGAATTGATTGTCCTTGTTATGACCTATTTAATCCTCCTAGAGTAGTTCTAGCATTATATTTTGACAGATCTGCACCTCACCTAAAACACCTCCCCAACCCCACCCCGCCACTTCTCCCCTTCCTCATACTCTCAGGGTCTGTCTACCCATAGAAGGGCTCAGAATTGAGCTCCTTCGATTTCCCACAACTGTTCTTTGCTAGAGCTGAGATGTCGGCAGTTCCTGCCACTGCCACCTGATCACTCTGGCAAATATTTATCTTTCAAGCTTGTCGTGATCACCTCCCAGAAGGTGAGCTATCTAAAAACAATGAAACGATTGTTGCTATAAGGCATTATGTTTGGGGGCAATTTGTTACACAACAACAGATAACCAGAATGCCTATTCATGGTATGATAACAATGCATAAAAATACATACGTGCCAAAACAATAAACAAGTACGTAGCAACCATAAACACTGAACTAGAGATGGTGGTAATCACTCCTGTAAAGCCCCTTGTTTGCCTCTGCTGTAGAACAGTGGATCTTAATTGTTTGTTGTTGTCATTTTGTTTTGACAGTAATAAAAACGTTAAATGGCACCCGCTTAGAGGACATGTTCCCACAGGCAAGCCCAAATATCCATCGGTGGTCACTGTAAATTAGACTACTGGCCGTGCAGCAGCCATCAGGAGCTGGGTTTGCGGGACCTAAAGGGTTTGCGGGGCCTAAAGCATCCACAAATTGGGGGAACCTCTTTCAAAAAAAATTTCTGCAATGAGATGTAAAAGTAAATATTTATCAAAAATATATATATAACTAAATAAATATATTTAGAATGTGAAATCACAAATTTGGTAAAGCTAACACATACCACCAACATACAGAAAAATAATATTTTTATTAATGCCCTTTATGGCATATCTTTCTCAAACTATTTTTCTCAAGTTTTGGCTGTTCAGTCTTTGATTGGCTCTTCACAGTATACCAGTGTAGGGGACAGCATTTTCTGAAAAGAAAATGGAAAGACAATTTAGCTTTTTCTTCCAGCATAGTTAATAAAGTTCTTATTTATTTATTGAGAGTTTCAAAAGTCTCCGTCAGCTTTAACTTTTCTTATTGATGTAATGTAAATTTTGAGGATTATTGTCAAATTTGGGGAGATCTCTATCTGGCCTTTTGTGCAGGACTGTCAGATTCCAGGGCATATCAAGTTATCTTTCTTGTGACTAATCTTAAATTCTCTGACTTGAAAATGTATGCGGCATTTATAGTTGCATATGCCACATTTTGCAGTAGATTCTTGACAGGAGAGAAATTCTATTTCCTTTTTTTTTTTCTTTTTGAGGGGGGTAGGGACAGAGGGAGAGAGAATCTCAAGCAGGCTCCATTCCCAGCACAGATCCTGACGTGGGGCTCCATCTCACGACCCTGAAGTCATGACCTGAGCAGATACCAAGAATCTGAAGCCCAAGTGACTGAGGCACCCAAGTGCCCTGAGAGAATTTCCAGTTCTAATTGTTACTGGTGGGGTCAAAATCTTCTTTTTACGATTGTACCCATCTACTGATTGGACGGATTTACCCCAGACTACATTTTTTTCTGTACTTCCCAAACATTATTTTCCTTCTACTCTCCACGTACTATTGGAGCTTTCCCCCCACCCCCACGTTCCTATCACCTCTGAGTCTAAGAACACAGGACCAGAGAGACAAAGGGTACCTGTGTTCTGGTTTGCTCCTCTAGGGCTTGAATCCGGGAAGCTGAAGTGAAAGAGACTGAAGGGATTACAAGAAGCAGAGGAGGTTTGGAACCCAGGACCCTCCCCCATTTGGAACTTGGGGAGGAAAGGGCTGCACAGAATGGGCTTGCTCCTTTAAGAAATGCTCACTGCAGGGGCGCCGGGGGTGGCTCAGTGGGTTAAAGCCTCTGCCTTCAGCTCAGGTCATAATCCCAGGATCCTGGGATCGAGCCCCGCATCGGGCTCTTTGCTCAGTGGGGAGCCTGCTTCCCTTCCTCTCTTTCTGCCTGCTTGTGATCTCTGTCAAATAAATAATAAATTAAATCTTTAAAAAAAAAAAATGCTCACTGCAGATTAAAAACAATGGTGCATGGGTGTTACGTGGCAATGAGTCTTGGTCCTCCCTCTGAGCTTCCCTTGGTTGAGACCTGGTTGTCACCGTATATCCCCTGAAGGACTGGGAAGGTAGCTGAGTTGGGAACCAGAGGGCATGCCTGGGAGTACAGTGCTCAACCTAAACCAGGAATCAGATGAAGGTTGTAGGTAACTTAGGCAACTCAGACAGATATACCACACCAAGGTGACCTGAATCAGCAAAAAAGAGCACTGGGTGCTGGACACACCAAGAACAAAGTACAGGCAGGTCAACTCCAATGGCATGGATGAGTGGAAGGTGCCCAGGGACCAGACTAGACAAGCGGCCTCATACCAAAGCCCAGCGATGCCCCACACAAGAGCCCTTGGACACGGCAGGCCCCCACCCCTTGCCAGATGGTCACCCACTCTGTCCGCAGCCCTGTTCCTTTAGCTATTGTTCTAAGAGGGAGTAGAAAACAATGGAGCCTAAGATATCAGACTCAGATTTACAAATCACAGGGGAAGATCCCTGAAATCTTCTACCAAGACTTATTAACGATATCTATCAGGTTCTTATATATACCAAGACTTATTAACGATATCTATCAGGTTCTAATATATGTCTGGTAATTCATGTTACCATAAAAATATTTTTAAATCACTTTTTTTCAGTTAAGCTTCATAATATCTCCAAAACAGAGTACTACTCCTATACCCATTCTACACTAAGAAGCATGAAGCCAAGAGTAATTAAATAATTTGCCCAAAGCTACCCAGTTTATAAGATAGTGGAACTGGGCTTTGAACTCACGAGTAGAACTCGGGAGTGCACATTTAGAACTACTAAGCTGATTACCTGTAGCAGCTTGAGGACTCTAGGTGTACAATACCAATAGCAGTTGGCCTGACTCTCCCCCAGCATGAGTCCCTTCCTTCTTACCACGTGACATCAGCGGTAGCTCTCAGAAGATAACGTGATCGCTGCTCCGGTGTAAGCAGTGTGGCCAGCTTCTCAAACGCAGACCTCACAGTGCTTCAAGGGAGAGTCCCCTGTTGCTGGAGAAGAGCTGTGTGTTCGCTATTGCTATTCTGTGGCTACTACACCAGGCCAAGGTTGCCCTAATCTCATACCCATTCTCTGCTCCATTCTAGAAGCCTCTGGAGCATCTTAAAGATATGCTCACTCCCAGCACAACATGTAGTGCATATTTTATATCCATGGAAATTCATCCTTAGAAATAATCACACTTGCTGCAGATAGCCCAGAAACTGGAGCAGTTATGGGCTCCAGATTGCAATTCTGACTCTGTGACAGGATCACTTGAAAATGTATTTATCCGTCATGCACCTTCATTTCCACAAAACTGAAGGGGGTGCAACACACCGTTATCACTTATAGGCTGGTTGGTTGGTTTCCTCTTGAGCAAGTATTCCTGCTCAACTGTACTTCTCTGTCCAGCTGCACCGTCTCCTCCAGCACCCCTCCCATCAGCATCTGCTTTCCTCCGAGTTCTTACAGACAAAGCCATCTCCTTGCTGGTGCTGACAGTGCCCATGGAGAGAGCTAGGATCTGTGCCAAGCAGGCAGACTGCTGATGCTCCTGGAGCCTCTGGTCCAGTGGGCACCACAGCTGAGAAGATTCCATACAGAGGCAGTGAGATCAACCTCCAAGCAGACCTGCCATGCTTTGTTCCAAGCAGCTCTGCTTGTGCCTAAAGATTCTTAAAGACGTTGCAATTTCTTCCTCTCACCTCTTGCTGGAAATGCCTCAAAGTCTCATGAAGCCAGTTCCTCTGTTTCTGGTCTCTCTCTTCTAACCGAGAGTCCACAGCACCTTCCAGATGTTGTGCCTCTCCTCTGCCACTCACTTCTCACCCGACGCCTCACCAGTCTTACTTGTCCTCCCTGCAAGGGCATTGGATATTTGACCAACCCAGCACAAAACAACGCACACTGGTGATAAACATGGGTGCAAAGCCAAAAGGGACTTGAAGGAGAAATATTGTCTTCACTAACTATATTTTGGCCCTTGCTCAGGAAAGCAGAATTGCCCTATAACAGATCTTAAAAAATACTTGGGAATTTCAGCATGGGTTCAATATTTTCTTCCTGTTCTTATTTTAAGTATGTAGAACCAAAAACGTGCCTGTCCATCTGGAAAAGAGCATTTTTAGATTTTTAGATTTTTAGATGGGTGTATTTAAATCTGAAGGTCAAGACCAACAACACCCTACATTCCAAATTGGAACTCTGTCCTCACATACATTCATGTTTTCTTTTAGTTCATCCTGAATGATGGTGAGTGACAGGATTTGTCAAATGCAATGAAGAAACACTAGGGGAATCATCATGATGGTAGGTGGGGACTTGCTCTTGATAAGATAAAAGCAAGTTGCATCTTACCAGAAGCATTGCTGTTGTAGAGAAGGACACACAATCTTTCAAGTACTTTAAAAAGGAAAACTATTTTCAAAGCAATTTTAACATTTTTCATTATGCTTATATGAGAACCGAGGGGCTGGTAGCCATTCTGGGAATGAGGTTAAACACTATGCACAGACTAAGACCTGGCAACTTCCCAAAATTAAGACAGGAGAGCTCCAGGAAACCACTGAAATTCCACGGGTACATATAAATGCTCCAGGAAGGTTGGAAGGAAAATAACAGGTCTCTGGTGAAAACAAAACAAAACAAAACAAAACAAAACAAAAACAGGAAAAGAGATATTTGGAGATAAAGGAACTAGTTGTGAACAGTTGAAGAATGGGCAGAAGAAGCCAAGAAGAAGTTCAATTTAGGATGGTAAGAAAAGTCTGACAAGCAAAGAAGTGCCCTTTGTGGGTCAGAAAGGAAGAAAGAGAAATTCAGCATCAAAAATTCAGGAACCCCAAAAAAGGAAGTAAATGGAATGTATTTAAGTCACATATGATCCTGGGGAATCTGCATCTGCTCACCAAAAGATCGTGCTCCCAAATCCCACAGCAAGAAAATGAAGAATAAAATGACCTTGGTTTCTCTTCTATTATTTCCCAGCATCTGTGAAAGCAATCTGGCCCGCTATTCCCTCTTGGGTTGCAGGGAAGGGGAGAAGCATACAGACAACAAAAGTGGGAGGGAAATATAAAGGACAGCAGGATCAAGTATCTCAGTAGAGGAGAGACCTGGGAGTACTGTTGGGGAAACAGCCTGAGATGAGTGTGGGATCTGTGGGCAGGGGTGGGGTGGGCAGGGATCTGGTAGACTTGTGCCTTAGGGGGTCTACACTGGGCTTGTAGATAGTGATCACAGCCCAGAGACAACTTTGTAGGCTCAATAGATCCTTGGAAAATTAGATCTTTTGCTGTTCAATGAGTATGAGTATTTTAAATCTAAGACTCTGCCTGGTTCCCCAGGTAGCATACATGGGGTATATGGAGTATTAGGATATGGTACTGGGCACAAGTTACCAATCTACCACGGTTGCCAAGATAGCTCTTCTCTCCTGCCAGTGAGATCTCTGATCACATCTGCAAGTCTTTAGCAGTTTCCTCCAACATAGACTGGAACATAAAGGGCAACATTTGAATTTAAACTCATACGCAGCTTCTTGTAAACCCTTTTTGGAGGACACAATCTAATCTTGAAGGGAAACCTAGACTATTTCATTACTCGAAGTGGAATAATAATTGATAATACATTAGGATGCTTTTAGCTGAAAATAACAGAAAACCCAACCAGGAACATCAGCAACAAAAACGAGGAGGTAGTATCTCCTGTAACAGTAAGTTCAAGGGTAAAATGGTTTCAGGGTTGATAAGCTCACTGTTCAATGACATCATTAAGACAACTGGTTGCACTGTGTTTTCCAATTTTCTATTTCTTCCTCTGCTCTTCCTTCCTCCAACCAAAAGGTTGACCTTTGTCCACACATTTATCCTCTACAGTTGCAAACCTGCCACCAAAGTTGTAAGTGCTCCTTAGAGTGCAACAGTGTGAACAAAAGATGATCTATTTCCTGCCTTGGATCTCTTTTCTTCAGAAGCAATTTTAATTTAGTTTTTTTTTAAATTTTAATTTAAGTTTTCCTTAAACTTTCTTGCAATCTCTCTGCTCAAAATTGCTACTCATGCCAATTGCTCAACTAATTTTTGACAAGGAAAATGGCCTTGCTGTGATTGGTTGGATGTAATCAAGATCCACCCTGCTTTGGGCTGAAACCAGCTTTCCCAGAAGCACATAAGTTGTGTTTATAGCCTACCAGATATAAGCATAACTTATATCTTAACATCTGAACAAAGTTGAGATATTATTAGTTAAGAAGGGAGGAATGGCTGATGGAGAGGCAGCCATATTATTTGTCTTAGAGAAGAACAGCTGTTCCTCCTGCTCCAACAATCCATTTGCCACAAGGATAACAACTGTTCCACCCTCCACCCCCAAATTTGGGTGTAACACTGAAGAAAGGAAGGCTAGGAGCAAGTTTGGATGCCCTGACACCCAGTCAAGAATTCTACAAGTGCCAGAAAAATTAATGTTGAGTTGTAGCAGCTTATGTTGAAACACACCACCAATGGAGAAGCAGAAGTTGTACCACTGATGGTGAGAAAGGACCTTCCCAAACCCAGTAAGTACCAGTTAGATGTTGTTCCCGTTCATCCCTTGGCCTGGTTGTTTAATAGAGGTCCTGGTTTCTATGAGGCCTTATATGAGGCTGAAAATCCAATTAATCTTATTATCTCACATATCCTTATAATATAGTCTCCCATAACTTAAAGTAACTTTAATAAGTTGGATTTTTCTCTGTGGAAAGTTAATTTAACCTGGAGCCCCAGGGTTGGGAACCAAATGAGACCTACAGATTTATTTTATCCTCACATATTTAGCCTATAAAGTCATTTTAAAATTTCCAAATTACAAACATTTAAAAATCAAGATATTACATATTTTAAAATCTGGATTTCTGGATTTTTCTCAAAAAATCAGATCTGACCATGGGGTCACATGGTGACCATTGTCTGAAGCTGACTAGTGATTTCCCTCTGCGACCCACCCCCCCACGCCCCCCGGCTTTGGGAGAGAAGTAGATTCTCCAGCTTGCTACAGACTCCATTTCATATTCATCCGCCTGCTTGATTCATCCTAAGTTTATGGCCCCTGGTTACCTACTCAAAACTACACGTGGACTTGCCCAATGTGCCTGAATTTGATAAATCCAAGAGTCATAGCCAGCTCGATCTGAGATTGAAAAGCAAATGCATACATAAAGGTAGAGACATAAGTGTGTAATGCACGACAGGAGACATACGATCTCCAAGAAGGGCTGAGACATGAGGCCCATCCCCCGAGGAAAAACATTCTGAAACTCATAGCCGGGGCGCCTGGGTGGCTCAGTAGGTTAAGCCTCTGCCTTCAGCTCAGGTCATGATCTCAGGGTCCTGGGATCGAGCCCCGCATCAGGCTCTCTGCTCAGCAGGGAGCCTGCTCCCCCTGCCCCCCCCCCCCGCACCTGCCTCTCTGCCTACTTGTGATCTTTCTGTCAAATAAATAAATAAAATCTTAAAAAAAAAAAACAACCTCATAGCCCTCCTCCCTCTCCCCACAAATCTTGGGAAGCTGGCCAGTCCTGACAGAAGAGAAAGAGGAAAGAATCAAACATGCTATTGTGTTCTGGTCTAGTCTACAACAATCACCATGTCAGGGGAGGCTGGAGAGCACTAGATCTGATTACCTACTGATGGTGATTTCAACTTGCAGAACAAGCCTGTTCCATTAGTGAGTGTATACAATTACTAACTGATATGCTTTTGGGATCTTACCACAATATTCTTCTCAGGGATTTCTCACATCGGGCGCCATCTCCTACACACAGACACACAGATATATACACAGGTACACATACACATACACATACACAAATACCATGCTCTTATCTTGATAAGTCTGCTAGCAGGTGGCCCAAATGGACTCTGAAACCTGGCTCTGTTTGTCAGCATTCTATACATGTTTCTCAAGGTCCTTTTTTTCCGCCTTTAATCCCCACTTAATGCCCACATCACTTAAAACCTATCTTCCTTACTGAATGAATGTCAGTGTCCAAAACTGAAAAGCCAGGGATGGGAGTGGAGGGCTGGTTCTACCAATTATTTTCAGTAAGTGCCTAATTCCAAACTAAATCAGAACTGTAAAAATGTACTAACTTAACATCGCAGGGTCTCAGTCCAGAAATAGCCAACATTCAATATGAACAAAAATGTGCATAGCATGATACAAGGCTACATGTTGAAATGGACGATTGAATACAGACCATTTAGCTAGTGAGATGACAGAAATAGTTCTTAAAAATTAAGACAGATAAAAAGAAATCAGCAAAACAGGAAACTAAGTATCATAGAGATTACTGTGGCCTTTGGAGAAATTTCTATCAAACTGGTTGCAGCCATAGGGAAATTAGTCTGGTATAATAAGATCAGACATTTGGAGTCCAAAGCCCCTCTTCAAGTGTGGTAGGATACAAACAATGCTTCCTCCTGATAATGCAGGGTAAGAGAGTCTTCTGTCTGTCCTTCTTTCTGGTGGCCTAAGGTACGTGCCTCAGGAAAATCCTGTTGAAAACAGAAGGGCTCATTCTACCTAAAGAGTTTTGGCACCTGGAATGTAGGCTCTGGGAGAACATCAAGGAATTGGACATTCTCTAGAATTCCTCTCTGATCCTTTCATCACCCTAGGAAGTGCCTGAAAACAGTGATTAGTCAAGGAACTGGGAACAGAGAAATACTGCATAGATCTTGGTGGGTTTGTCTCCATTATCCAGTTCAACCGAATTCAATCAAAACTACTCTGTGCCCCAGCACTGCACTAAGGGAAACAACAAATGTGAAAGAAGTTTATGACAAAGCTCTTGACTTGAAGAAGCTTGCCATCTTTTTGGGTAGGCTGAAGCTATACATATGAAGGAATCAGAGAACAACATAAGACTATAACTGAGCATGAAAACAGATCTAATCTTTGCCTAATCTTGGGTTTCTTAGGTACCATTCCACAAATACATTTGTTAAATTATAACTAATTTAATTTGGTATAATTTAATAAATTAAAATCTATCATTGGTCACAGTCCAGCACAGCTAAAACAAGTAGATAGATAATGTCAAGGGTTAAAAAGAATGTGGAGCAACTGGGCCTCTCATACATCAATGATGGAAGAAGAAATGCTAAAACCACTTGGGAAAATTCTTGGGCAGTGTCTGTAAATATAAATATACCCTATGATCCAGAAATTCCACTCCTGGATTTATACCAAACTCACATATATTTTCACCAAAAGACATACATAAAAATGGTCATAGCTGCACTATTCATAATATTCCCCAAACTGGAAACCACCCAACAGCCATCAGTAGCAGAACAGATCTATAGGATATTCAGGCTATAAGCTACTGAAGAGCCATGGGAATCAACAAACCACAACTATACCCAACAATATGGATGAGTCTTACCAACATAATGTGGAGCAGAAAAAGGAAGACCAAAAAGAGAGAGAGAGAGAGAGAAAGAAATACATACAATATAATTGTATTTGTATAAAGTTCAAAAGCAGATAAAACTGATCTATTATGGTAAAACTCCAGATAGTGATTACTTTGTTCAGGAAGGGTAGTTATTGAAATGACAGGCAAAAGGAGGGCTCTGGGGGCTGATCATGATTTATTTCTTGATCTGGGAGGTGATCGCATGAGTGAGTGTTCACTTTGTGCAAATTCACTGAGATCTTTGTGATTTGCACACATTTCTATATAATTTGTCAATAAAAAAATCCATACAAGGGTCACACTGAGTATCTTAAACACATCAACATTTCCTAAAGATCTCTACTAATGGGGAACTGGAGCCCAGAAGATTTGTAGAAATTTACTCCCAGCAGTCTTTGACTGGGACCAGGAATTGCAAGTTTCTGAACTCCCTGTTCTGTTACTGATTCTCTACACAATTTTAGAAAAACATTACTTGTCATACCTCTATTTTTAAAAATAGCAAGTTTGGCTTTCATTCTTCAATCACCAGCTAATAGGTTTGCCTTTAAGGGTAAAATATGTGAAACTGCCCAACAGTTGATGCTTTCGACATTAAATCAAAATGAAAATTCAAGTCCCTTTCAATTTTCATGATGGGTAACAAATTTCTGCTGCACAGAGGGAATGGGTTGTTATTGTCCAAAGGAAATCATTATCATTCTCATGCTCTGCTCAGCCCACAGGTGAAGGTTAGACTGCCTGCCATAAATCTTTACGTGGAAGCCAAGCTCTTGTTTCCTTTCCTCTCAGAGGGACGGGGACAGGTGCTTTCTCAATCTTTATGTGGATGGATTCCCTAGCTCTGAGGAACAGGAGAAGAAACAAGTCTTAGCAAAATATGAGCCAAAATGTAAAGAGTTGGTCTGATTGGAAGGGGAACTGGGGCTGTCATTTATTAGCTGGAAAATTTTAACAAGTCATTCCACCCATCTAAATTTCAATTACCTCATGTTTAAGATGAGATAACAATCCCTTTCCTATTTAAGTCATAGGGTTGCTTTGAGGTAAAAGTGAGACCACGGTATGTAAAAGTTTTTTGGAAACTAGAAAATGCTACCCAAATGCAAAGGATTAGAATTGTGTTAAGAATGCTTGGTAGACTCTCTTGTTTTAAAGTCAAGTGTCCAGGGGCTGAGGATATAGCACAGTGAGTAAGACAGACAAGGTCCCAGCACTCAAGCAGCTTATGTGGTGGGGAGATATCTTCACAGATAGTAAAAGGCCAAACAAAAAATAAGACGACTTCGACAGTCAATAACATTGTCATAACATGATGTAGTGACAGATGGTGACTACACTTATCATGGTGAGCACTGAGTAATGTGGCATTGAGAATTGTGCAATCGCTATGTTGCACACCTGAAACTAACAATAAATAAATAAACAGGATGAGTTGGGTTAGTTAAAAAGTGCTATGAAGAAAAGAAAGCAAAGCAGTGCCAAAGAGTGACTAGAACGTTTCATGAGGTTGGACGACCGCAGACAGCCTCCCTGAGAGGGGGCCATTGAGGCTGTGTCCTGAAAGTGAAGAGGAAGCGTGAGGGGCCCCAGATGGGCAGAGGCAAAGGTGCTGAGATGGCAGGGAGCTTCACACATTTGAGTACCAGACAGAGAGCCCCTGTGTCTAGAGCAGGGAGAGATAGAGGTGGCCTGAACAGCAGGGAGGGGCCAGAGCACAGAAGACAGCATGGATTGTGCTAGAAGCTGGTCACTTAGGGAAAGGGTGCAGGTAGAAAAGAGGGCACAGGACAAAGACTTGTGGATAGCAAAGGAAGACCTGACAGCAAAAGACTTTTCTCCCAGGGAAATAGCTTCTCAGCTGTTTAAAAATCATAAAATCAAATAAAAATCAAATCACTTAATAAATCATAAAATCAGGCCTTACTTCTGACCTGCAGGATTTCAGATAAACACCACTCAGTTTCCAGAGATGGATTCACTTTGAACTGGTCAAGGGTGAGCTTCGGAGTGCCCCTTGTACAAGGCTCTTCCAAGGTCCTGGGAGGGTACTCCAGCATTCTTGCAATCCAATTTGGTATTCTTTTTCTTTAAAAGGTCTCCCCAGACCTGCCCCTCCCCCTGAATGTGTCCAAATGCTATTGCAAATTTCTAGAATCAGAGCTTCAGCAACAAGCCAGGACCCAGAGGTTTGTAAATAAGCCTCCTTTTGACTACTCAGGTCCTTTTCAACCAGCTCAGGAAGCCTGAGATCAACATTTCTGTGGGCTCCTCTACTTACTACTTCTCTTTCTTACTTGACCCTGGGGCCAGACTTCCTACAACCTGACCCTAGCTAACCTTCCCAGCCTCATTCCCCATGGGTTCTCCAAGCCTTCTCCCTCTTCTGCCTCCCCTACTTCCCCATACCCGTAAAAAGCTCCAGCAACTTCTTCCTGTCCTGGCAACCAGTAAATCCTCTCTTGGCTCCGTATTTTTACACATGCTATTCCTAGTGCCTGAATACTCTTCCCCGCTCTTCTCCTGTCAAGCCCTTGTCGTACCCATACTCTATAAAACTGGAGCCCTCTTATCCTCCTCCTCCAATTACGCCCATGACACTGAACGCATCACCCCATGAAGACACCAACCTCACTGTAGTCAGAGTTACTCATTTCCACAGAACCGATGTCTGTTCTGATGCCCCCCACAGCACACTGGCTTAGTGGATTCCTTGAGAACAGGTTTATTCATCTGCATTCTCTTGCCCCATGCGAGGATCTAGTACATCAAGTAGTGAATCAGGGGATGGCAACCTCCCAAATGCTTAGCAAGAGAAAACATGAGGGTTTGAGGAAACTTCTAGTTTTGCCAACATAGCTCTAAGCTCTCCGCCCTCCCCACCCCCGCCAATTCACACACACGTCTATCCCAGCATGCCCCGCGCCTAGTGAACACCGGGTGGTCCGTAAGTGGTTGCTGGCAGCATGATTGAGCACCAGTGCCCACCTGCGAGCTCCCGGTTGGGAGCTCATTCTCCAGTGCAAGGTGGAGCACCGCACTTACTATACCCAAAACTTAGTAAATGGCTCATTTCAAATAGCAAAAAGTATTATGAAGACCTTAAAAGGACGATACAGCTAGAGGAAGGGAGCCCCTGTGGACGGAGCACCAGAGTCCACCACTCCCAAGAAGTAGCAAATGACCGCAGCTTGTCACTGGAATTTGCTCCACACACAAGAAGGAACCTGTCCGGTTCTCTCAGGGCTATGGGTTTGGGAAGGAGGCCAGTTTGACTTGGTGGGGGCTCTTCCCCCACCCCACCCCCACCCCCACCCCCAGCAAAGCTTTCCCAGGGCTGCCCCAGGCAGCCCGGTGGAGGAATGGCCTCAGTGTTTACTAAACAAATCAATGTGATTATCCTGTCAAGATCTGAAAGACAAAGACAAAACACTTAGCATAAATACAAGGCCACCTATTCAATGAAAGCCTCAAACCAGGGCAGCTAAAAGGCTGCATATAAAGCAGCCAGGGAGTTTTATTAAAAGTGAGTTACATAACTTGAGACTTGCTTGAGACTCAAACAAAGGCGTTCTTATCTCAAGGTTAAAGAAAAGAATTAAGACTAGCGGTCTCCAAGCACTTCGCCTATAAACTTTCTGCGGACAGCGAGGCCCCAAGGGCAGGAGGGGGGGTGGTGGAAACTAGGGGTGACCAAGGCCTCAGGTGGCATGCTGCTCCCTGGGGTTCATCGGGATGTCTTGGGCGGGGTGTTGCTCCCCACTGGTGGTGGAATCACAGGGCTGTCCCATCATCACCAGCTCACCACTCAAGACTGTTCTGTTCTGCCAACCCCTCCTGCTGTGGTTAAGAAACCCCAGAGGTGACCCAGTCAGGTACTGCAGGACAGGGACCAGAACTCCTGCCATCCTGGCCCGTACCCCTTCCGCTCTGCCCCACTGCCTGCACCTTCAGACATATCCATGGAAACCGGGTCAGCAGCTGATGGCTGGAGGGAGCTGTTGGGGGTGTCCCTCACACACTGGCAGAGGTAGCCCCTGCCCCCCAAGGCTTCTCCTTCTTTTCTTTCTTCCTTTCTTTCTTTCTTTCGTTCTTTCTTTCTTTCGTTCTTTCTTTTTAAGATTTTTTTTTTTTAATTTTTTTTTTTTAAAGATTTTATTTATTTATTTGACAGAGAGAGATCACAAGTAGACACAGAGGCAGGCAGAGAGAGAGAGAGAGAGAGAGAGAGAAGCAGGCTCCCTGCTGAGCAGAGAGCCCGATGCGGGACTCGATCCCAGGACCCTGAGATCATGACCTGAGCCGAAGGCAGCGGCTTAACCCACTGAGCCACCCAGGCGCCCCTCTTTTTAAGATTTTATTAATCTATTTGAGAGAAAGAAAAAGAGAGTGAGAGCAGGGGGAGGAGCAGAGGGAGAAGCAGACTTCCCGCTGAGCTGGGAGCTAGGGTTGGGGCTCCAGCCCAGGACCCTGGAATCATGACCCAAAGGCAGATATTTAACCAACTGAACCACCCAGGTGACCCTTTCTCTCTTTCCTTTCTCCTCCTTTCTTCTTTCTCCCCTTTCTTTCCCAACCTGGCTCTGTCCTCAACCCACTGAAGACACAGAGGGACCCTGATGCTTTGTTTTGTCTCATGGGTGGCAATGGGAGGCCGTGCAGGCTGGAAACAAATGTTTCTCTTTCAACCTCCTCTGCCCCTATTTCAGTCTAAACCTTGCCCACCCAGGTCTCCGACCCCTTCATCCCTGCCCCAGCCTTTTCCTCACTACTCTTGATTGTCTCTACTAGAAAACTGCTCATGTTTAAGGCAGAACCTGCCAGAAGGTCATTATATTTTAATAGGGCACTTTTGAACGCCCAGCAGCTTTCACCAAGAAACAAGGTCCTATCAATGGACATATTTAAAAGATAAATTCTTTGAGACAGGGACTTCTGGACCTCTCTGAGATTACAATTTAGAGGTAATCCTGCTACTCCAAGGGGAATCGAAGCTACCCAACTCCACCACCGCCTCCTTCAGAGAGCAGTAATCCAACCCTGGTGTCTGTCACCTGCCCCGCCCAGGGGCTCTGCCTTCAGTGGAACCTACACTCTTTGAGCTGTGTACCCTGAGACCACACCCTTGGGTGCTATTGTCCTTAGGGATGTACTAAGCTAGTCGGCTCAGAACTCCTGACTTGCACAAACGAGAAAAGGGCTACCTCTGAGCCAGTATGTGAGTGGTTTATAGCTTTAAATCCAGCAGGATGAGGTCCAAGCTGGTTCTACGGAGGGACAATGAAGAAGTTCTTTGTTTGGGGGACCTGCCGGGCTAGGTTAAAGTACCAGGCAGGCTCTTGCAGCTTCCGTAGACTCCCAGGAGTGTTGGCATTACACAATCTCTAGCCGGACAGACAGGCAGAACTGGCAAGCTCGCGGGAACACAACGAGGTCTTGGGAGAGAGCTTTTTCCCTGCAACCCTGCCAAGGTTCCCAATCACACTGGCTCTAGATTTAGGAACTTGAAATGACAAAATGATAAGGTCTGAAATTTATTTTGCCACTCCAAAGAAAATTGTAAGACTCCCCACAAGCTGGAAAATTTTCTAAGTGTTAATTTTGAATAAGTGGCTTTTCCAAAACCCTTCGGCATTAGCCAAACACACAGGAGAGAATGAAAACTTGCCTTTCTGGGGGACCAGGTCCTGCAAAGCCCCTATCTCTTTACTGGGCAGGGTTTGTCTTGAACTTGCATCAAAACAAAGGGTACCAGCAGCAAAGTGGGTGGCTGGGTTGCTGGGTTGTTTTGCATTTTTCTATCATCTTATTTAGAAAGCAAATATTATTATTGCTTATTTTGGCTCCCTACAAGTCAAATGGTCTTTTGGATCAAGCACATTTCAGGCTTAGTAATGAGTCCGGGAGAGAAGGCACAGGGTGTATGAGAGCATGTGTTTAAATTTCTAGTGCTGCCTTTAGAACAATCCAAGAGTGAAGTCTCCCTGGGGTATCCAGCTGCTCCCAGAGGGTACCTCCCCCATCTCCAGCAAGGAATAAGCCAGGGAGACCAGATGAGTAAAACAGGGAGAGGGCTGCCTCTTCTGTGGCATCCAAGGGTTGGGCCTGATGACTTCTGGTTGTACTTCTGGAAACTACCATCCACCTCTACTGAGCTTAGCCATAGGAAAGAGCCATAGAATATCTCCATGGTGTCTCCTGCAGGGATGTCATTGAAAACATGGAAGAACCATCATGCAAGACAGTCTTTATGAGGATTCTCAGGACAAATTTCCTTCTGGCCTTAAGACCACAGACACACATCCATCTCTTGAACAATTATACCACCTTAGGATATTTGCGTGCATTCTTGCGAACGGTCTTCAGAACCCAGACATATCTTCTGGAAGGATCATATATTTGTAGTTCTATCAGGGCTCCCCTCGGGGGATCTGCCTCCCCAGACCCTCAAATCCCAGAGAACACCTCCCAGGAACCATCAACCCAGACCCAGAGCTTCAAGAAGCCTGACCTCAGCCCAAAAGCAAATCTCTATGGACATATCATTCTTTCAATACCAAATAGTTCATATGACAAATACGTATAGAGCACCTACCATGTGTCAGAGGATATGGACATGAACCTGACAAGCACAATTCCTTCTTCTCATAGAGTATGCAGCCTAATAGAATTTACCACACTGGACCCACCTGAGTTTGTAGATATGCCAATGAAATTAATAGGCAGCTAAGGTAGAAACCTGAGAAAAAGACCAGAAGACCAAGTTAACAGCAACAGCAAAAAGATAATCTGAGTCAGAGTGAAAGAGAAGAACACTTAGAGAAAGTGAAGGAACTAAATTTCTGTTAGCTGTGTAATCTTAGGCAAGAGACTTAACCCCTGAGTTCCCATATCTAAAAAACGATAATAACCCAAAGGCTTACAGTGAGAAATAAATGAGATAAAGCACTTAACACATTGATAAACCTTCTTGCACATGCTCTATAAACATTTCTTTTGCTATTCTCCAAGGAGTGCTGAGAGGAGAAGGGCTCGTGGGATGGGCATTGTGGCCACATGACCTATTTCAGTGGGATTGGTGTTAGAAATGGAAATGCAGAGACAGTGGAAGGATCATGCCCATGATATCTCCGGAAGCCCTATTATTTGCAATGGAAACTATTTTTTCTCTTACACTACAAAAATTTCTAATCACGATCCACATACCCTCTCTCTTTAAAGATATGGTAACTCCCATTGTCCCTTTCATTTTACTGTTGAGAGCGGTTTCCATTTTATTGATCCTGGCCAACATTAGTAAGTTAGCACAGATAGAAAGTCCAGACCTTCTAACTCATGCCCTATGTTTGTGCATTTTCTGTTCTGAGGGAAAAGGAAATCAGTTTGGTTTCTTCTTTGTTCCTTTTTGGCAGTAGCAAGCAGTGTCACATGCCACAGACAAAGGTCTACACAGCACACATTCTAATTTAGGAGTTCCTTACAGCTGACTTTGGGGTTATTGCTTCTCTGAATAGTCAAATACCTCCTTAAATGTAACAGCCAAGTAACTGTTGGTTGCAGCCCTTGACCTAGAATTCTGAGATGCAAAATTTAGGGAAGTTCCAAAGATGTGGTTCCCTCTTTGGCTTACATGTCAGCCTCAGCAAATGGCTCACTTCTATGCCAAGGCATTGATCTTCAGTGTACAGTCTGGGCAATGAAAGTTGGATCTCGAAGCAGCAAGATCCTAAAATCCCAGGATTTTGAAAACCCAGTTTCCTTATCTTCTGAGCTTCATCCTACCCATCAGCCCCCGCCCACACCCATTCCTTTACCCCTACCCAGCCTTCGTGTCCCTAAAGAATCTTCTCCAAGGCCAAGCAGAGAGTAGCTCTATAAACAATGTGGTGAAAGGGAATACCCACATGGCCCACCCCCAGCACTGGTGCCCTAGGAGTTGAGACACACTTGAAAGAAATGACCTTGCTGTATGAAAACCAAGAAAGGCTAGGAGATGATGGAGAAACATGCTACTAGTAATTTCAACTCAAGCAGGATGAGCAGGCCAGTGATATGAATAGAAAAGGGGCAAATTTCAAGCCCTTGAGCCTTTATTCTCCATAGACCTTATAATGTTAATGAGCTACATTAGGCTCAACATAATCCCCCCCACCCAGTTACCTTCAGGGGATTGGTGGGCCCTTTTGACCCACTGCCAATGAAACTTGGGTGAAGAAAAACTGGGCATAAACTGGTACATCCAGGATCTAGAGTTAGCCTTGACTGCTGGCAATAGTTTTTGGACAGAGAAAATGTTTTTAGGAACCTACTCTATCATTGCTCTGCCCTATAAATTCAGGAGACCTACCTCTCCTGACTTCTTTATCTCCTCAACCTGGTCTCTTTAAGAACGTTGAGTGTTTATCAACTACTCATTCTGGTAGAGTGATAAGAAGGAATTCTCTCTTGTTTTCTGCGATAAAGTTTCTGTGTTCTGTTTTCTTGCTTAGGCAAGTAGCCACAAGTCTGGGAGATTTATCAATTTATTACCCATGCCAATTTTGGGACCTTGCAACTTTGAATCAAGCCAGAGATATTTGCTATGGTACAAACCTCGCAAGCCAGTGTGGAAAACTCAGGAGAGAATATATTTCCTTTGAACAAATTACTCAAGTTGACAACATCCCACCTCCCAGATCAATTGCCTATTGAATCTAATGCCTTATAGCCACATGACCCTTCAGGGAGAGCTTACAAAGCACGTTCTCATTTGTTATCTCCTGACCCTCCCAGCAGCGCTCTGCTGTGGGCTAGACTAGTGTTATCACAGAGCAGGCTCTGGACTATGAGCCCAAAGGAGAGGGCTCTGGCTCCAGCCACTTCCTTGATTGATGTCCTTTGGCAATTTCCCTTCAACTGTGATCCTCCATCTTCTCCTCTGCACATAGTAGCTAAAACACCCAGAGATGGATGGGACTAGCAAGGCTTTAGTTTCAGGACCTTCTGTTGCTGGATTTCTTTTCTCTCAGTGCCTGTGGGTCTTGGTCACACTGCTTCGAAGAAATGAAGAGGTAGACCAGATGAACAGTGTTGGGCAACAAAGCCGTTTACTGGACGATAATACAAAGCTCTGGAAGAGGGAGGGGATCTGAGAAGGTTGCCACCAAAGTTTGGTTTTTGTTCTTTTTTCTTTAAGACTTTATTTATTTGCTTGACAGAGAGAGCAGCAGAGCACAGAAGTGGCAGAGGGAGAAGGAGAAGCAGGCTCGCTGCTAAGTGGGGAGCCTGATAACGGGGCTTGATCTCAGGACTCTGGGATCACGACCTGAGCCAAAAGCAGTTGTTCAACCAACTGAGCCACTCTGGTGTCCCAACCACCAGAGTTTCTAAGTCTAGTGGTGTTTATGGGCTTTTGGGCAGGCTCTTTTAATTTGATCTAAACCTCCATGTGCCTGTCATCCAATCAGGTTTTTGTCATCTACCTATCACATGGGAAAGGGTGGAGGGCGCTTTCCAGGGTGGGTATAAAAATCCTTTTAAGGGTGGATTCTTCTTAGGGCTGATTGTAATAAGTTTCAGGACTCCCCAAACCTAGATCAGTCTCCCAATAAAGCCTGCTTAGTCTAGTACAAGAAGCCAAAATACGACCGGTATTTCTGTGGCCTCAGCTCTGACAAATGGCTCATGATGGTCACCATTCAGACCCGTGTACTAGGTGGACTTTCTGGTGCCCCTCCTGGATAGCTGCGAAGGGCTCATAACTGGCCCCGTCTCTGGAGAATTGCCTTCCACTGCATTGGAACCCCTTGTCCTGGAGATTACACCATCACCTCTATTCAAGGCAGTTGGCCAATGTCTGCTTAATATGGAATGGCCGCCCGTAGAAACAGCTGCAGCCCTGACTCAAGGTGAGACCAGCTCTGTGATACAATCCACAATCCTTTGGGATCAGATCGAAGCTAGAATGCAGCTGGGCTGACATCCTGGCTTAGCTCCTTCTTCTGTTTCATTCTGCTTCCCTCATTCCCTTTCTCCTAGAGCATTGCCCTTCCAAGTTATGTGTATCACATAAAGTGATAAGGAGAGTATCATCTTTTCCCATGTCAAAGCCTGTCTGGTCCACTTTCAAACACTGCCAAAAAGCCACGAGCCCCTGAGACCCACTGCAGCCAATGCTCAGGCTACCGCACAGATGTGTTTACTTATTCCATGACTAGCATCCCTGTCTGAGGCCCATCCTGGGCCCCTAGCCAAGCTCAGAGATCCAGAGTTCTAAGTACCTTTGGAACTCGGTGGTGGGAGGGTGGAGGCAGTGATGCAGAGCATTTGGTAGAACTCCAAACTGTGACCGCCCCACCTTTGGTGTCTTCTCTGAGCATTTGCTTTAGATGTTAGGAAGAAGACCAAATGATGAGGGGAAAAAAATGACTGGTAGCATCCTGTCTCTTTCAATCATTTTCTTGGCATTTTTTTTGCCGCAGGAGATTTATAACTAGCTCTTTGTCCCCACTGAATAGAAGACGAATCCAGGCTCTCCAGTGTTTACTGTCATTTTAGAGAAAGACAGAGTTTAGGAGGAAAGAGATTTAGAGCCTCTTTCTTTCTCATCTCTGACTTGGTTTGTGACTGTAAATGAATGAATTGTCACCCGTTAGCACTCCTGAGTGTGGCATGGGCATTTACTTCCACACCCCACAAAGAGAAAAGACTCTTGGAGAAAGATCATCATAAGAGCAAGACAATGTCTATAAAAGAGACATAATTTTTAAATCACCAAGAAGGACACATGAGAAATTCCTCATGGAGGGGAATAAAATGTGAGGCAGGAAGGAAGTGTTTAATACCAAGTGCTTGCTCCCTGAGGCCCTTAGCCCTAAAGGTAATCTAGAGATAACTAGCCTACCACTTCCTTACACAAAAGAGACAGGTATGGGCTTTGCACAGATTGTGAGGATCTAGGTCCAAATCCATGGGCATCATTCATAAGAAAGAAGAACAGGTGGGCCTGATGAGTTTAGGCAGGTACATTCCAGAAAGAGCTATCACAGGTTGGAAAAGCCCAGTTAGGGGACTACAGATCCAAGAAGCAGGGACCAGGGAACTCACCCAGATAAGGCTCCCAGTGTCCAACATGAAACTCACAGAATCCTGGCTTTTCTGGACAAGCAGATTCCTGTAGACATCCTTGGGGCTTATCTCAGAATGTGGGCAGTACTATATTGACAGGGGAGCAAAACACCAGGATTAACTGTGTGACCTTGGCCAACTTGTCTTCCATTTCCTCATCTGTAGTAATTCCTCCTTTACTCATCTTTTGGGCTGGTATCAGATTCTGTTTGAGGCAGTATGTATGAAATTGCTTTGTAACCTGTAAAGTGATAACTGTACAGGTAAGACAACAGTATCTGTGGATAGGTAAGAAGGGAGAGAGAAAAGAAAGCTTTCCAGAATAGGAAGAAAGGCGTTCCAAGACCTGTAGTCTCATCCAGCCTGATCTCTGAGCCAATGCAAGGCCAGGCTCACAATGAGGCAGAGCCTTCCTTGCTATTCAGGGGGAGCTGGAAAGAACCCCATGCCTCGTGTCCAGTGCTCCTGGCAAGAATAAAATCTGCCTTTGGGTGTCCTCAGAAGTGCGAACTGCAGTCTAGTCTTCCTATCACAGGCAACCACATATGGTCCATCTGTCAGACTGTTCTCTGCCATGATTTCTGGTTCCAATTCCCTCCCCAGCTCCCTATGGGACTAGGGCCCATCCTTAAGCTCTGATCCAATTGGCTGGGGCCCTGTTCCTTCCAATCTCTCCCCCAGGACAGATGGACATGTTGGATAAACATGTTGGATATACATAGAGCACCCAAACTCTCAGAAATCCTATCCTCTGCTCTCTACCTGCTCAACCCAAATAGAATCCCGCATGGACCAGCTCAGTCTGGATCACACTGAGAGCCGCTCCCCAAGCTTACTGGTTTGAACCATGGGTTCTACTCCTAGGGGAGGAGGAGTCTTCTGCCATTCCCTCCATCCCAGCCATTTCCCCCTTCACCCCTAAATCAACACCCCACAAACATTCTCTCTCCTCCCCACTGGGAGCCCACAGTATTCATAATGACAGTTTTTAATATCTTTGTCTAAAAATTTCAGCAAAGACAAGAAAGGCACAAGATAAAAGACTCAAAAGAAATAAGGAGCATGTACTTCTAAAATTTTCAAAGGAAGAATCAAACATAAAGTATTAGTGAAGGAAGCACAGGTAGATGAGTGATATTTGCATATTCTTTAAATTATAAATCAGTGTGCCACTCTTTTAAAAAAAATTTTTTTTTTACTTAAACAATTTAGGTAATTGAAGTGATGAAGTTTGTGGAACCCTGATTGCCTGTGAAATAAATATACCTTGTAGGTCTTGCACATACCACTGATGATTTGAGACCGTATAAACTTTGCCGATGTTCTGGATAATCCTCAAACAAGTGGAAAAAAGACGTTAAGCTTCCAGCCAAACAGAATGAGGCTGCTTTGGTTACTCATCTAACAGTTTGCAAAGATGACATATGGTGATTGTTCTCCTGCTAGGCCAGGCAGGAAGGGACCTTGGGCAGCTGAGTGAGGGTGGCATGTCCCTGAAAGTGTCGTCCCTGGAGCAGAGGACAGTACTCCTAGTGGCTTCATCTTGAGACCCCTGCTGATTGTAAACCAAGTGGCAGTTGTGAGAAGTGGCTTCAGGGGCTTGGATTGAACACTTGGGAGATGAAATAGGAAGACAGAGATGGGAGCAGAGACAGGAAATTGTCTACTTGGGAGGGGGGCTGGAGCAGCTTTTGATAAATCCTCTGAAGCCTTGGGATGGCCAGGGAGGGAGCCGTTTAAGCATCTGGTGGTGCTTCTCTCCCTCCAAGAGCCCGGATGAGAAGGGTAGGTCCCTGGATGTAGAGAAAGACTGAAGACATTTCTGGGTTTGGTGCTAGTTTCCCTGCTGCTTGGCAGCTGGTCAGAAATCAGATAGATGACTTTCTCCTGAAGTCACAGCTCAATCTACTCCCCTCTAAAATTCACCAATCTTGCAGCATCAAGGATGGGCATAGCCTCAAAGTAAGAATATGTAAGCATCTAGAAGAGGAATCCACACTTTGTTTTGTTTAGTGGGAAGTCTCTACTTCTTTGATCTTTACTATCAGGTAATGTGATTGATCGTTTAGGTCAAGTCTGGTAAACAAAGCAGGCAATTTGGGAACCAAAATCACAGTGGGAGCGTATGGTGTCCCTGACTAAGGTGGCTCCCAGGGGCTTAGCTGGAACTGGCTGGTTATTAACCTAGACAGCAGAAAGTACATTTCAGCAGAGGGCAAAGGTAATGAATGAGAGAAGAGGAGGAAGGACACTCATGAGGGTCAAAAGCTGTGCTCATGGTTACTCTTCTACTTAAAATCATTCTTTGGCTTCCCCTTGTCAAAGGGTGAACTCCAATCACCACTGTTCATCAGGGTGACATACAGGACCTGGCTCGGCCCTATCTCTTGACATGACCTCCAAACATTCAATTTCAGGCATCTAGATTCCTAGCAACTGGGATGATCTAGCAACTATTTGACCATGGGTCAGTTTTCCTCACCCTGGAATAATTCCTTCCCTTCCTATGCCTGGGAATTGCCTCTTCATCCTTAAGAATCAGGCCCCCCTCCCTAATAACCTGCCTCCCCCCACTGACCACCCCCACCTTGGGCACACGACCGTAGCCTATGCACTGCTTTATTAGACTCACTGATTTCATGAGTCTTTAAATCCCTGAAGGGGGAGCTGACCCTGTCTTATCACCCTCCATACCTCCAGTGCCCAGCACTGTACATGGCACGTACTATGTACCTCACTAATGATTGTTGAATCAAACTGAATTAAAATTGAGCATGACTCTGAAATAACAAGCCATTTCCTTTTTCTTGTTCAATTCACAAACAGGGTGAGAAGAAAAATAAAGTCCTATGTGCACAGCAAAGGAAACAGTCAACAAAACAAAGAGACAACCCACGGAATGGGAGAAGATATTTGCAAATGACAGTACAGACAAAAGGTTGATATCCAGGATCTATAAAGAACTCCTCAAACTCAACACACACAAAACAGATAATCATATCAAAAAATGGGCAGAAGATATGAACAGACTCTTCTCCAATGAAGACATACAAATGGCTATCAGACACATGAAAAAATGTTCATCATCACTAGCCATCAGGGAGATTCAAATTAAAACCACATTGAGATACCACCTTACACCAGTTAGAATGCATTTCACCTCCAAATAAAGAACAATTTCTACATGAATTTTGGATTTGCAAATTCTGTCAAAGTGTACGTGAAGGTAAAGCCAAATTTATCTCCTTGGTTCATCATCACACTTTAGACCCAGGACAACATTCAGTTAACTTTACTCATTAGTGATTGTAAGAGAAGTAGGTGTTCTGATTAATCAGACAAAAGAACCATCATGAAAGAAAACAGGACACCTGGATCCTGGGTCCTGGCTTTTCTGCTTACCACCTTCTACTGACTGTAGGCAGCCCACTTCACCTTAATTCCTCCAGCTTCATGGATTATAAAGCTTTCTTGTTTAAAATACCAGATAAGGTCACCTGGATGGCTCAGTGGGCTAAGCTCTGCCTTCAGCTCAGGTCATGATCTCAGGGTCCTGGGACTGAGCCCCACATTGGGCTCTCTGCTCAGCAAGGAGTCTTCTCCCCCACCCCCGCTCGGCTGCTCCTCCTACCTGTGCTCAATCTCTCTCTCTCTCTCAACTAAATAAATAAAATATTTTTTTAAATAAATAAATAATAAAATACTGGATAAGCTGTGAATTGATCTGCCAATATAAGGTGTCATTAGGTGTACCTGACCAATTCCCCAGGAATAAAAGTCAAATATATTCAACACCACAAAGTATTAAGCAAAACTCACATCTTTGTTTGATGATCCAGAAGGCCAGTAAGTGCTTTGGGCTCATCATTATAAACATCATTTACCCTTATACCATAAATGTGTAAATACCAGTTAATTTGTGCAAATACTTTGTGCAAATACCAGTTAATAGAAAGTTCCATTTGATAGAATGGTATATAAGCCAACCTTTGGATAATATTGTGATTTTGCTTTTGTTTTTGTTTCTTTAACAGGCACACCATGAAACAATCTAATGAGGTTACCACCAAAAGAGATTTAAGTTTTCATGAGTTAAATGCATAGTTAGGGCTGGAAAGGATTGTTTTACCTCCATCACTTTAATCACGGTTTACTGGTCCCGCGTGGGTTTGGAGGGATGGTGTCAGGCATTACGATGTCTGGTCAGTGACTCACACTCAAATAATTGTTTTCAGGTGGGAGAGTGAAACATTTGGTCAATAAACCTTGTAAAATTCTGGGGCGCCTGGGTGGCTCAGTGGGTTAAGCCGCTGCCTTCGGCTCAGGTCATGATCTCAGGGTCCTGGGCTCGAGTCCCGCGTCGGGCTCTCTGCTCAGCAGGGAGCCTGCTTCTCTCTCTCTCTCTCTCTGCCTGCCTCTCTGTCTACTTGTGATCTCTCTCTGTCAAATCAATAAAAATAAAATCATAAATAAATAAATAAACCTTGTAAAATTCTTATTTATAGGGAGGCTGACCAGCCTTTGGGATTAATCTCATCCAAAGAGGGTTTTGAAGACCTTCACTGACTACAAGTCTGACTATTCTGGTTTACCAGAGAGACACAGGAGCTGCATTCTAGGGAAAACATCCATCTTCCTCCAGACTTCTAAACCCCTACACTGTGGTGAATGTTACTTCATAAAGAAGCCGTCCGGGGGCACCTGGGTGGCTCAGTCATTAAGCATCTGCCTTCGGCTCAGGTCATGATCCCAGGGTGCTGGGATCAAGCCCCGAATCGGGCTCCCTGCTCTGCGGGAAGCCTGTTTCTCCCTCTCCCACTCCCCCTGCTTGTGTTTCCTCTCTCACTGTGTCTCTCTCTGTCAAATAAATAAATAAATGAAATCTTAAAAAAAAAAAAAAAAAAAAAAAAAAGAAGTGGTCCAGGAGCTGAACAAGAGCTGTTCAGAGACAAGATTGGAAAGAAGAGATGGAAGGGCTGTTCCACCCTGCATTAAAGTCTCTAGGGAAGTAAAACGGTTTGGTAGAGTGAGGAGGACAGAAAAACTGGATGAATGCGGAGTCTACCTAGAAAGGGCTGGACATGAGTGGAGAAATCAGAAGTCAAGGTGGAAGGCAAGGAGAAGCTGCTGGAGGCGGGCTGGAGTGAGGGGGACCCCCCCGCAGGGTTGGGGGGAGCTCTGTAGAAGACAGGATGCGAAAGAGCATCATCGAGGATGGAGGAGGTAGACCGGCCTTCAGAGGCCCCACCCGCAGGAACAGTGGCAGGGCAGGAGCGTGCTTTGCACTGGGTCTAAAACAGAACAGCATACACGAAAGCCAAAAGCTGCGCTGCTCAAGGGAAGGCCCCAGAACCTGTTAGAAATGCAGAGGCCCAGGTCTCACCGCCGTGCTCCTGAGTCACAGCCTGCACTTGAACAGGATCCCCGGGGAATGGGATGCACAGGAAACCAAGCCCTGGTTTGTGTTGTTGTTGCTGTGGTTGTTTCTAGGCCCCTTGCAACCTCGATTCCTCCTTCTCTTTGTTCTCCTCCTTCTCCCCTTCATCTTTCATCACTTCTTTCAAATTCCAAAACCAGGTCGTGTGCGAAAATCAGTATCTGCTTGTCTCAACCTGGTCGAATTCACACACTCAAATACATCTCTACTTGAGGCCCCAACTCCAAGCACAAACCAGCCTCGATTCCTGAACACGTGAACAGAGTAGTTTCACTGGGCCCCAGAAAGACAGCAGGCCAAGAGCCCTCCCCCACGAGATCTATATTTGTGTCATTTATTTGTACAGAGTCTAAAGGGTACACAGGGTTTTGCTGGGGAACAAGCCAACAAGGCTACAATCCCTGCCCTTTAAAAAAATTTTTTTTTCTCTTATGCCTTAGGGAACAGCGAGGGTGGGGAGGGAGTTATGAAATCTTTGGACCAAAATATATGAGATGAATAGGAGGAAGCCGTAAGCATTTGTTAGGGCCTCTAGACCTCTCTAAGAAAACAAGCAAGACTTTCCCCAACAATATGCATGAGCAGATTTTTGCTGTACAAGGAAACCAGTTGTCATTTCTCTGACGAAGTCTCAGACACACACACACACACACACACACACACACCCGGTAGGAAATCTTACAGGCATTTGAGCCAAAGATGTCCATTTAAAAAATAAATTTATAAAAGGAAATTTAAAAAGGAAAAATATTTAATGGTACCTATAAAAAACAGTTAAATAAAGTATGAAACAACCATTTGATAAATTACGTCGCCCCTCAAATCAGGATTTCAATAATATTTAGCACAAAACATTAACAATGCATGGCAAGGTAGGATACAACATTTTATATTCACCATTACCCCACTTTTATGTAAATAAAAAAGAGGAACTAAATATAGCAAAATGTTAATTATCTCTATCTCTGGAATTGATATAAGTGATTTAAATGTTATTTTTTGCACTTTTCTATATTTTCTAGCTAGTGTGGACATATATGATCCATATGAGTACTTTTCTAAATGGTCATGTTTGTCTCAGTGAAAGTTCTTTCTTGACTCCACAAATTCTCCTTTCTCTCTACAGCTTCCCCAAAGCCCACTTACTTTTCAAACCCAAAAAAGCGATGGTTGAGAGAAATCTATCCATTGGAAAAGTCATGCTGGCTGTAGAAACTGAGAAGAGGTTGGAAGGGGGTCTGAATAAGGAAATTTAATGATTTCCCAAATCCTCTGGGATTTGGTCAGTCAGCCCTCTGGTGTGAGCACCCAGACTTCATTCACAGTGTTCTGCCTCCCAAACACACCCATTATTGATCAACACGGAAACACATTCTAAAGCCCAAAAACATGGGTTTGTGCACCATCCAGAAGCTCAAGAGTAGAAACAATTTTAGAGACCATCTAGTTCACCAGTTCTCAATTCTAGTGTGTGTTGGGGTTGCCCGGAGAGTTTGAAAAAAATATGAACCCCCAGGTCCCACCCTTAGAGTTTCTGATTTTACTGGTTCGGGGTGTGGCCTAGGTATCTGGGTTTCCTCTTTATAGGTAATTGACTATGGAATGCCACAGCCACTACCCCTCTTACCCAAACGGTCCTGCAGCCCCGATGATGGGCGATACCCTAGTTCCGGTCGTGTGACCAGTATTAGCCAGTTCCATCGCCGGCATCCAGAATCTTATCAGATATTTGGCTGCAGGCAGATCAGCCACCTGGCTATAATGAACAGCAAGGTGGGCAGCCAGGTTCTATAACTGTGCAAGAGGAAGGGGACCAGTTTCAGTGGACAAGTCCAATCCTGACCACGTAGGTAACAGCTCCCCTTCATGGCCAAACAAATGCAAGGTAATTTTCTTGGCCAAGAACTCTCAGCTACTGAGTGGTTAGCTAGAGATCCTCATTCTAAAGCCTCAGCCTTTCCACTGTACTACAAGATAAACCATCGAATGCAGTTTTTAAAATATTTCTTGGATTTCAGAATAATTTTAGATCTACAGAATATTTGCAGAGCTCACACCAAGAACTCCTGTGCAACCGTTGCCCAGCTTCCCCGAATGTTAACATCTTGCCTCGCCAGGTACCTCTGTCCAAACTATGACACTGACGTTGCTAAATTTTCATAATTACGGACTTTATTCAGATTTCACCAGTTTCTCCACAAATGTCCTTTTGTCTTTTCCAGGATCCCACGTTGAGCACTAATGCATTCAATACGACACAGGCAATGTCACAGGATAATTAGTTATCAAATGCAACAGTAGAGAGAGCATCGTCTCTAGCTGAGAGAGGTCTCTGCGTGTATCTCAGAACCGGTGGGGTCCTTGATGTGCCTGAAGGGATGTGTCTTTGTTCCGCAGCAGACAGGGGTAGGGCAGGCATTCCAGCTCTCAGGAATGTCTAGAGGGCTCAGTGTGCTAACCACCTGAGGTGTTTGCCGCTCACAGTGGACACAGGATGGAAGGCTCCAACCACAGACTTTGGGACCAGAGAGGACCGAGAGAGGTTGAACAGTTCTGTGCCTGAGAGGAGAGACTTTCCAATGCCCTGAAGTCACACTGTTTGCGCTAAGTGCCAAGCCTCCAGATCCAGCCTTATTTCTGAAGTTATTTCTCAAGTCAAAGGAACAAATGTAACAAATTTAATATGCAACTTGCTGTTTCTGAGGAGTCTCTTTTCTTTGCCCTTCCAGGGACCACCATGGCCCAAAGGCTACCTGGGGCTGGTGAGCAGGTGCGAGCACTGAGCAAGCCACGCTGAGCTTCCCTGAGTAGGACCTGGGCATCCTCGGGGCTCTCCCAGCCCTGGCCTCCTCTGCTTAGGAAGGCACTGATCTTAAAGCAGGACTTGTTGCCTCAGGCAGGCTAGGACCGACATATTAGCATTCCAACTATATTTAACGTGGAATAGATTCTAGATTTAAGCTCTTCAGCTAGGAAAGAATTTTCCTCTTCCCCTGCCCTCCCTGTTTGTGCCTCAGAGCCAAGTCTAGGGTGAGGCTAGAGAGGTGCCTAGGGCACATAATTGAAGGAGGAGGCCCTTGCACTACCCGGGGCCCTTTGCTTGCCTCCTCCCCCAGCCCCAGCCCAGTCACCTTCTGCCCACCCACCTGTGGCATCGCCATGATGATTTAGCACGTACAGAGTAATGGGGTCAACGAATCCCCCACATTTCGAGCCTTCCTCCTTACAACTAATACCGCTCTCAATGTCCCAGTCTCCAGCTTTGGAACAGGATCAGGTAAATAGAACAGTCCTCCCTGCTCAGCTTGCCATGTAGGGACAGCAGATGGGACCCGGGACACAGCCACTTGCTGGGCACTCTGGACCAGGTACCCTCTGCTCTAGCTCACCTAGGGAATCTGTACCTGAGGAGACTGGGGTTTAGAAAGAAGAGAGATTCTGGAACTTCTGAGACTTCTGACTTAGAAATATAAAGCCAGCGAGGAGAAAGAAATGGGAGAGCGAGTGAATGGTGCAGAGAGATGTGGTTGGCAGAAAAGAGCAGAACTTTCCCGAAGGCTGTTTATAACTCTGGCTCGCCGGACACGCTGGCCGTCCACTCAGGGTGAACAGCTCAGAACTGCCTCCAAACGCCTCAGTCCTAATGTTCTCAAATGAAAAATAAATGAATTTTAATTAGTGAATGGTTCTCAACCCTAACTGCACATGAGCATCACAAGGGGGCTTTAGAAACCCTGGTGCCTGAGCCCCGCTCCAAGCAGCTAATTAGGCTCAGCCACGAGTGCTTTTTAAAACCTTCAGGAGGTTCTGACGTGCGGCCCGGCTTCACAGCCTCTGCGACAAAGGAGCTCTAACTCCACCTCTGACATTCTGTGAGCCTGAGAAATTAAAGGTAACTGTTTTCTGACTTGCTTCACTGGGCAGAACCCAATTCAGGAGCTCTCGTTAAAATGACCACAAGTTTTGAAAAAAAGGTTAAATGTTTCTAATGAAGTCTCTGGCTCCTGACAGGAAGAAGTCAAGGGAAAGACAACCATGATAACAGGGGGAATTAGTACATTTCCAAGTAGAAATGGCTTGGGGGGCTCACAGCCACAGTGGCAGCTGAAAAGTCACAGTTAAGTGGCTTCCCGTGCTCAGAAGCAAGGGAGCCCAGCCCCAGGGAATGGCGGCATTGCCCTAACGATTATGCAACGACCCAGTTGCCCCCAAAGTGGGTGCAAGGCCGCTTGAGTTATTAGTGGGCAATCTCAGCTCCACCTCCTGGCGGGACACCAATGCCAATTAAGCCAGAGGTCACCTGGGTCTGACAAGGATGGTGGCTGGCCTGGGCTCCACTAAGGGGCAAGATGCTGCTGTGCCATGGCCAATGGGGACTGAATTCACCAGTCCCACGCTAGAGCTTAGTGATTCAGAAGTCCATGCAAGATTGGGCAACAGTGGATTTCAGGTCCAAAGGCCCAGGGCAGAAGTCCGTCTGGTGTCCCACAGGAGCTTCCCAGGACAGCTGTCCAGCATATTGCAACAGGGCTCTTATCTAGAGCCGAAAAGTTTTTTATTGCCTTCCTGGCTTTTTATTTTTTTTAACTCTCTTCTGGACTGTCCACATGGACTGTGGCTGCTGAGTGTTGTGAACACCACGTGATGCTTTTGAACACACCACCACCGCTGAAAGCATCACCAAGGAACTTTCTGGTAGTCTGGTAGTGGAGGTTCCTGACCCCAGCTGCATTCTGGATTTGACTGGTCTGGAGTGGGGTCTGGGGATCCTTTTAGTTTTCAGTCTCCCCAGGCGATTCCGACGTGTAATCATCGGTGCAAAGCAGGGGACTAAGCCATGCCTAGCTCAGGTGAGGAGGTGGTGGGACGGATTTGAAGGGGGCATGCCAAAGGTCTCAGGGGAGTCCTGGGGGGATGGAAAAAGGCCAAGACATGGAGAGCTGGCAAGTTTTCAGAAATTAGCTACTGATGCCTTTTAAAGCTAATGATTTCCTGCGAGCACTCACTCACCCATTACCGACTGTGGCTGGGCGCCAGGGTATCAAGAGAAATAAGACCCAGGTGCTCCCCTCAGGGAGCACACAGTCTGGCAGCAGAGACAGACATGTAAATTGCATAACAGAAGTTGCACACGTATGTAATCCCCGGAGGGGACCCCAATCTGTGGGTGAGAGGTAGGCTCACCCCATTGTCAAGAATGATGGGAAGAGGCAAAAGCTAAAATATTCAATGAGATCTTGGAAGGAGGCCCTTGAACAGGGGAGAGACGGGAGCTCTGTAGCCTTCCAGCCTCACCCTCCAGAGCCTGTATCCCAAGAAGCCCGGGAAGTAGGTCATTCAAAGCTACCTTATTGAACAAGTCTGGCTGGGAGGCACCTTATTGAACAAGTCTGGCTGGGAGGCACCATTCAGGTTGTGCCAGCAACACTGCCTGATGTGCTCTGGGAAAATAGAGGTGTCTAGATGCCAGGCAGAGGATTCTCTATTTTCCCAGAGCCTCCAGTGGTGTAGGATTAGGGACAGGTCTGTGACTAACCTTTGGGCTGGTGTGGTACCCGGACACCAGCAGCTCCCAGAACCAGGAGAGATGCAGCTTCCCCCAGAACTGCAGGGGGAGTCACTGCCCCGTGAGCAATGGCCCAGAGCAACAAAGTCCCATGCCTGAGACTTCATCCAAAGACCGATTGCCAAAGACTAGATGGCAGGGGACCCAGAAAGGGGACTTGAGGGCCTGCCAACATCCTGGTGGAGATGAACAGCCAGTCGAATTTGACTTTAAGTATTAATGTGGCCTCATTTGTACACACAACCTAGTGTGAAATATGATTAGTTGGGACACTGAAGTGACACGTGAGATAATGAAGGGCTGTGTATGGATAAGGTGAAGCCCCGAGGAGAGTGGTCTCCCTGGGCAAAGGATCAGGATAATCAGGGAAAGCCTCTCAGTTGGGTCTTTTTTTTTTTTTTTTTTTTTTTTTTTTTTTTAATATATTTTAGAGAGAGAGAGAGCTGAGGGCAGAGAAAGAAGGGAGAGAAAATCCCAAGCAGATTCCATGCTGAGTGTGGAGCCAGACGTGGGACTCAATCCCACAACCCTGAGATCACAACCTGGGCTGAAACCAAGAGTCAGAGGTTTAACCGACTTTGCCACCCAAGCACCCCACCCTCTGAGTTGGGTCATAAAGGATTAGTGGACCTCAGCCAACTGGACCGAGAAGCAATCCAGGTAGGGGACAGCACTAGCACAGGTATATAGGGCAAGAGTCTTCTGTGATCTGGGTACCCTGTAGGGTTGGGACCAGAGACCTGAAGCTAAGAGGCAGGTAGGCCTAATTGGAATGTAAGCTAAGCATATACCAGCTTAAAGGTGTGGACTTTGTCTTGTAGTGGCTGAGGACCCCCAAATAATTCTAATCAAGATCATAGTGTAATCTGATGGGTGGAGAGATGGGCCCAGCAGCCAGGTGGCTCTGTTACCAGGTAGGGGAAAGACTTGGAGGAGATCCAGAGATGTTTTTTGCTACCTGTGCCACACCCTGCTTTTGGAGGAAAGGAAAGGAAAGTGGGTTTCTGTTGAATCACTGACAACTGTTTCTCTGTGGCTGTCAGAGGAATGGGTCATGGTCTCTGTTGTGTTCTCCATTGCTCTCGACCATAAAACAAAGTGTGTCTTTCCATTTCCAGGCATTGCAAAAACCTTGCCTTCCTTCCCTCTGATTAGAGTTATAAAATAAAACTATCTCGACAGTCAAGAGTAAAACAAAAGAAGCTGGGCTTTGAACTTCAGGGATCTGCTTCCTACATAGGAAGTGAGGGCTCACTAAGCGAGTTCCTCACTGACCTCCCACTAGCTCACGTTGACCTTCCTTTGATGGTCAAACCCAATAAATGGTGCTGGGAAAACTGGGCAGCTATATGTAGAAGAATGAAACTCGACCATTCTCTTACACCGTACACAAAGATAAACTCAAAATGGATAAAAGACCTCAATGTCAGACAGGAATCGATCAGAATCCTGGAGGAGAACATAGGCAGTAATCTCTTTGATATCAGCCACAACAACTTCTTTCAAGATATGTCTCCAAAGGCAAAGGAAACAAAAGCCAAAATAAACTTTTGGGACTTCATCAAAATCAAAAGCTTCTGCACAGCAAAGGAAACAGTCAAGAAAACAAAGAGGCAACCCACGGAATGGGAGAAGATATTTGCAAATGACAGTACAGACAAAAGGTTGATATCCAGGATCTATAAAGAACTCCTCAAACTCAACACACACAAAACAGATAATCATATCAAAAAATGGGCAGAAGATATGAACAGACACTTCTCCAATGAAGACATACAAATGGCTATCAGACACATGAAAAAATGTTCATCATCACTAGCCATCAGGGAGATTCAAATTAAAACCACATTGAGATATCGCCTTACACCAGTTAGAATGGCCAAAATTAGCAAGACAGGAAACAACATGTGTTGGAGGGGATGTGGAGAAAGGTGAACCCTTTTACACTGTTGGTGGGAATGCAAGTTGGTGCAGCCTCTTTGGAGAACAGTGTGGAGATTCCTCAAGAAATTAAAAATAGAACTTCCCTATGACCCTGCAATTGCACTACTGGGTATTTACCCCAAAGATACAGATGTAGTGAAAAGAAGGGCCATCTGTACCCCAATGTTTATAGCAGCAATGGCCACGGTTGCCAAACTGTGGAAAGAACCAAGATGCCCTTCAACGGACGAATGGATAAGGAAGATGTGGTCCATATACACTATGGAGTATTATGCCTCCATCAGAAAGGATGAATACCCAACTTTTGTAGCAACATGGACGGGACTGGAAGAGATTATGCTGAGTGAAGTAAGTCAAGCAGAGAGAGTCAATTATATGGTTTCACTTATTTGTGGAGCATAACAAATAGCATGGAGGACATGGGGAGTTAGGAGAAGGGAGTTGGGAGAAATTGGAAGGGGAGGTGAACCATGAGAGACTATGGACTCTGAAAAACAATCTGAAGGGTTTGAAGAGGTGGGGGGGTGGGAGGTTGGGGCAACCAGGTGGTGGGTATTAGAGAGGGCACGGATTGCATGGAGCACTGGGTGTGGTACAAAAACAATGAATACGGATATGCTGAAAATAAATTAAAAAAAAAAAGATTAAAAAAAGAAATAAGGGGCACCTGGGTGGCTCAGTGGGTTAAAGCCTCTGCCTTTAGCTCGGGTCATGATCCCAGGGTTCTGGGATCGAGCCCCGCATCGGGCTCTCTGCTCAGCAGGGAGACTGCTTCCTCCTCTCTCTCTGCCTGCCTCTCTGCCTACTTTGCGATCTCTATCTGTCAAATAAAAAAAAAAAAAAAGAAATAAAATCTTAAAAACAATAATAAAATAAACAAACAAACAAAAAAACCCAATGCTCTAGACCTCCAGGTGATTCCCATCACTGTTTGAGGTAAACCTGCTGCCTCTTCCCCACAAGAAAGCAGCACAGAGCCCCTGGGTGTGTCGGTTCAACAACCATTTCTGTACTTTATTTGCTCAGATCGGGGGAAAAAAAACAACCCACAAATAACTCTTTGACTGCGAGAAGACACAGACACGCAGACATCATGCTTGATGAAGTGTCAGAGAGAGGCATTATTTATTCAACTGGCTTGATTAGTGAGTGCCAGACAGCTATTAGAACAAAAATCATGCTTTTAGGCAACTGTGTCTATTTATGTCATGGTGAGCCTCTGTAGAGAGCCCAGAAAATGCTTGTTATCTTCACCCACACTAGCCAAATGTTTGGGTAAATAAAGATGTTGTATGAAATTCCTTGTCACTTTAACACAAATTGACACAGAATGGAACACTATTCTGTTGTGTTCCATTTCATGGCTGGGTGGCTTCCAAGGCCAAGGAAAGGGGAAGGAGAAGGTTTCCTGGGGCCAAGGATCCTGCTTGACCTGCTACCTCTGTGCAGACACACTAGGTCCTCCCCTAAGACTATGGTTCACTGTGTATCAGGGAACCTAATCCTTGAGTGGTTGCTGGAACTGTCCATCTGTAACCAGTGTTTTAATCTAAATAGCCCTACACACACACGCCAGAGACGAAAAAAGGGGAGTCAGGCAAACTGGTCCCATGGCTAACCACCTGCTTAGACTGTCTGCCTTTGTTTTCTGTCTGGCTCTGACCTCTTGCTCAATTCTTGTATCTAACCAAAGGCCAAAGAGACTTCAGGCTTTGTGCCTTGTTCTTGGGCCCGTGGAAAATATGATCTAATTTTTTCCTTGCTTTTGACCGTGAGCACCAGGCATGGACTAACCCTGAAGCGCCCCTGTGACCACACCCCAGCAGGTGAGCACAGGTGAGCCCCTCCACTGGGCAAGTTCTAGTTTCCCACATGGAGGGCTGGACAAAAATGGAAGATGAGTCAGCTGGGACTACCACTTACTGGACCTTTCCTAGAACCCCATCTTGTTCAGATATTCAACTATAACACAGAGAATCAGAAGTAGCCAACCCATTTTACTAGTCACGGTACACAGACTAAGAAGCCATACTAAGGCAGATCCACTGTTTGAAAAGCAGTTGCAGATACACTGTAAACATGTGGTCTTGCTAAAGGAGACAACATGCACCTGTTTTGTGCCCTTATGTGTAGCTGCCCACACTGACTATTTCATTTTGCAGCTTCATCCACTGGAAGGAGGACTTCCATCCCACTCCCTTCTAGTCTGCCATCCTAAATCTTCAGAAGGAGCTCACTGATCTACTTTATAATGTGGCTATCTCCCCTGCAGCCCTTTGATAAAGGTGAGGGCATGGCATGGCATGGCATGG
Organism: Lontra canadensis; assembly: GCF_010015895.1. Taxonomy (NCBI): domain Eukaryota; kingdom Metazoa; phylum Chordata; class Mammalia; order Carnivora; family Mustelidae; genus Lontra; species Lontra canadensis. The sequence goes on from NW_022631072.1 coordinate 6,411,274, forward strand.
CAGCCCCCAAAGAAGGGAATTCTCACAACTGATCAGGCTAAGTGGGGGTTATCACCCTGTCTTGTTCCTGAGCCCTACCAATCTCAACCTCTTTTAGCAAAACAAGAATTCTCCTGTTGCATCCCAGCTATGTCAAAAGATAAAGGCTGCAGTCTGTCTTACATAAGCCACTTGTGGAATCCTTACCAATTATTGCCTTGTAATACAGAGAATCCCTTTTCTATCACTGTATAATGGAGAAAAACAAATGAGCTGCCCAGTCTGAAAAGTCCCTGTGTGAGGGACAAAGACCTTGTTCTATATTCTGGATGGGGCCAATCCTCAACAAAAGGAAATATGATGGAGAAGTTAAGCTCATACTTTCTGGAGTTAATTAAGGGCTGAGTTCAAACCCCTGTTCCAACTGACAGCCATGTGACATGCAGCTCAGTTTTACCATCTAGGAATAAAGACAGTTGATAACCACCTCCTGGTATTGGTGTGATGATGACTGGAGACAATGCATGAAGAGCACCTCATATGGAACACAGAAAGCTTCTCATCATTCTGGGTAAACTTGGTCTTCAGTGATGTCCCTTTGTGTCATTCCTTCCAGTGATGTCCCTTAATGTCTTCCCCATTCTATGTCTATGCCCTGGGGCATCCAACGCTCTGTAACCAGGCCTGCTCCCCAATTGTTCCACCTCCATATGATTTCCCAAGGGAAATATGAAATTTACACCCTATAGGAAATATATACCCCCATATGAATTTAAAATCCTTCATGGCCCATTAAAACAGTCAAGACAAATTTGAACTCTTTATCATGGGCCCCCAAACCCACTCTCAGTTTGGACCCCGCCTACCTCTCCCACCTCAACTTGTCCATGCCAAGCTCTCATCATGCTAGAACATTTGCTACTGCTGAGATATGCCATGCTCTTTCACTACAATGCATGTTGCCCAAGCTGTCCCCTTTGCCTGCCACACCTTTCCCCTGGCTACCTCCAACTAGCCTAGCTAACTAGTTTCCAAGATTTGTATGATCTGGAGATTCCTAGAACTCTTGCCAACCTCAACCTCCATTCTGTATTAAATATGCTTCACCTGTCTCTTTCCAAGTCCTTAAAACACTGTATTTACTTGTTTATCTTTGCTATTAAATTCTGATTATCTGGAAGGCAAGAGCACATTTCTGGCACCAAGCACAGAACTTGGTATGAATGAGACATTCAATAAAGTTTGATTGCCTGACACACCAACGATATATTTTTGAAACCATGTATTTTGGAAGGGATGATGAAACACGTAGTCCTTTTCTCCATGGGACTAAGTGAACGAGTTGGGCATATAACCTATGACCTTGGCTGCAACAATTCAATTGGCCCTTCCAGCTACTCCACCAGAAAGAGAATCCAGCATTGTGTATATCCAATTTTAAAGTTGGAAACCTACCTTTCTTGTGATCTTGGCCAAAAGGCTCAAATTTGTTATCCTTTGCCTATGAACAGAGTTTATGATACCTGGCTGTAGAGAATAAATGAGATAATGCCCATAAAAGTAAAAGGCATCATTAAAATTCTTTCTCTATGGAATTGTTACGGTTACTTTCAGAAAATGGAGACTATCCCAATTTCTAAGCCACGGTTAGTCCTTGTCCCCTAAATACCAAGTCGTTGTCCGATACCAGAAATTGCTGATCATCATCTATGTTTTTCTCATGTTTGTATCGCATCTCAAGAGCAGACCTGGGCATACATTTTACACCCTTCATGACTTTCAGATGTTACAGAATTCACCGGAGCCTGACTATAGCGTGGCATGGTCCTTAGAGGCCACGCTGTGGGACCAGGTCACAGCAAAACTCCTATAATGAGCTCTTCCCAGCGCAGCCAGCCAGAAAAAAAAAAAAAAAAAAAACAACAACAACAACAACAACTCTCAGATAAGATATAACCTGTCCTAACACAGATTTCTGCGTGTTCACAGGGGAGCCTCTAGTGAGAAGAGTAATAAAACAAAAAAACCTGTAATCAACCGTGGGAATAAAAGTTGCATTATTCAGAATTATGTATTGGGTTTTAACAACACATATATGAAGCACCGCTAAGCTTCTCCCTGCTTATAATTATTAACAAGTTGCAGAAGGATTCATGGTAATTGTCATCTGGGAATAACGCTCAGGGTACAACTTTCAGAAGGTGAACTAATTCCTAAGGTCAGGTGACGTGGAGCAGGAATGTCAAAGTGTACAGTATATAAAGTAATGAATAAGGTAACCATGAGTGATAAGACCGTAAATTCACCTAAGAGATCTGAATGACCCAGTCCAGGAAGGGGAACCTGCAGCCTCACCGGGATGTGCACGTTTCTACCCTTTGCTGTTACTGATGTGCAATGCTCAGTAACAAGCACATGGAACCCAGAATGTGAACCCGAAGCAGAGGAGAGTCGTCAGAAAGCCTTTGTTCATCGCACAAACACTGAGGCAGCATTCACTGAACACCTGGCCCATCGGCAGGTCCGTTAAGATAAGTTCTGGGCCTTAAGGAGTCCTAGATGGGCAACAACGCGATAAGGGGAGATCCAAGTGCACACAGAGTCCCAGGAGAATCCAGAGATCTGGATTCCAGAATCTCTGGAAACACTAGAAAGGATATCTATGAGGATGTGGCTTTGAAGCAGGAAGTCTTGAGAAGCTCTTCTGGCCAAGAAGTGAGGAGAGGGCATTCCGGGTGAAAGAGAAAAGAAGACGTGTTGAATCCCTGCTCACCAGGAGCCAAAAGGAGCCCCTCAAGGGCCTGGGCCAGACAAACTGGCCATTACCTTCACAGTCAAGCTCAACAAGGAGCGGGGAGAGCCAGAGAGGAGTGCCAGCCAAGCCCTTTAGAGAACCGAGAGGCCATGGCCAACCAAGTCCACGTCAGCTGACAACAGAGTCGGAGGGTCAGAAGCTGACGGAACAGAGGGAAAGGGGCAATGGAGAAGAAACCCAGCCTCCTGCAGCCACTTGATGGGTTGGTCTGGCTTAAAACGGAGGGTCTAGAGCAGACAAGTTTCCGGGCATAGAGGTGAGTGTTTAGGGAACAATGAGTATTCAGCAGAACAGAAACATGTGTTCCTGGGAAAGTGAAGAAGCAGAAGCACAACCCAAAAGGTAGGGCAGAGCCGAACATGATGAGCCTTTCCTGTTACTGAGGATTACGGCTCCATCTTGGAGCCCCTGGGAAAACATGGCAGAATCTTAAGCTAGGGAGTGACACAATTATATTGTAGAAAGAACACTCTGGCAGCCCTATAGAAGACAAGTAACAGCAGCCTCTGTTGGAGGGTAGTGAACGCCCTATTTCAGAACTTATTTAAAACGAATAGCCATAATTTTAGCTGTGCCCTAGGGCTAGATTCTAGTTTGATGGAGACACCTAGGAATCTGCATTTTTAGCTTTACCTGGTATTTTGGGGGCACACTAGAGTCTGCAAGCCGTCGTCTGGGCAGGACAAGACAGGGTCAGCACTGAGAAGGAGACTAGTAAAAAAATACGTAACCAAAGACCCCGTCGCACAAAGGGGGTGCACAGTAAGTCTGGGACAGATCAATGAAAAAACAGGACGGAAACAGGTTTTGGAGACTGATGGGATGAAGAGAGATCGACTCCAGAGTAGAAGGCAGAACCATATGACACACAGTGGCTCCACAGTGCAATAAATACTGAATTTAGGAAAAAAAAAAAAAAAAAAAAAAGATTCATGGGAGCATACTCAACCTCTGTGAATTATTTTCATAGAATAAGGGCAGAAAAAGCTCCATGATGCTTAGGTCAGCTGTTCTCACCCTGACTGCATGTTAGAATCACCCGCGGAACTTTTCCAAGTTCTACGAACCTGGAGCCCACCCTTACCAATTACATCCAAATCTTGGAAGGACAGGGGCAGTCCTGTACCAGTACATTTCCAAAGCTCCCCAGAGGATTTCAGTGCACAAGCAGGGTTAGGGATTGATATTCCTTAAAAGTGGCAGATAACTGAGAAAGGAAAATGGTTTTACTCCATCCCCCCAATCACCACGGAAAATAGTCAAAATGGGAAAACTTAGCAAATTGGAGACTACACAGACCCAAGGCTGATCTCACAGTAAGTAATCCAAGAGATCCAGTTTAATACCCTTGAAAGGCAGTTTTCCTCATCACCCAGAGTGCCACGCTTTCAAGAAAACCCTCTCTTGGGGCGCCTGGGTGGCTCAGCGGGTTAAGCCTCTGCCTTCGGCTCAGGTCATGATCCCAGGGTCCTGGGATCAAGCCCCACATCGGGCTCTCTGCTCAGCAGGGAGCCTGCTTCCCCTCCTTCTCTCTCTGCCTGCCTCTCTGCCTGCTTGTGATCTCTGTCTGTCAAATAAATAAATAAAATCTTAAAAAAAAAAAAAAAAAAAAAAAAGAAAACCCTCTCTTTCCGCGATCCCTATATGGAAACCGGGACACAACAGATGGTAGGAGAATGGATTGTGTCTGCTCAAGTTAGAGCTGCTTTTATTTGCAAGACATCAAATTCATATTGACTGCGGGGACAGGCTGACATGATTTATTTCTAATGGAAATAGAGGCATCCTGGGCTCTGTCTTCACTCATTACCATAAGACAGTCTTGTCTGTGATCAGGGCCCTGGATTGCTGATGATGGAAACTGTAGGCAGGGACTGCGAGAGGCTGCTCCTGTTCTCAGGGAGGAAGTGTTGGAGAATCTTCCCATGTCCAGCAGAGTGACCGTCCCCACCCAGAGTCCCATTCCCCCAGAGTGCTCAGCTAAGTACCAGGGAACAGCATTTGTATTTATTTTTCACCTTTTTTTTTTTTTAACCTGTGCTCTCAAAAGTGCAACATGAGATTTTGAAAAGAAAATGCAATAGGTATAGTGCATTCATTCCAGAAAGAAATCATCCCCAACGACATGAAAGCAGCCCGACTGTGGCTCCTGAGATCCCTCTCTAGCACAACCATGTGACATGGGCAGGGCTGCATGCTGCCCAAAGTGCTCCTAGCTGCTTCCTGAGGCTGGTGACAGCACGAAAGGGAGGACAGAACAACATGTGGCGGTGGGAAGAACAGGAAAGCCTGGGCAAAGAGGCTCTTTCCCCCATCTGTCAGGAACAGAGCAGAACCAAGCCAGGTGCCCACTACCCGCCCGAACCCAGGAATGCCTTATGATGTTTCGGAGAGGGTCAGTCCCTCAGAAGGGTCTTAGGAACCTTCCACTTCCAAACTCCCATTCTGCAGATGAGAAAACGAGGCCAGAGGAATAACTGACTTGCTCAAGATAGCAAGATGACTCAGTGGCAGTTTCAGCTTCGGGGGTGGGGCGGGGAATGAGCAACCTTACCCCCAGAGATCTTGGGAGATGGGGTGGGGCCTGGATGTAGGCATTTTACAGTTCCCTGGATGATGGGCAGTACGCCCAAAGGAGAGGGCCCCCGCACCCTGGCATAACTTGACTCAGCCGTCTGTTCCCCTTGGCTCCAGGATAAGCCCAGCCCTGTGCTAGGGGCCCAAGCTGGGAAAATGCAGCAGACTCAGTTCTTGCCCTAAAGCTGCTCAGCATCTAGCAGAGGAGCCCACGGTGAGCGGCTCATTCCAACAGCAGAGTTGATAAGAGAGACGGTATAAACAGAAATAAGCGATAGCTGTGGTTAACTCTGGGAAGGCTGAAGGAGGCGGTATTTGAGTCCACGGTATTGGATGAGTAGGAGTTTGCTAAGAGGACAAGAGGCACAAGGGTTTTCCAGGGAGAGGGAACAGCATGTGCAAAGTCCTGGAGGCATGAAGCGACGCGGCGGCACATTTGTACCTTGGTGTATCCAAAGGAGGATGCAAGGTGGGAGGAGCAGCACATACAGAGGCAGGAAGGCAGGCCAGGCCCCCAAAGAGCCTTATGAAACAAGCCATTCCAAGGGTTGAGGATTATCCTGAAAAGAGGGTGAACCGCTGAGCTAGGTCACGCAGAAGGACGACAAAGTACAACTTGCATTTTAGGGAAGGAACCCGAATGGGGCTGTGGACAGTGAATAGGAATGGCAAGAAGCCAGAAGCAGGAAGACCAGCTGGCAGGGAAGGCAGAGAGATGCTGAGGGTCTAGGCAATGGCAACAAGCACTGAGGGCAGAGGACAGATGAGACCCGAAGGCTGCTGACCTCTGCCCCAGTCACTGCTTGTAGAGGTGGAACTGATGGGATGAGGTGGCTGACTGGCCAAGGAGCGAGGAGGTCAGATTCTAACCCAACTCCTCCCCATTCCTCTTCACATACTCAGAACGGATTGGCCCACACCCCACTGTCTTTGATACCACTGGCCTCTCAGCCTGGGATGCCTCTCCGTCCCCATGTCCGAATGTCCGAAGAGGATATCCTTTGGGTCTCAAATTGATGCTACTTCCTTCAACAATCTGCACCTTGAATGAAGGAAAGCGTGAAGTTCAGCAACTTTATTCCATGTGTTCTCAGAAACAGGTGTTTGCACTGTGCCTCCTGAGAGGTCCTCCTCCTTGTCTGCGTGGTCCACTCCCAAGTCGCCTGCTCTGGGAAGATGTCTTTGGTACTTACCGACATGGGCACATGTGTCCCACAGCACTTTTGTCTTCCTCTGTCAGTATTTAGAGAATCATTTCACGGTGTCAGTAATTACTATTTCCCCTCCTAGGGTAAATAGGGTCTTTTGAAAGACAGGGGCCTGGTGGTCTTCTTTTGTCTCCTGTCCTAAGAGAGTTGTTGTCCTAAAAGTTAGTTGAATAGAATGGGTGTCAAGGCCAAATTCATGAATCTAGGGAAAGGCACGATGATGATGATGATGATGATGGTGGTGACGACGATGATGATGATGATGATGGGATGCTGGGATCCCTCCTAAGAATAGGGCACCTCAACTGAACCCTCCAGCATTAGCTGACACCCGAGGGAGGAGAGTTATACTGAGGAAGTACAACCGTGCATTTTTTTTTTAAAGATTTTATTTATTTGACAGACAGAGATCACAAGTAGGCAGAGCGGCAGGCAGAGAGAAAGGGGGAAGCAAACTCTCTGCTGAACAGAGAGCCCGAAGCGAGACTTGATCCCAGCACCCTGAGATCATGACCTGAGCCGAAGGCAGAGGCTTAACCTACTGAGCCACCCAGGCGCCCAACTGTGCATTTTGAAATGCTCTGCAGACCACTTAGAAGACTTCCTAAGTCCACTGCAAGGCTGGGAGCTGCACTTTGAGAAATGCTTCCAGGGCATTCCCTCAGAGGAGCCTTTAGCCATGCAGGGAGGGGAGGGTAGAGACAAGATTGCCCTACCCAAGAACAGTGAGGCTCCTATCATCTGGGCAACCTCCCTAGGGTGAGGCCCTCCTCAAGTAGCTAATATCTTCCAGAAGCACCTCTCCCTCCAGGAATCTCTCTTAGCTGGGTGTTAGGAAGGAACGTTTGACAGACAGGTATACTTGTACACCGTAGTTGCTAGATTAATCCTCTCACAAGTTAACTTTTAAAGTGCTAGAAGAGTCACAAGCGTTTCAGGTACTGTAGCAACTTGAAGGGAAAACACCTAGGCCTCAGCAGGGTCCTCCAGCTCCCCTGCCATGAGGGAACCGGGATTTCTGAGAGTCCTTCCAGCTCCCTTGAGTCACGCATCCAGACAAGGAAGTCCAGATTTGGAGTCTGATTCGGCAACTCAAGGGAGAGTGCTGGAATCCACACAGTCAGAACTCTGCTTGAGGGCAGCAGTGCTGAAACGAAAAGGAATCATTTTCTCTGGAGCAGTCTCTCTGAATGCCTGTTCCCCTGGGAAAGCTCTGATGTGCAGATTAAGGCGAAGTATCCTGGGGCTGAGGTGGAAGGAGGAAGCAAGGAGATTCATAGGAAAGAGGAGGGAAGAGGCCCTCTTGGAGGCACACGGGTCAGTGGGAGATTTACAGGGGGCGGGGGGGGGGGCTCTGCTGTGCCTGGACAAGGAACACCCTCGAAACCAGCCACCCTCCACCGCCCCCAACTGGGGACCATGTGGCCCCATGGCAAAATTCCCCCTGCGGCTTTGTCCCTGCAGGAAGCTCCCAGCTCTTCTCTAGAAGAATGCAATTCCTGCAGAAGCAGACAGACAGGTTGGGCAAGGGCAGGCAGGTGGGGCTGACCCAGCCCTTCATCACTCCCTGGCAGGGTCAGGCTGGAGGGCTCCGCTTCGGGACTGCCATCTGCTTGGAAAGGAGGTGTAGGGAAAAGCCGCTGATAGGGAAGCCTCTCTCCCCAGGAGATAGTCACCCATCTTTCTGCCCAGGCCTTAAGTTCACCCTCCGGCATGACTGGGTTGGGTCCTCGATAGACGCCATTTTAATTTTCAGCAAAAAACATCAGCCATCACTTCTGACTGTACATTTTCCACCCTGATTTTGGAAGGACTTTCTTACCTCTGTCTCTCCAGAGCTAGCTATGGAATTTCCCAACCTCCAATGAAGTCCTGGCAGACTCCAGCCCTAAAACATTCTGAGTCCACATAAAGCCTCGCCTGCGGCCTGCCACCAAGGGACGGTCTTGGATGGACCTAAGGTCCCATCCAGCACTTCCTCCCTTCTCTCGGTCCATCCAACAGAAAGGCCTTGAAGCCTTCCCCTAGTGCCTCCTTCTGGATTGATCTGGCAGACATTAACTAAACTCCCATTTTGTGCCAGGCACTGTGGCAGGCCCTGGTAAGACACAAAGAGTGAGACCAGATAGAGGAGAGAGGAAGCCAGAAGGTCCTTTTCCCTGCCAAGAGTAGAGGACTGACCACGAAGTCTGACACTGACCCTGTGAGACAGGATTACCTGGAAGCTCTCAAAATAATTTACATCATCATATTTTTCTAGGCCTCACTTGCTGCCCCCACTGCAGTCAGCATTGTAGGTGTGGCTGCAGTGACTAGTGAGCCAAACTGTGTTGCAATTTTCCTCTTAGCACCCTACACATCTTCAAGCCTGGGACAGCAGGTGTGGGAGAGGAGGGCCCGGGAGGCAGGGAGGGCGGGGTACCTCCCTCATTCGCCTGGAAGAGGTAGTCCCACCATGTTGCTTTGTTCATCTGTCCCCAAGCCTGCAACCACAGTCTTCAGGACCTGCCCTTCCCCCACAAAGGGGGTTAGGAATGACAAGTGTTCCAAAACCAGGCTGAAGGGCTTGGCCCACTTTGGAGGGTTTCCAAACCAAGGCAGCTCAAGCCATCCTGCATCTGTGCCTTTAAGAGAATGATGCAGGCTGCTGAGCTCATCTTTTATGAGCTCATCTTGCAGAAGGTGTAGTCTCCTCTTCCTACTATTTTTCTTGTGCTGCCAGATTCAGACTTAGAGAAATCACTACAAAACAGTCCACCTTTGCTTTCTCCCATGAAACACAAAAACGCAGCAGCAAACATCAAAGTCTGAACGGTCACTGTATTCTGAGTGAGTGTAACGAACAGGCATTTCACTCCTGTGCGTTAGAGGTGGTTCTAATTCTCAGGTCCTTGTGCTCTGGCTCCTGAGACCTATAGCCATTCATCAGTCGTGTTCTTGACTGTGACTGTGTCTGCAATAATGAAGAATTAGGTCAGCAAGGACTAATCCTCAGAACTCAGTCTCGGATCCAGTTGTAAATATCACTTCTGCTACTACGAGCAATGTGATCCTGGGTAAATTACTTAATTTCTCCAAGTCTCAGTTTTCTCATCTGTAGAATGAAGTCAATAATACTTACCTCATATAACCCATGTGACATCTGAATGAGAGCATATGTAAAGAGTGTCGCCCATGGGTAGCACAGAACCATTACTCGACAAGTGGCCCACGAATGCAGTTGGTCTGGCGAATGCGCTGTTGGTCTGGCATGGGAGGGGCTCAATACCCCACTGACAGCTATTATCTGTTGACCAGGAAGATCAAGAAAGGAACCACTTGCTTTTAAAATTCTCACACCTCTCCTCCTCGATTTAGTCCTTCACTCTCTCTTGGTTGCCTGCCTGCTGCTGCCACTAAAATGTCAGAGCTCTTTGAGGACACAGATTATGCCCCAGTGGACAGCAGAGTCTACGTTTTTAGACAGTTAATAAATATTTGTGCATGGATGCATGGATATTTTTTTCAACTGACCAGCTGAATATGACTTCTGCCGCTTATGGGTGTCAGTATCCAGGAAGTGTAGAGTCTAAGACGGGAGAGACATGGGTTTAATATTTACTGATTCCCGATTCCTGCCACCGATCACTTTTAAAGGCATTAAATCCAAAATCTTTAGATCTTGCTGCTTTGCAGGACCAGATTAGATTGCATACAGGAATTTTGCATAGCAAAAAAAAAGATACATCCCACTAATTTGCATCTCAATTTCTGTTCCCTTCAAAAGGCTCTCAAAAGCCACAAGTCCCCCAGCAATAATCATGAGCCAAGGCAAAGAAATGAAGAACTTTGGCTGGGAAGACATTAAATTAGTCTCTGTAATGTAGTAGAAGACATATCCAGGGGTATATTCTTTCCCTGGACTTCCTTCTGGCCCCTGCCACAGACTCTGAGCAGAGCAAGCACTCATGGGGAAGGTTCCTCTTGGATAATGAGAGAAAATACATTAAAATCTTGTTACAAATCGCTGTTTGGTACTTTGGATTTGTTGTACTATAGGTCAGATCGTGTTCCCATGCACAGCGGGGTGTAAAAAGCTTCACTCCTGATAACAACAAAACCTACAATGCAGAGTTTCTAAGCCACAGAGTCCCTTAGCAATAAAAAGCTGCAAGACCCAATAACCCAACAGTTCTCTTTCTCCTCTTTCATTGGCATTCCAGGGAAAGCTACTGTGCTTCTCCCTTCCGGTCTCCTAGGAATCATGATGATAATGAGCGCTTGGGGAAGGGAAGGGGAGGAGGGATGGGGGGGTGGATGAAAATGAGCCGGTTATTATAGCCCAGGGTGGTTATAGTCAAAAGAGAAGTTTGGTCTGGTTGGAAAGGAAGCAAAAGGCTCAGCCTGCCTTGTAAAGACTCTGGGGGACTCAGAACCAGATGGAGAATCCAGAGTGGGGCTTGGTTTGTTTATATTTAACAGAGCAGTAAGCCAGAGCATGGTTTCTCTCTGCCGTGTGTAGATTCACTGCTTGGGGAGGAAACACTCCCATGCAAAGAATGGGACTTCCTCTCTTATCAGGAAGGGGGTCTGCCTTCAGTAAAGCCCCAAAGCCCATAAACAAGGTTTTGCCAGCCAAGTGAGAAGGACTGGGTGGCTGCCCGTCCCATTTGTAGAAGTAATTTCCTCTGGGAAGCCCTGCCCAGCCAAGCCCATTCAGCTTGGTGGCCCAGGGCACCCTAGGAAGCTCCTAACCTCCACTCACCAGAGCACGAATCACCCACACAGTCCGGAGTTTCCCTTCAGATATTCTGCCCGTAGTCCTCACAATTAAGCTTGTTTCTGACAGGTGTTCTCAGAGGGGAGGAGGGGAGGGTGGGAGAGGACAGCCATGGGAAACACCCCTAGAGTAGTAAGTGATCCCATTACCAAGTCCCTCACTCCCTTCAGACCCCCAACTTAGTGAAGCCTTCTTAGACACACTAATTAAATATACAATTTATATTTATATCCCCGTGCCCTGCGCACCCCTACCCCCCGCCAGGAGCCCCTAGCTCCTGTCCCTGCTTTATTTTTCTCTGCCGAACTTAATACCTTTTGACATTATTTTTTATCTATGTGTTTAGTGTCTCTCCCACTAGGTTGTAAGCTCCAAGAAGGCTGGATTTTTGTCTCCCTTATTCACTGGATTCTCAGTACCTAGAGCAGTGGGTGGCACATAGGCACGTATTTGTTTGAATCAAGGCCTACCCAAGTGCTTTGCATGAATTACAGCCCCCAAGCCAACCCTACCAGGGAACGTTGGTCTCTGAGGGAACATAAGTGTCCTCTCCACAGATAGGTAGGGTCACTCTCTGCCTTCTCTGCTCTCCCAGAGAGTGTTTTAACCAACACTGTGTTAGTGGAAGAGTCACTCTGCCTGATTCAAAGTTTCAGAATAAGTGGTGTTTTCTTCTGTTTCTTAAGTCCAAACTGGTTCAAAAAAAAAAAAAAAAAAAAAAAAGCCAGACCCTGCTCTCCTCCTCTTTCTCCCAGTTAGACTTGCTTCCATCAAGGAGTCAGTCCTGGCCCAAGGTTTGATCTCCCTGGAAAATGGCTGGCACCCCACTTTCTTATTTTCACTGGGAGATGAGGCTCAAGAAGTCACAGTTCTTAGTTAAAAAACAGAAATCCAAACTGCCTAATTTAAGTAGAAAAAATATTTATCGAAGAATGTTAGGCAGTTCACAGACTTTCTGGAATGCTTAGAGAAAATAAGCCTAGAAGCAGCTAGAACATCACCCTAAATCACACCACAAAAGTGGTCCCAGAGAGACCCCCCCATTTTTGCCACTCCTGTGTTCAGACACTCAGTTCACCCCCACCCCAATCAACATGCCCAGCACTGGGCACTGACGCTGCCCTGGGCAGCTCATCCACACCACCTGAGAAAGTGGACCAGGCTGCTGCAGCTCTCGCTTAAACGGGTTCACACAGCACTTACTCCTTACACAATTAACTTCAGAGTCTGCAGGGAGGGTGTCGTATTGGCTACAACCGGCTCCAACGCCGGCTCCTTGACAGCAAGACAGCCTGGGAAAGCAAGTAGCTGATCATCTCCTGTGGGATGGTGGGGTCACATTCCTCAAATGATGAAGTGATCAAAAAAGTAAGACAAATGTCTACTTCGTTGATATACTTAGTTCTCCTGGCCAAACGCCCTCTTACTAGCACTTACTGCAATTAGTTTCTAAGAGTAAAATCTTACAGTCCCCTTTTCACATGAGAGTATGGGCTTAGGTTCAGAGACTCGGCAAGGTCACGCGGCTCAATAAACGTCAGATTAAATATTCAAACTCCCATACCACAGTGACTCGGGGGCACTTCACGCCTTCGTTCTTCGGTTGCCTTTGTTTTCCTATTCTTTATTATCTATGTCCTTGTGTATATTTCCTTTTGGTCCCATCTCCCCAGTTCCATGATAAATTCCTATTCTTCTTTCCTTCTCCCCTCGACTCACTGACCAGGAGGGACGCCAGAGATCTGCAGCGGAGACTGGTGGTTACCGACCCATCGCCATTCACTTCTTTGCCTTGTTAACAGAACGTGCGCTTTGTCCGAGAGACAATGGGCTGGGCCTCCGGAGTGAATGGTGATTGGTCTAACGGTAAGCATGTGACCCAGTTCTGGCCAATGAGATGTAAGGAGTAATCTGCCACGGAGCTTCCGGGGCTCCTGGATGACAGAGAGGCGTGGGAGGGAATAACGCCCTTGTGCTCCCTTTCTTCCGGATTGAAACTGGTCCTGGGAGGGCAGTACGGCTGCCACACTAACTGCCCCACTAGGAATGCTGCAATAAAGCCTCTCCAACTCCGCACAGTGTGTGTGCACGTTCCTTAGTGCTCCGCGCCCACCTGTACGTTTGGTTCTCAGTTGACCTGGTCCTTCTCCCCACCTATCCACGAGTTCCAGCAGCAATTCATCTCGGCCTTCACCTCACCAGCCTCCTGTGTGGTTCTTCTTGGGTCTTCCATCACCTCTGATTCCCTGACCACCTTAGCACCCCCTGCCATGAGGTACCCGCCCTGCTCTTACCTGCCCGGTTCCACTTCTCTGGTGCCTGGCCTCATACTCCACCCTTAGCTCTACCAAGTCCTCTTCTCCAGGAATCTTTACTTCAAAGTGAGCAAGTTTCCCTCACACCTAGAAGGAGAGGGCAGTTGCACAACATTGTAGATGGAATAAATGCCACTGAATTGTGTGCTTTAAAACAGTTCACTGAATTTATGTGAATTTCACCTCAAAAAAGAAATCCCTTCACTCTAAACCTGTTTTGCTCACTCCTTTCTCTTGTTACCAGCCTTCACCAAATATGGCCCTCCCTTGAAGAAAGCACCATATCTTGGGGCTCCTGGGTGGCTCTGTGGGTTAAAGCCTCTGCCTTCAGCTCAAGTCATGATCCCAGCATTCTGGGATCGAGCCCCGCACTGGACTTTCTGCTCGGCAGGGTGCCTGCTTCCTCCGCTCTCTCTGCCTGCCTCTCTGGTTACTTGTGATCTCTGTCTGTCAAATAAATAAATAAAATCTTTAAAAATATATATATATATATATATATTGAATACTGAAGATTACTATATATAGTAGATCCTCAGCACCAGTTCATAAACTTCAGCATTCACCAGAATCACCAAGTGGAACATAACAAATAGCATGGAGGACATGGGGAGATGGAGAGGGGAAGGGAGTTGGGGGAAATTGGAAGGGGAGGTGAACCATAAGAGACTATGGACTCTGAAAAACAATCTGAAGGGTTTGAAGAGGTGGGGGGGTGGGAGGTTGGGGCAACCAGGTGGTGGGTATTAGAGAGGGCACGGATTGCATGGAGCACTGGGTGTGGTACAAAAACAATGAATACTGTTATGCTGAAAATAAATTTTTTAAAAAATGATTAAAAAAAAAAAAGAATTACCAAGGGGGTTTGTTAAAACACAGATTTCTGGGCCTCCCCCCAACATACAAAATTTCTTCTTCAGTACATTTGGGGTGGGGTATGAGAATTTGCATTTCTAACAAGTTCCCCAGTGATTATTTTGCTGCTAGTCCAGGGACCAAGGCTGTTGTGAGATATGTAGAAACTGTTAATACAATTGCCTCCAGGGAGGAGCAACTTCGTTGGCTGGGTCATGGGTGAAGACCTTCTCCCTGTGCACCCTTTTATATCTTTTGAATTTCTGTCTATGTGATGATATTACCTACTCAGAAACAAACTTGAGATTGAAAAAAAAGAAAAAAGAAAAAGAAATGAGAACATCACCACCTTAAACTCACTACCCTCACCCACATGTTAAGAGAGTTTTCTTTAAATAACTAGAGACTGTTCTAGAAGGTCACCACCCTCTCCCTCATTCTCTCTTTGCTTCTCATTTGTATGCTGCACATCCGCTCAATGTTACTTTATTCAAACAACCCCTGCTGCTGGGTACCAGAGCACATTCCCACCTTCCAAGAGGAATCCTGCTTGTGTTCAAATAGCTAAAGAACACAGTGATGAATTCAGTTGTCTAAGAAAAGAAAGCAATCATGAAATACTGTTTTCCACCCATCAAATTAAAAGTTATTAAATATCCAAAATATGTTGGCAGGCACCGGGGAACACAGACTTTTTGCGCTATTGGTAGAAACAAAAATTGGATCATCTCTAGAAGGCAATCTGGGCTTTAAAAATGTGCACAGCCTTTGACCTAATTAATTCCACTTATAGAAATAAATCCTAAGGAAGCAGCAAGAGATGCATAAAAGCATTTATAACTAAGGGTGTTCATCTCAGCATGAAAAACCAGAAAAAATCTCAATGTTGAACAATCAATGTTTATTAAGTATACTGTGCCACATTTACCATGGAACCCAAAATAACAGTGAAAAATCATATTGTAGAAAGATACTTAATGACATGGAAATGTGCTCATGTTGTATTACCAGGTGACAGAATGTAAATCAGGTGACAAACAGGTGATATGATATGATGTAGTATCTTTAGAAAATTATAAATATAAAATGACTTAAGGGATCTATTCTACAGTGTTTGCTAGTGGTTACCTCTGCCTAGAGTGATTATAGGTAGATTTTATTTTCATTATGCTCATCAGTATGTTCAAACTTTCCACCCTGAGTGTATATTACTTTTATTAAAAATAAAAAACAAAAACGGGGGATGGAAATGATGCTTCCTCCTAGGAGGACAATCAATACCGGTCAGGTGGAGGCCTCTGAAGGAGAGTATTCAGGGAGCGCTGTCCAATGCCCACCCTGAGATGCCACTCCCTTGGGCTGGGCGAGTTTCTGGCAAATAGGGATGTACGGGGGCGAGAGCTTTTCACTCTGGTCTCTTTTCTGCTGCTGCCCCCTGCTTCTCAGCACAGAACAGCACCCACAGGAGGCATCACGGTGGTGCCCAGCCCCTGGCCAGAGCCCCAGTAGAGCCTGCAGGATACCAATCCACCCAAACCACTGGCTGAGAACGAAACCTGGGCGCAGGTCTTCAGGAAAGGAGCACGTGTCCTGACCTGCGTGGAATGTTGTTAATGTGGTAATGTGGTTAACCACACCCCCCGCGAAGCTGGGCCTTCTTGAGGCCAATGAGGAGCGTGGGAGCCAGTCCTGGGAGTGAGAAAAAAAGAAAGTATAGTAATCAAGATAGAGACTTCAGTTGAAACAGTGCAAGAGTTGACAGAGATGGGGGTGCAGATAAAGACTCACTTAGACTAACTTTGAGGGAGAACCAGTTTTTCCACGGGGGACTAGATTTTTCTAGGGCGTGTAGCCCCCTGCTCACACAGAGCCATTGTTGAAAACACCACCAACAAAAACATCAGGGTGATTCTAAGAAAATGCCCAGTCTGAAGAATATACATATGGCTCAGGTCTCCTGGGGACTTTTTAATATGGTTATCCTTCACAGCCATCTTCCAGGATAGGCTAGCTATGGCATGGTCCCCAGACTTTAAAAAAAGAAAAAGGCTGAGGAATTGAAGTCAAGTTTCTGCAACTTGACCATGTTGAAAGGCGACACTGCAGGATCTATCAGGTTAGTTTACTGTTCCAGTAAAGTTTCCAAACTCTGTGAACTTCCATGTAGCAAAAAATATATGTAATATATAATATATATTTATTTATATATAAAATATTTTATATATACTTATTATATATAAATATATACTAATTATATATAAATTTTATTTTGGCAAAGATTAAAGCTGTGATTTAGTGGAATGAGCACAGAATATAGAAAAACCACCCAACTCTGCAACCAACCAGCCAAACGTCTCATGAGTCTGAGTGCTCACCGCACACTTGAGAGAGTCGATTAATCTCTTTGAGCCGTGATTTTCTTGTATGTAAAGTAGAGGAGTTCACTCCTCCAACAAATACTTATTGAGCACCTACTAGAGGTCAGACCCTGTGCCAGGCACTGGGGACCCGATCATGAGCCAGTTCCCACCATCATAGGGATTAAATAGTGTTATGGCCACAGCCTGTCTTTGGACCCTATGAGTTAAAAACGCTTTTTACATTTTTGAATTAGTGAAACGATTAGAAGGCGGACATTTTGTAACTTGTAAAAAATTATATGGAGTTCCAATTTCAGTGTCCACAAGTAAAGTTTCATTGGAACACAGTCCCATTCACGATTGACATAGCGTCCAGAGGCTGCCTCCGCACTCCAGTGGCAGAGCTGAGTGGCTGTAACAGAGACTGGATGACCCACAAATCTGCAAATATTTACTATCTGGCATTTTACCAAAAAAGAAAAAATGAAAAAAAAAAAAAAGCATGCTGACCCTTGGAATAACGGAAGAAAAATAGGATGATTACAGACTCCTAAAAGCTCTATGAATCTGGTGTGCCTGGGTGGCTCAGTTGGTTAAGTGACTGCCTTCGGCTTAGGTCATGATCCTGGAGTTTTGGGATCGAGTCCCGCATTGGGCTCCCTGCTTGGCAGGGAGTCTGCTTCTCCCTCTGACCACTTCCCTCTCATGTTCTCTTTCTCTCCCATTCTCTCTCACTCTCAATAAAACAAATAAATAAAAAATTTTAAAAAAAAAGGAAAAAAAGCTCTATGAATCTAAAAGAAGGAGGGAATTTGTCAAAGCTGTTAAGGTGAAAATTAAAATGCTGCATTGCTTTATCTAGCGTTTAGGAGCATCAGCTCTGCTCCCTGATCTGAGTGTTTCTAGGTCTCCCTGGGCTCTGGGTACCCACCAGGTGAAAGGCACAGGTGTATCTGGAACGTCAGTGGCTCCTGCCTCCACCTACATGATGCAGGCCCTTTAGCCCCACCAATGATTCTCTGGTGTTCCAGAGCCTTCGAAGGAGACTCATGTGTTCTCAGGCTGCCCTCTGGGAATACATCTGTATCCTTACCAAAGGCGCTGTTTCCATGACATCAAGGGGGCAGGGACCAACATGCAGTTATGCTTTCTGCTAGCCTCAACACTCGAGAAAGATGCGTTGCTGCACAGGTGGGCGTGAGGAAGATGCCTCCCCTCCACTCGGTGTCCCTGGGAGTTAGCTTTAAACCCAAAGCACACAGCTATGGCCTCTGTCTCCCTGAGACCCTGTGAAAATGACCCCTTCGGTCTCTGCCTGCTGACTGTCCCACTGGCCTGGGAGACAATGCCCAGAGAAGGGCATCTGTGCCAAACTCTCATCCTTCCCTCCCCCAGCATTGACTTTCCCTCCCCCCCCCCCCATGCCAACTGTGGAAGCCAAGAAAAACAAGGCTGTACCCGCCTCGAGTCTAGCCCTGACATAAGTGCAGCCATCTTGATGTTCCAGATTATCACAAAATATTTCTTGGGCTCTGACCTACTCAGGTTAGCACTTTAAACAGTCCCTCTCTCCTTTAATGATTGATTTAACCCCCTGGGCTCAGCTGCCTCTGTCTTTCATAACTCCTCTACACATTCTCCAACTGACCAGTGTTGACCCGAGTAGGTAGGGACAACTCTACAACCCTATTCAGCAGAAAGAAGTTACAGAAGATGAGACCTTCCACCTTCAACAACCTTAAAGATTTAAGGGTCAAAATTGCTCAGGGGGAAATGTGGAGGCTGAGAAAATTAAGGCCATCCCACTTCGAGTTTAGCTGATGTGGGAAACAGAGGCAGAAGAAAATCATTAAAATTCCTCACCTACTGACAAGCCCTTGAAACAGACAGAGTGGCTCTCCCCTGGGGACTTAACTGCCCTCACCTTGAGATTTTGCTAAGGACAATCCTAGCCTGACCAACCCCCTACCTCAACAGGTCCGACCAGGATCCTGTAAGTCTACTTTAACAATTCCTTTATCTCTAAACCTCCAAGATAGTGTCAAGAATCATTCCCAAGGGGCGCCTGGGTGGCTCAGTGGTTAAAGCCTCTGCCTTCAGCTCAGGTCATGATCCCAGGGTCTTGGGATAGAGCCCCGCAAGAGGCTCTCTGCTCAGTGGGGAGTCTGCTTCCTCCTCTCTCTCTCTGTCTGCCTCTCTGCCTACTTGTGATCTCTGTCAAGTAAATAAATAAAATCTTAAAAAAAAAAATTAAAAAATAAAAAAAGAATCATTCCCAAGCATATGGCGCACTGATATACATCTAAAGGGTCTCACGAGAAGATTTTTATTATTGGTAATAAATAACCTCTCTCCCAACAATAGCTAGCCCCTCAAGGTCCTGGAGACCTTGATTCCTTAGAGACGTACATCATCCATAATCCCCTTTGTCCTCACCCACCATCAAGTCCACCCCTACTCTGCCTTTAAAAACTCTGACTGTAATCTGGTTTGGGGTCCAAGTCCCTACTCCACTGTGTCAGGTATACTTGGGCCCAAGCTTAAGCTTGTCAAATAAACCCTCATGCGATTGCATCAGTGCTTGGTTCCTTGGTGGTCTCTCAGACGCAAAAACTCGGGCATAACACCAACCACCCGGTATTGTATTGACTGCTGAACACAGGTGTGCTTCACTTTTATAATCTGCTGCATGATCTCTGTGTTTCCTAATCCAGCTCCCTGTCAGTCAGCCACCCACCACTGCTCCCACCTCTGGTTCCCTGGGGATGGGGGGTGGGGAGGGGCACCCTGGCCTCCCTAATGGTCAGGTTGGAGCCCCATGGGCTGGACCCTGTCCCTGACAACTCAGCCCCACAAGTCCCACCTGCACCGGCTCTGACAGCAACACCGTCAAGGGTCCAGTTCCCCAGGTCAGCGGACCTCCTGCCACAGAGGCCCTCAGGGCTCCACCAGCCAGGGCGCACCCAGCATTTCTCAACCTTGCCTGTGCTTCCCATGCCCACAGCATCTCGCCTGCTCTGTGTTCAGACTGGGTCAGCATCCTTAACTGTCCCCTCCCCACCCAGGCTTGGGCTTCCTGCCCCCCAATTTTAAAGAACATCTTCGGCTCCCTCCTTTAGCCCAGAAACCCTCACCAGTTTGTGCGAGACTGGGATTCTGGTATAGAACAACCCTGCTGTCCCATTAGTTAATTCTGGCCTTTTCCAGGCTGGCTTCCTTCCCTTACCCTGAAGGACCTGGGCCACCAACATCCCAGCATGGCTCAGGGCCCAAACCCACTTAACAGTGACCGCACCTGGGGTCACAGCTTGGTTCCAGGCTCTGGCAGAGCAGAACTGAAGGTAGGGAGACAGGTGGAAGAGGCAACTAGTAACACACATCACACTGTCCCTGAGGTGGGCTCAAAAACTGGGGTGGGCCCAGCTTAATGGGAAAAGGCAGCCAGGGACTCAGGCGGTTGGGAAGACAGAGGTTAGTAAAGGATGACAGAGCACAGAACTGCTCCCCTCCTTGGGGGCTAGTGATGAGTTTCCTTTTTGAGGAAAGTCACCGTCCGCATTTGTTTCTGTACCTTTAAGGAGGCTAGAAGCAGAGACAAAGGGACAGAGGGAAATATGCATGCAGGACTCTCAAGAGATTAGCCAAATCCCCGGGCTTCTCTGCCCTATTTCCAAGTGTGTGGATAGATCCAATTCCTCTCTTGTTCCTTGGTCCCTCCTAATCCAGGATATGATTATATGAAGTAGATTAAAGGTGTCTGTGACCAGTGTAGGACCTGCCGCGTCTCGGAAACCGGTTTTGCAAGAGTCTGTGTTCAATTTAATTTAATTAGAAAACTTGGAAAATGCTCGTGCTGACTGCTGGCTCTTGACGACAAAGTGAAAATGGATGCTAAGTTTGATATGGAGTTTGTAACTTATGGGACTCTCAACAATGCCCTTAAAAAGCAAGCTCTCAGAGGCCCGTGATCTGGCATGTTTCAGGAAAAATTCTTTCATCAGGTGGGAAGTCCAATGGGAGATGTCCAGGGTCCCTCCTAATTCAAAGCTTTTATGTCTCTAAGGTTACTGGATGCTGGAGTCCAGGGCCAGAAAGACCAGCAGTTTAAAAAAGACTTGACAATGTGTTTCACCCAGAGCAAAGTGAGGCCAAACATTTCAAACTAGAGCTGTCAACAAAGAATATGTTTGCAAACCAGGCACAATGTAAAATAAACTTTAGCCGGCAAATGATAAACCTTCCCTAAAAAGGTAATCAGATGGTGAGTGAACAAACTTTGGGAGTGCTATTAGAAAAGATTTCTGCACTATCCAACAGGCTTTCACGCTTTTAACTCCAAATGGACCTTTGCACTTGTTTGGGGCTTGGGGGTGGGGTGGGAAGGGAATTTAAAAAAATGGAAAAGTTAGGATTTTTGCACCCTTCTCAGCTGGTGGCTGTAGGAATGCAGAGAAAAGGAGGACTCTGGGGCAGCTTTGAAAAGGAAAGCAAAACAGGCTAAATCCTGAGGATTGTGGTGGGGGAAGAAAGGGTTGTAAAGTAGGTAAGGTGAGGTCCCCAGGCCATGTAAGCAGGAGGTCCCTGGGACAGTGGGACACACCTGAGTCAAGCTGCTGGTACCCACGGCAAGTGGACAGGGAGTGGCTTACCTTCCTCTCTCACTGATGCCCTTCCAGATCTTCAAGGCACCACATTTGGAAAAGTTCTCATTCCTTTGAGGCTTATACCATTCACCCGCACTAACTTCTACCTGTTATTGATGTGGGGTTGGGGGAAGTTATAGCTTTGACAAAATATATTTTTTAATATTTTCACTGTGCAATAAATCATAATTATAAAAGAGTGTACATGACCTATGTGTACAGTTTAAAGAGTAATAGTAAGGCCAAGAACCCACACATTACC
This sequence comes from Lontra canadensis, assembly GCF_010015895.1. Taxonomy (NCBI): domain Eukaryota; kingdom Metazoa; phylum Chordata; class Mammalia; order Carnivora; family Mustelidae; genus Lontra; species Lontra canadensis. The sequence continues at coordinate 6,433,044 of NW_022631072.1, forward strand.
ACCCAGCTTAAGGACTAAAATACGGCCAATACCTTGAAGCTCCTTCTGTTCCTGGGTCCCTTTCCAATCCACTCTCCACCCCTGGGCAGGGGGTGGGCAAGCCACTGACCTGACAGATGTATTATTCACTCCCTAGCTTTTCTTCCAGGTTTCAATCCATTTATAAGGGATCCCCAACCATTATATTATTAGTGCCTGGTTTCTAAGTTCATCTCATGAATCTATACTAATGATAATCTCCTCAATTTGCTGTTTTTACTCCATGGTCGATATTTTTGAAGTTCATCCACGTTTATATATGTAGCTGGATTTTATTCATTGTCTGGGCTACATAGGATTCCACTGTCTGATTACACCATGATCACTTCTTAATTCTTTTGTTTATGGACATCTGGGTTGTTACCTTTTTTAGTTACAAACAAAGCTATTGGGGCATCTGGGTGGCTCAGATGGTTAAGTGTCTGCCTTTGGCTCAGGTCATGATCCCGGGGTCCTGGGATCGAGCCCCACATAGGACTCCCTCTCCCTCCACCCCTCATCTCTGCTTCTGTGCTCCCACATGCACTCTCTCAAGTGAATAAATGAAATCTTTAAAAATAAATAAATCAATAAGCTAACAAAGCTATTGTGAACATTCTCATACATGTCTCCTGTAGAATATGTGCAAGCATTTCCCCGGGCACAGCTACTCCAAGCGTCGTCTGTAGCCCCACTGCTGGAGCTTGAACTGGCCCTGCTTGACCACGAGTGAGGGAACTCACACCAGAACATGAAACAACTACACTATTAGACACTGTGTCTGTCGTGGGACCAGCAGTTTTCCCCGAGCAGGACTCCGCTGGGAAGGAGCCGCTGAGCTACGTTCTGGCATAAGCATCTCATTTCTTCTTACATCTGGGACTTTGCTGAACGTGAGGTGCCCATTGCCTTTTTTCTTCACCTTCATTTCCCAACCTCTAGGTCTCCTCTCCCCAGTCAGTGCAGACTCTGACTCCTCACTCAGTCTCAAAGTTTTGCTCAACAAAACTCTGTTGGATGGATGGATGGTTGGATGGCTGGATGGATGGCTGGCTGGCTGGATGAATGAATGGTTTGCCCTTTCCCACCCACACATCTACCTTAGGAGCCTCCATGTTCTTCCATGAACCTTATCTCCCAGTTGATTTGTTGGAGTGGGGCGGGGGCAAGCCCTGACATGCAAGCTGGGATAATCAAAGACCTTTCCAGACCTTTCCATCCTGGAACCAAGAAAGGGGTCACTCTATCTCCAATGCAGAAGCTATGATGCCATTCACCAGGACTGTCAGCCTTCCTCTTTACCAGCTCTGGAGGAAGCAGGTCTGTAACGAAAGAGGACTGAGTCGAGGTATGGAGAAAAGGAGTAGGAACAAGAAGATGAGTGAGAAGCTGGCCACACTCATGGCTCTGCCGTGCTGGGCTTGGCTGTGTCCTTCCCTTTCCATGCAATTATTTAGCCTCGTTCTTGGTTTTCTCCTTTTTGCCCAAGCTGGCTAGAATTGCTTCCAGGTCTGGAAAGAAAATAAACACTGCATACTTTAGCCCTCTGAAGCTTCGGAAAGCTGGAATTGAGATCAACCTTTGGACTGCAGTGCTGGTTTTCATGGATATATTTGAAGAAGGTATCAGTCCTTTGGATTTGTGTTGGTACAAACACCAAACCAAAACCCAGACCAAACCAAACAAAAAATTCCAAGCAAAGGGGAGGTCTGAGGTCACCATACTGCCATAAGTGTCATTCCCATCTTTCCCACCACGGCTCAGTGATCAGCTTGGTGGTTTTGCTTGGCTCATGACCACACGTGTCTCGACGCGGATCTCACACAAGGCGTGCAAGGTCCTCTTCACCAGATGGTTCCTCTGTAGTACATCATTGAGGGAGCCGTGTGACACCACCAGGAAGGCTCTTTCCCCGCATCCAAATATAACCCACATGTATGTGGAGGGTCCAGGAAGAATGTGTGACAGCGGCTGGGACACTCGGGGATCTGTTGATATAAGGAGATGGAGAAGCTCAAAGCAAAAGAGCACTAAGAAATAGCAGGCGTCTCCTGGGGAACATTTGAGCCAGAAATAATTGCTTTAAAAGCCAGGGGGGCTTTTAAACCATTTTACCACAGAAATTGAAAGCCCTTTGTGGGCATTTCATCTGTCTCAATTCAACCTGAAGGTGGACACAGAGCACAATTAAGTCATGGTTGTGGTGTCTGGAGTGGATGGATCAGAACAGGGTTCCCCCACCTCACCCGTAGATGAGCACCCTGTGTGTCCTTGGGTCACCTGGTCACAGTCTGCTCTGGGATCTGCCCAAACTGGCATGCCCCTCCTCCAAGGTTCTCTCGAGTCTCTTCTGATGGCTTCCATCCCCTCCCTTCCGTGTTTTCTCTCTTTCCAGGGCTGCTCCCGGGCTGCGGAAACCCCCTTTGCCCACAGCCAGAAGAGCTGAAAGTGGCTGGCCACTTAACCCCGACTCCAAGTCCCTTAGCCAGTGAATGCAGGGGAGCAGGAAAGCCCACCTCTCTTGACTCAGATTGGGATGACTCTGTCTCTCCTGCCACAAGCGTGGAGCAGGTGTTTGAGAACTCTGAGAAGTAAACCGTAGCCAATGAACCTGGGGAAAAGACGGGGATCAAAGCACCATGAACCTAGGGGTGAGTTTGCCAGTAGTTTTTCCTCCAATAGCCGTCTCTCTGCCTGCACTTGGAGCAGCTCAAATCCCAGAAGACAGTGGGGCACAGACTGTGAGTACTCCAGGGGGGGTTGGGGGGGGGAGGTGGGACAAAAGGGAATCCTCGTGCTCAGAGACAGAGAGCAAAGCGTACCAGTTTGTTGTTTTTTTCTTTCTTCCTTTCTGCTTCTCTATGCCCAGCCCCCAAGCAGTGCCATGGCTACAGGGCATGGTAGAGAGGACCAAGATCATGGAGTGCTAGCCATTGACAGTGATGTGTGAATGATATTTACTGAATGATATTTTTTGGCTCAGGACTGGTCATCTCAGCTGGGGACCAATGATGTCGAAGCTGGAAACTAGGGGTTAGAAGAGAAAATTGGGCTTCTCCTGGGAGTTATGTTTCCTTCTCCCACTTGAGAGTCAACCGCATTATCTTCATTCCCCCCTCTCCTTGCTTTCTCTTCCTCCCGTAATTGAAAGAAGAGATGAGCGTGTATCTGAGAGGACATGTTTTACAGGAGCTGAAAAAGAATAACACTCATTTCCTCACTCTCAACTTCAAGCCCTGACTGAAAACACTATTAAATAAGTCAAATAATCTGTAAGTTAACAAAAGCTGAGAGTAGAAAGAGCACTAGCCTTGGAATCAGAAGGCCTGGATTCAAACCACAGCTGTAATTCAATGGTGGTGATCAAACATTTATACTCCATGACCTTCGGTCTGCTCTTAAATTGCATCTTTATTGGGGGTAATAATACCTGCTTGAGGATTCATCCCTTGACATCTGGGAAAATACCTGGTACACATCAGGTATAAGTATGGTGGGACTTGGACTTGAATTTTATCTCCCAGTTACTCAAAATTTAAGCTAGACAAAATGAAGGGAACTCAGAAAATATAAAAAATAGAATGTCAGGGGCACTTGCGTGGCTCAGTGGGTTAAAGCCTCTGCCTTTGGCTCAGGTCATAATCTCAGGTTCCTGGGATGGAGCCCCACATCTGGCTTCCTGCTCGGTGGGGAGCCTGCTTCCCTCCCCACCCCCGCCTGCCTCTCTGCCTACTCATGATCTTTGTCTGTCAAGTAAATAAATAAAATCTTAAAAAAAAAAAAAAAAAAAAAGAGAGAGAGAAAGCAGGGGTCCAGAGAGGCTAAGCCAGTTCTCTAAAGCCACCTGGTCATTTAGAATTTGGTCTTCACCAAGCGGTTCTCAGAATTCTGTCCCCACACGTCCCCTTATGGTGAGCGAGTTAGCATGGTGGCCGCCTTCACGCCCAGACAGGCAGGTCTCACAAATACAAAGCTAACAGTAGCTGAGAGGACACTGTTCATAAAGCCCCAGCCTGCATGCCATACGAGGTAAAGGGACTTCAGGATCCATGGGGACAAGGAGGCCCTCTCATGAGCCTCACAGGTTATTTGACTGGAAGGGAAAGATAAAAAATACCTGGGGTAAATGATCTACCATATGAGCCAGACTCCTCAGGGCACAAGGGGAAAACAACTTGGTTCTTTCCCACCACAACATTTTGACTCCTCTCCGGGGGCCCCTCCCCCCAGCCCCAAATGACAGCTCAAGCCGGTGCGTTTCCCAGCCACTTTCACAACGAACTCATTGCATCATTTTCACGCACCGAGAAAGCACAGTCAAATCTAAACCCAAACATTTCTATCACGTCCTGTGTAAAGCACCCCCCATCTCCAGCCCAATCCTGACTCCCAAACTGCAGACCAGCAGTAGGAGTGATTCCGTGGTCGCTCTGCGTTCTCTCTGCACCTGCCTCTTCCTCTGCTTCCTCCACTGACCATAATGCCCAAGGGAGCGATGCCCAGGCTCGTCCAGAGTAGAGGGGAGGGTGTTCCGGCTCAGGGGATGGCCAATGTAAAATAATACAAAAAAAAACCAACTTTTTTTTTCTTTAATGCAGTAAACAAAATTTGAGGCTATTTTAGTAAAAATCCAATTAAGCAGAATGCTCAGGGAATTTACTGTCCTGGTTAATTGAATCTCTGCATTAATGAGGACAAATTGAAAACCCTATCAAGACTCGGGATTGCAGAACTTTATAGGTGGACGAGACCTTGGAGGTGGGTTTTCTGCAGCTCCCGAGTTCCCCTGCTGGTGGAGGCCCAGGCCCAGAAGGAGGGAGCAGCTTGCCCTGAGCCCAGTGGACAGGTGGAGGGAAAGCCAAGACAGACTCGGGCCCACGAATTGGCAGCTCAAAGCTCCTGTGAGACTGAGCTGAATCTCAGTGAAATTGCCCATAACCCCTGGGGTTTCTTCTTAAAATAAAGCCCCAGCTTTCAGTTTGTCTTTGCCATTGTCTCTTCTCATAGGTCAGTGCACTTGACTTACAGAATTTATAGCAAACACGGAAGATCCGCTGGTGGCATCTAAAGGTTGGTGTGGCCGAGCCTCTCACTTTCTTTCTCTCTCTCTCTCTCTCTTTCTGATTTATTAGAATTCACTTTTCTTTGTTTGCTCTGATCTTGTTTCTTCACATACATTATTAGTATTCCAGACACAGGGTGATAACTTTTTTTTTTTTAAATACATTTTTCATATTGTTTGAGGCCGAAAGAGGCTGTTTTCATTCTTGGAACTCTCTACACCATCCTATGACCCTAGCTTGCCACTGTTCCCGCATGCAAGCTGGTATTTCATTCATTCTAGCACGTTGACACTGAAATGCACAGCGCCATCCTCCAAAGACACGTGCTGTTGCTCTCTGTGCATATTCATTCTTTGAACACATACATACAGCCCCTACTATGTGGCAGGGGCGGGCACTGTGGGGACGCTGGGGATGCAGCAGGGGATAAAATGTAAAAATTCTCGCCCTTAGAAAATTTGTATCCCAGGGCACCTGGGTGGCTCAGCGGTTAAGCCTCTGCCTTCAGCTCAGGTCATGATCTCAGGTTCCTGGGATCTAGCCCCGCATCAGGCTCTCTGCTCAGCAGGAAGCCTGCTCCCCCCACCACCCTTCTCTCTCTGCTTGCCTCTCTGCCTACCTGTGATCTCTCTCTGTCAAATAAATAAATATAATAATAATAATAATAAAAGAAAATTTGTATCCTAATGGTAACAAGTAGACCGTAAAGGAATACACATGTAAGTACATGTATGTCAGATGGTAATAGGTATGAAGGGGTGGGGTAACCGAGATATAGGAAAATAGGGATTGTTGGGAGTGGGTCATTGGTCTTTTACAGGAAGTCATCAGGCCTTTCTATTCAAAATACACAGACCTTGGGGCACCTGGGTGGCTCAGTGGGTTGAAGCCTCTGCCTTCGGCTCGGGTCATGATCCCGGGGTCCTGGGATCGAGCCCCGCATCGGTCTCTTTGCTCTGTAGGGAGTCTGCTTCCTCCTTTCTCTCTGCCTGACTCTCTGTCTACTTATGATCTCTGTCAAATAAATAAATAAAATCTTTAAAAAAAAAAACAAACAGAGACCTATAGGAAGTAAGGGAGTGAGACAAAGTCTCCGGGAGAAGGGAGTTGGGCAGAGAAAAAAAAATAGTAAGTGAACAGCATTTTAGTATCAGGCTACAAATACTTTCCATCAGCTATGAACATCTGACTTATTAAATCCTCCTCACCAGTGACATAGTCCTAAAGGTTATCAGATGTTGATTTAGGGATAAGACAAGATGTGTTGGTCCATTCCATTCACAAACATGAGTGCGCCATGCAGGCATCCTGTAATGAAAGACACAGATGGTCCCTGCCCTCCTGATTAGTGACCAATCAAAAAACCGCTATCCACAATGGTCAGGGTAGTTATAGTTGCTGAGGAGAGAAAGCATGCAAAGTCTCCTAGAAGAGGAGGAAAGGGGAGTTCAAGCACAGGAAATAACAGGCTGGGGAGGAGAGCAGATAGCACATTCTGGGGTTCCCAAATTGGTATGGTAAGAAACTGAGTCTCGGGAAATGGGGGTAGAAATGGCAGCACACGTGGGTGCCCCTCTCCTCTCTGGAGCTCTATTAAAATCTTTCCCGGTTGCAGTCCCAAAAAAGCAGGCTGAGTGGGGGGAGGTGGGGACGTGAGCTGACAGGTAGATGGGAGCCACATTGTAAAGGCACAAAGTTAAATATTTGAAGCAGAAGAATGATTTGAACGAATTTGCCTTTCATAAAGATCCACTGATACACAGAGAGTGAAAGAGGGAGAAGACTGGAAGCTGGAGAATCAGAGAAGAGGCTGAAGGGGCCAACGGGCCCTGAGTAACGCAGGTGAGGAAGGCAGGAGGTTCCCTAAGAGACGGACAGAAGACACGGAAAGGGTGGGATGGGCTTGCCACTATTTCGAGCATAGCATGGACACGAACCGGGGTTGAATGCAGTATCAGGGCATGAGAAACAAGTTCAGGGATTAAAGGGAGCAATTCCCTCATAGAAGACAGAGCCAGAAAAGAAAAACTATGTCCTGAAGGCTGTTTGGAATTCCTCAAATGACACCATTTGGCGTAAGAAGCAAGGACTGTTACTTTCCCAGTTGACGGCTTGAATGTGTAATTGTACCACTGGCCAGTTAATTCGGGTGAGTAGATTCCAACTACAGACTGACCCCAGAATCAAGATAAAATGTAAAAAAAATGTGGTTAACTCTTCGAAAGCCGTACCAGGATTTACATATCCAAACAAATAGTACCTTCCTTGAAGGCTGCGTGTTATTCCTACAGTTGTGCACCTGCTGAGAGCTGCCCTGGACTTCTTTTGGGGGCCTCCCATCATGACCATAGCCCCAGAGCTAGAAAATTCTCTGCCTTTTAGGGAAAATCTAATTTTTAAAAAAGACGCTTATTTACCACCAAATACCAGTGGTTGCCTGGGACTGGGCAGGTAGGGGCATAGGAAAGAGAGATGGAATACAAAGGGGCACAAGGGAAGTTTTGGGGGTGATGGAGGCATTCGTGTCTCAGTTGTGGTGATGGGTTTCACGTCAAAACTCATCAAAATACACACTTAAATATGTGTAGTTTATTGTACATCACTTATATCCCAATAAAACTATTTTTAAAAGTCATTTGTTGCAAAGAATAATGCTTAAGGGTCATAATCATGCTCCTTTTTTTTTTTTTAACAAAAATTTAAGAGAATACTCTTCTGGTGTGTCTGCCAGGCTGACTTGAAGGCAATTCTCCATGCAGGTTGGTTTTTGTTAAAAACAAACAAAAAATCACAGAAACAAGTGACCTGCTCCCATTAAAGGATAGCCTTCATGTGAACTTGTACATCCTAGAACATATGTTTTTAAACTTTGCAGTCATGCCCTGTAGTCTAAATTGGAATCCAGTGACTTGGTATCTTCCGGTTCTTGTGCTCTCGTGAGGGACAGCTCTCCAGCTGTGTATTTTTCCTTTCACTTAGCTCATCCACGGAAAGGGTTGAATAAGAACAAGCACCACTGCTTCCACTAACTGAGGTTTGCATTTCAGATAGCCAGGGCCAGCTTTACAGAGCTGGGATTCCAGAAACATTTCCTGACTGTCCCCCACTCCCACCTCATCCCCACCAAACATTGTTCTCTGACCCATTTGCCAATGTCTGGAGGTCTACCATTAGGAGGATCCTTTCCTTTGAGTTAACCATTCCATTCTCCCAGAATAGGATCCTGGAGGGCAGACCAAAGGGGTTGGGGGGAGCTTGGGGTTAGTGGGGGGGGGGCGCTGTGAGGACACTGCAGCCTCCAAAGGTGGAGGCCATCAGTGGAAGAAAGGGGAATCCAGAAAGGGGGAGACAAGGTGCCACAGAGAGCCTCAACTAAAGCTATTCCCCATTTTTTAGTAATTTATTTATTCAGAAAGCATTTACTGAGTACCAACATTCCCACCTTAGTTTGACCTCTGGACGTAGTATTGAGCACAATGATATAAAAGAGGAGGTTTAGCAAAGTCGATGAGCCACTCTCTCATGGACCCCGGGAGCCCATCCGCCGGAGAGCTGGCCCGTGTGTCACAGCTCGTCTCACAGGGACTCGGGGGCCAGGTGCTCACATCACGCCTTGAGCAGCAGTTCGGAATTAAACGAAACAGATTATTGACAGATGAAAGTTTCAGGGAGGTGTGAAAAGTCTCAACTTAAAGCAGGTGGGGAGGCTATTAAAATAGTTTGTCTAAAAATAGTCTAATTCCATCTAGGGGCCAAACCCGATTAGGTTTCATGTTCATTTGGGTTCACAGTTTGTCTATAGCCGCCTTTGACTTTGTGGGGCCAACACCGGAAGGGAAGAGGGGGTCCCCCACGATCTCTATGCTCAGCCACACACTGGCCTGTCATCGGAAGAGGAGCTCAAGCATGGAGAGGTTTGGAGACCAGAAGGAAAATGTGGAATGTGGAGCTGCCTGGAACTAGGAAAGGCTGGAAGTGATTTAGAAGGAGAGTTAGCAAGCCCTCCTTCTGATCTGTCTCCCCTCTGACAGATGAAGTTAAAACCACAGTGGGGTCATCCATAAAATTCCCAAACACATGGCCTCACCTGTGGCCCGGGCCCTCACACAGGTCAGCCCCGGGGCACATAAGGAGAGCGAGGGCAGGCCCAAGTGGAGAGAAGCTTGTGTCACCCTCCCTGAGGCACAGGGCAGTGGTCTGAGAAACCAAACCAAACCAAACCCATGTTCAAAGCTCACTCTTGAGTCTGGCAAAGGCATAGCCACTCAGGGAATTCCACTGTTGAGCCCCTTCTACAGAAACTGCCCTCTGACACAGGCTGGGCCCTGGCCCCTGGGTGTTTCCACCATGTGACCCTGAGCTCTGGCCGTCCCCTCCAGCACCAGTGTGGCTCCAGCTGGCCAGGGACCCAGGACCCACTCCCCTGGGTAACAGATGGCAGGGCCGCCCCGTCTCTCTCCCAGCAGCGCCAGTGGTGGCCCAAGCAGCCTTGCCCACCTGGGTTTTGCCGCAAGAGCTTCATTCGTGACCCGGAGCTGCCTTCATCCCTACTCTATTACATTCCCTTCCTCCTAGCGATGTAGAGGAGGCCAAAGAGGTTACGTGTGGCCGGAGTCAAGAAGGAAGTGACCCAGGACAGAAACAATGAGGAAGCACATGGCAGGACAGGAAAGCAAACCCAGAGGGCAGCCGAGTCCCGTGAAGGAACCCGAAATACCCGTCACCAGGCCCACAGCAAGGTACCCCGAGCCAGACAGGATCCAGACCCACCCTCCAGCCCCTCCTCTGTGAGTCCTGACCCAGGGTGGCTCTTGTCTTCATTTCTGTGCGATGTTCCTTATTGATATCAAACTCACCGAAAACACCCCCAACTTGGGTGAGCTCGTGGTTTCTCCCCCTCACTCAGGCATCAGCCAAACGACAGCTTTGCAAGAGGTCCCCGGCCTCTGCTGAGCCACAGAAGGCCAAGAGCATGATAGGGTCCCAGGGAGACTAGTGAGGCCCTTTGCCCTCTGGGAGCAGAGTTTGAACCGGCAGGCTGTTTGGGGCTGGACACTTCAGTTGTTTTCCCCCGCCCACACACAAATCATTTGGCCAAAGTTTAGAGGCAGCAATATAGTGTAGCAGAAACAAAACTAGAACAAGGGTCAGGAAATCTGTGTCTCTCCTAATCAGCTGTGCGAGGGTGGCCGAGCCATTTAAGTCCCTGTCCCAGTTTTGTCATCAGAAATGCAGAACAAATAACATTGGCCCTACCGCCTTGAAGATTTTTTGTGAAGATCACATAAAAATAGGCACAAGAAGCCTTGGGGGAACATGGAGAAGAACTATATTATTTTATAAACTGAGAATGAGAATGGGAAGCAGGAGGTGACACCACACATGCCAACCAGCCTAGCAGTTGAGGCCCCTCCCCTCTGCCAAGCTTCATGGACTCAGCACCAGGGAAGCCAAAAGATGAGTGTTTGTATCTCCCAAAAATGAAGACTGTGGTTTCCTGCCTACACCCAAAGTCGCTGTTAATTCCACAAGGGACATTAGCCGAATTAGAATTTATCCCCTCCCCTGCTTCCCTCTCTCCTCTCTCTCTCTTTCTCCACTCCCAGCTGCAGATAACCACACAATCCAGCTGAAAGTGGCTTAAACAATAGAAAATTCTCATGCAGGGATGCCTGGGTGGCTCAGTGGGTTAAGCCTCTGCCTTTGGCTCAGGTCATGATCTCAGGGTCCTGGGATGGAGCCCCACATTGGGCTCTCTGCTCAGCAGGGAGCCTGCTTCCCCTTTTCTCTCTGCCTGTCTCTCTGCCTACTTGTGATCTCTGTCAAATAAATAAATAAAATCTTAAAAAATAATTTTTTTTAAGAAAATTCTCATGCAATTTCCAATTCCAAGATTTGTTAATTTAGTGGCACATCAGTCAGTTTATGTCCTCAGGCTTATTGCCACAGGGTTACAAAAAGGATGCTTCAGCACCACACAGCACATTTTCTCCCAACCACATCCAAAAGCCAGAGGGAAGATTTTTCTTAACTGTCTCAAGGGCATTTCTGTCATGAGGGTAGAAAACTTGTCCAGGAGTCCTCCCCTCCTCACATACACACCCAACACGCAGCTGCAAAGAGACTGGGAAGGGTTCTCAGAGTCTCTAGTGGGAGTGGGCACTGCCAGCAAGAAAAAAGTAGGGGGTGGGGCTGCAAGGCAGTAGCATGGAGGAGACATCTATAGGGTTGGCAAGATTCATAGGAAAAGCATCAACAGGCGGAATCAAATCACAGCAGAAATTATAACTGCAAGAGAGTCTGGGAAATGTCCTTATTCGCTCTTAATCACCTGTGATACAGAGAGGTACACCAGGGGAAGGAAGGAAGACACTGAGTTCCAACCCCACCTAATCAGCCACAGCAACTGACTGTGTCTACCACACTCTTCTTTGGGCTTTACCTGCTAAGTTTCATTGTATCAATCCATATATTCAAGGGCGGGGCAGGGGGTGGGTTCTAACCCTGATTCTAGAGGCACAGGACAGGAAAATCAGCATAACTCCTTCTCCTGGCCACAGTAATTGGCTTAAGCAGACCCATGCCTTAGGACTGTTCAAGTTGATCAAACCTCAGGACTTTTGCCCAAGCTCCTGGGAAAGAGACTCACTGTTTCCTGAACATGAACCTGAAAATTCTGGAGCTCATGGCAGGAGAAAAGCCCATCTGAGAATGGAGCCAACCAAGACGAGGCAAAGCCAAGAGATGGAAAGAAGCTGGGATCTGATGACATTTTTTGAACCCCTGGGTTCAGACATTCCGGAAGCCTTCTGGGCTTTTCAGGTACATGAGCCACTATCTTCTCTTTTTGTTTAAGTTCATTTTAATTATCATTTGGGTGGGTGGAGGGAACACACAGGAACGTTATTCAAGACCCATTTTGATCATTCACTCCTCTGAACGTGGAGGCAGCCACCGGTTTACTGAGATCAGTACCCCAGCTCCTTAAGAGTTAACTACTCACACTGGAGTGAGAAAGTCCAGAGACAATGGAGAGATGTGAGCAGCTGGAGCAAGGGTTACAGCGCAGACAGCTGCGGCCTTCGCTTATCTTCACTGATATAAAAACCACTCCCGTCTCTGAATCCCCAGTGGGCTGGCAGGGGGGGTGGTGTTCGTTTTGCTCTGAAAGATGACAGGTTCTGCACATTTTCCTTGGAAATCCCATTTAGAAGGAATAATAATATCAGAATGTGTTATTCTGTTTCAAATCTATATTACATATATATTTAAAATTCTGCATTTTGGATGAATAAACGTATTCTTTTTCATCAATCAAATAAACTAATTAATAACAATGTATACATTCATCTCCCTAATATGGAAGATGTTAGACATCTGCTCAACACACTCAAGCTGATTTATTGTTTCAACCATCGCCTAAGTGAGGAGAGATGAGAGGCCCGAGGAATCTGATGGTTCTCAGCCTTGAGCACACAACAGGGCAAGGGGACCCTCGGGGAGTCTATGTATGGGGACCCTATGCTCTGCCACCAGATCCCCCTCTGGGAATGGAAACCTGATCCTGCCAGATGCTGCAAATGTTGTCAGCTGATAGGCCTCAGCTGTCCACCGTGTTTGAGGATTATATTGGTTGAAGATTACGGCCTCATCCAAGGTCATGCTCCTTCCGAGGGCAGACCGTATCCAATGACTGACCAATGCAGGAGAGAAAGGCCACGCTCCTTTGTCCACCTGGGACAAAGGAAGGGCCACCCTCATTGGCAGGCGTCGCAGGCCCTCCTCCCCCTCTGGCCACTCCTGCTTCCACCCCCTGGTGTGGACCCCAGCAGCAATCCCCAATAAATGCCCAGCTCACTACCCGCCTTCTCAGAATCTGCCTCCCAGGAGACCCCTGCAGACTCGAATCTCAGACAGCAGCTGTTGGACTGGGGGTTCAACCAAATATAACAGAAAAAATTGCGAACAAATTTCCATACTTCTCAACCGCATCTCAATTCCTTTCGCTTCCCTTCCCTGCCCCATCTTCCTGTGCAAATAAAATTATCCTTCATGGTCCGGATTCATGGCTCACCTTCTCTATGAAAACACCCCGGGACCCCCCAGCAGCAGTGGGCTCTCCCTGTCCTGAGCTCCCACAGCATTTTTATGGGATCCTCATTCAGGATGTGTCACCTGCTTGGGTTTTTGAAGTTCTGCATTGTCCATTTCTGCCACTGAGTCATTGAGTCATTGAGTTACCTCCTCTGAGCTAGATGGGAGCAAGGATATTCCAGAGGATAAAATAAGCCAACATCCCCTACCCCAGCATCTGGCCCCCCGAAAAGATTCAATATGCCAATTTCATCTCTCCTTCCTCCTAAATGGGCCGCTGTCCTCAAGAGCAATGGAGTGTCTTCTCTTTTTCTGCTCTTGCCGCAGGAGAACCTTGAGAGTATCTGCCCTCGCCTGACACTGCCCTCCACAGAGGCTGGGCGATTTGCACACAGAGGGAGGGATACCATTTGCGGCTTTGAAAAGACAAAGGATTGACACAGGCACTGCTATGTGGTCGCATTGCAGTCAGCTTGCCCTAGAACATCTGAATCTCTGTCTATTTTTAGGATCAGAGTTCACTTTCTGGCTTGGTATGAGCACCCAGGGTGGGGGAGGAGTTAAAAGCAGACGGTGTTTCACGGCTGGATCTATATCCAAAGGAACTGAAAACTCGGGACTTGAAGAGATTCTTGCTCCCCGATGTTCCTGGCAGGATTATTCCTAATAGCCAAAAAGGAAGCAACCCAGGCGTCTACCACTAGATGATTAGAAAAACAAACCATGGTGTGTGTGTGTGTGTGTGTGTGTGTGTGTGTGATGGACTATTATTCAGCCTGAAACAGGAATGGAGCTCTGATGCCTGCCTCCCCATGGATGAACCTTCAAAGCGTGAAGTTGAGCGAAATAAGCCAGACACAGAAAAGACGAATACAGCATGACTCCACTTACATGAGCCGTCTGGAGTAAGCAAATTCATGGAGACAGAAAGCACGTTAGAGGCCACCATGGGCTGGGAAGAGGGGCAAGCGGGGAGTTGGTTCCAGAGTGACAGAGTTTCTGTTTGTGGGAATGGAAACCTTTTGGAAATAGGAGTGATGGTTGCACAACATGTCACGTTGTGAATGTTATCAGTGCCCCTGAATTTATACTTAAAAACTGCACATTTTATGTTACAATTATTTTGCCACCATTTTTTAAATTAACATGGTAATACATCAAAAAAAAAAAAACCATGTTGGATTGTACTTTAAATGAGTGAATTATATAATATGTGAATTATGGCTCAAGAAAACTTCTTTTTTCTAAATGAAAAAACTCTAATTGTTTATTCTGGGGCACATTCAGAGCGGTATAAAATTCAAAGACAAACAAAACAAAACAAAACCAAGCCCAGTCCATAACTGAACTGAACAAGAGATGTGACATTTTCAGCTAGGGTCTCCCTCTGGACTTTCTTTTCCCTGACGCCCAGGCCAGTCTGTGGGGCTGCAGTCCTCAGCAGTTTCTGAGGAAACCCCAGATCTGTTGCAGACAGTGAGCTCTCCCACGATTGTGGTCACTTTATCCGGCCCCTGAAGACCCAAGCAGCAACATCCCCCCGCCAACCGGGTAGGACGGGTCTTGAATGCTCACTGTTGGTGTAAATGTTTCTCCTGCTTTGGCAGCAGAGGGGACTAACCCTTGGAAAGGTTGGCTTCTGGGATGGGTGCGGTTGGGGAATAGAGATTTCAAAAGGCTGGCGAGTGCTCTCTCCTGTGAGGATGCAGAGGCTGAGATGTGAAAACTCAAGTAATGTTTATGCTTCCACATCCCTATTCTGGTTCTCACGCCAGGACCCACACCACTGCCGCGGCCAGACACATAACCGTCCACCTCAGATGCTGGGGCGGGTCATTCTCTCACTGGGTTCGGAGAACGAACCCAATCTAACATAAAAATCAGTCAGGGAAGCCGGTTTGCTGCATCCAGGAGTCAGGAGCCTACACGCCTCTAAAGGGCACGTGGGAAATGGAGGTGAACGAAGCAAGCTTCACTCAGTGGAGTGTTTTAGGTGAAATCTCTCAATATTCACCTCATTTTGGGCAATGATCTCCATATTTAAATGTCCTGAAGACGCAAGCCCAGGGCACAACTTCATGCCTTTATTCAGGCCGTTGCCTGTGGACCTGATTCGGCGAATGATTTTTTTACCACAGTCCTTTAAGGTGAGTGTTACTAACCTTAAGTTAATAAGAATGTTTCTGCAAACAAGACGTCACACAAGATGACTCCTTGTTACCAGGGTCTGAGACAAACTCCATGGTGTCACAAGGCATGAGCTAGGGAATGTGCTATATCAGGGAGAGGGCCAGTGAATCAAGCAAGGATCACAAAATGAGCAAAGGTAGTCGTCCCTTGGGTCCGCCCATCCTCCCCAACGGTCCAAGCTTATGAAAGTTGACAGTGTGGCCAGGCCGTCTGGGTTTGCCAGCTGTTTCTAGGAGTTGTCTGAGAAGGCCAACTGCCCAGATCTTGGGGTCCGTGGGATATTAGAGTTCCTTTTGTCAGGAAAAAATGAGTGGGCCCTTGGGCTAAGCTGAGATGTGGTGCCCCCTATGGGGAGACAGTGAGAGCCTCCCACCTGGTCCCCGCAATCTCAGTGTCCAGGCAATCTAGAATGAGAACCCACGGTCACATTAGACGATTCTGATCATCATACCACACGAGGAAACTGAGGCCCAGAGAGTTTAAGGCACGTGGACAAGATCTCAGAGCTGGTTAAAGGTGGGGCCCAGATTCTACAACAGGCTTTTCTCACCACTCTGTATCTCATGAACATCCTTGTTATCCAACCCACAACCCTCACTGTTTTCTCCTGGAGCAGCCCATGGGGTCAGTGCACCCACAGGTATCTCGGGTTTATGGTGGGGATGGAGCAGAATCCTGCTCTCCCAGGTTCTTTGGGAAGATTGGAGCCAAGGGGGGGCCTGGGAGACACCAGTAACACCCGTTCGCTCTGTGCCGCCTATCTCAGATTTCTAGATGGCAGGGTCACTTATCTTTCTCTTTCCTTCTAAGTTTTGATTTCCCAGTTTCCAGGGCCAGAGGCACACCCTGAAAAAATCTGTACTAAGTCAGGCAAATACAGATACCATTAATGCCTCATCTCCTTCTTTTTCTTAGGACAACAGAAATATTGGCTCAACCTGGATCATAGTAAAGTCCCGCAGAGTGTGTGTGTGTGTGTGTGTGTGTGTGTGTGTGTGTGTAGATCCCTGCATGGGGTTCTGGGAGAGTTAATAAAAATGTCCTTACCTTTCGTGGGATTCAGTTATAGCCAACGACCGTGAGCCAAAGACGATCAAAAACTGTATGAGCCTAATAGAAGGCAAACAAAACACAGAGTAATTTATACTTGCTGTAATTTCAAAGTCTCAGAGAATTTAATTAGGAGAATCCCAAAGGGAATTTAGATCTGTCTTGTGTGAATCTGCCTCGTGCTGGCTCAGCTCAGGACCTTCAGGAGGTATCTGCGTCCCTCATCTTTCCTTCTCCCGAAGTCAGCCTTTTGCCAACCCGTTTGGCCAGAGTCCTGGCTTTGACATCTCTGAGCCTTGCCCCTGAGGAAACATATGTCCCACGGACTGGCCCCCCATAATGGAGACATTCTTTGGGTTCTCTTGCTGGCTGGAGTTCTTTTGCCATGTCTGAGAAGTTGCCGCAGTGCCAGCTTCACCTGTCCGCCCAGCTTTATCCGCTCTCACAGCTATGGCTATGTGAGCGCCTGGTGGAAATGCACTCAGTGCCCTGGGAGGAATCCTGGTTGGAGAGAGCAGGTTGTGAGATAAGAATGGCATTCCAAATCGTGCAGAAGGCATTTGGAGATGCAGCCTGAGAAATTCTGGAAGACATGCAAGTCACTCCAGGCGACGGAAGATGCAAGGACACACGGTCTGAGAGAGGCCAGCTGACTTCGGAGTCATTTCAAGCACGAGCTCTGACCCACCCAGGAAACAGCTGGCCAGAGAAGGACCCAACGGGAATCCATGGGTGCCCTGTGGTTCTCAACCTTACTGACTAAACAATGGGTAGATAACAGTCAAAATACTTACAAAGGCAACTATTTCTCTCGTGTGCCTGCTTGCTTGACTTACAAGTCCAGGGACAAGGCCTGGCTATCTGGGATGCCAGGGAGCTAGGATTCCATTCTTTACTCATCCTTATTTTTAGTCATGGGGGTAAGGGAGTAGAATTACTAGGCTCTCATCCCCTTGAGCTGAAATCCCTCCGTTCCTAAGAATCTCAATGGAACGTTTCGGCCTGTTTTTGTGTTCTATAATCTCTATTTTTGGAGTGGAGGTACTCTCCAAAACCTCCTTTTTAAAAAATCTGGATTTGCTAACCTGTATATAACCTTATTATTTTTCCCTCTTCCTCCGCTCCGTCATCACCACTCCCCCAGCCCCCTGAGATCCACCTACTACACAGGGCACGTGGCTTTGAAAGTCGTCATTCCTTTCTAGGTAAGTGCACAGAATAGCAGGAAGGCACTTGGGGGAGGTGGAGGATTCCGCTCGTCATGGAATTTGGAGAGCAAGCTTGAGCTGGGAATTCAGCAGTCAGCAAAGGTGCCCGGCCTTTTCTGGAGACCTGTCAGTCCCCGGTTGAATGTCAGAGGACACTCCCGATCGGCCTGCAGTTTTCATCTGACAGTCTTGACCTTTCCAACAAGGTGTGTTCCCGGGGCAAGTTTCCCAAGGAGTCAATGAGCTTCATTTGGGATCAGATGAGTAATTACGTTTTTTCTGGCTTCCCACCCCATCCTAATTAGTGTACTTTACCTAACCAGAGCCAGCAGGAGCTGCCTCAAAGTCTCCGCATCCCTTCCTCCGGGATCTATGAAGCTTGTTGACTGGAAAGTAAATATTATTTGCTAAAAGTAGCCCCGAGCGGGTTTCCAGGCTCAGGAGTCCTCATCTCCCTTCCTGCCTTCTTTCCCATCCCACCCCCAGTCTTTCTTCTTCCCTGCCAATTTATGCAATAATAGAACTTTGATCTTTAATCATCCTTTTTATCGTTTCAGTTAGCATCACACCTTTGGGCTCCCCTGAGAAAGACTCTAGGGTGGGCGAGTGGGAGACACTGGTGGGCAGTGAGGGGCCGGCCTGAGAGCACAGGTAGAAGCCTGGCAGTGTTTCCAAAGAAGGGCAGCCTCCCTGACCATTTTTGCAGGGGAGGAGAGGCTAGAGCCCAGGTGAGCCTTCCTTGGAGTGGAAATAGCTGAGGTCTGGCTCTTGGGGTGAGCAGGCTTTTTTTTTTTTTTTTTTTTAAGATTTTATTTATTCATTTATTTGACAGAGAGAAAGAGCACAAGTAGGCAGAGCAGCAGGCAGAAGGAGAGGGAGAAGGAGAAGCAGCCTCCCACTTGAGCAGGGAGCCTGACACAGGACTCGATCCCAGGACCCTGGGATCATGACCTGCGCTAAAGGCAGATGCCCAACCCAGTGAGCCTCCCAGGCGCTCGGGCTGAGCAGACTTGATGGAGCTCACTCCCAAGCTGTTGGAGCTGTGAGCCTAAAGCCTTGCCGTCTCCCCTCCCACATCTCCCCACTGGATCCCTGCCTCTCAAAAAGTTTCAGCAACAGAATCTTCACCTGAAACAAAACATTGGTTGAACCCACTGATAAGCTGAGCAACCGGTGGCCAGGAATAAGCGTCCTCCTCAGTTTCCCCTTTCCCCACCCTCTGTACTGGCAGTAGCCCCCGCAAACATCCTGGGAACGGGGTTTAGGGACCTCAGCAATCTAGACCCCGCCGGCTCCTTTAGGCAGAGGACACGGTAATCTTAGCCTTCCCCTACCCCCAACCGGAGAGGACAGATGCTCCCAAGGAAATGAGTTGAAATTCAAGTAAGAGAAATTCCTAGGGGCTGTTTACTTGGTGTCCCATGGCTGACAGGTTTTAGTGTGCCCTCTGGCTGAATCATCCCTCTGGGGGTAGGGGTGAGAGAGGGGGAGGCAGCTGGTGCCAGGAAGGCTGGGCTGCGTGGGACAGACGTGCCGCCACCTCGAAGACACGTGGTGTCGGATGCCTGCCCACCTGCTCGGCGCTTTCTGCCTTGCAGACAGATTCCTGGCTCTGGCCTGTGGGGTTTCCTCATGCCTGCTCACCCTGTCTATACCGGGTCTGCATCAAATGAAGACAGCAAGGGTTTGTGGGGGGAGAGAGGATTGGGAAATGTTCGTACCCAAGAAAGTCCTGATTTTTTTTTTTTTTTTTTAACTGCTGTGCAGCACTCAGGGAGCACCCAGCCGAGCAGACAAGGCTCCTCTTTGACATGTCCAGGGAGCAGTGGGAAATGGGCTGGACCTAGAGCCATTGCCACTGGGCTCTTCTTCCAGCTCCGCAGTGAACCCTTCCAGGGGCCCTGAGCAAATGTCTGGCCTCTCCAAACTTGGCTTTCCAAAAAATTAAAAGGCTGTCTGTAAGGTGTCTACTTGCCTTAGCTTTGTGTTTCACAGGCTACTCATGGCCACTCATAGTCAGTCCTTCGCCTCCCCTCGAGGTAAGGGGCCCAGGAGGCTCTTTTGGTGTCATTACCCTGGATAGTGCCCTGCGTGCTGAATGAGATCAGTCTTGCAAACCCACCCACCAGGAACCACCTGGAACAGAGAAGATGCCAAAAGCAATCCCCACCCTGGACCAAATGAGGCTAGCCAGCAAGGAGGTGGCAGGGGGACTCATCCGAAAGGGGCCCTCCTGATTGATGGTCACCAGATTCTCAGATATTCTTGTCTCAGGAGGATGAATGTGAGGTTCTTACAAAGAACATGCCACCGTGACCCCACGGGTCAGCTCTGGACAAACCACTCTGGCCCGGGACAAACCACAGCTCAGCACTGTTGAGATGCCTTTCCAAGACTCCTCACTGCCCTCATGGGTGTAGGATTCACACCCATCACCTAAGGAGAGGCACGCCTGTCTTGCCCTTGTAGCCTGAAAGCACCTAGAGGTGATTATTCCATTCTATTCTGTAAGCAGCTCCCGATGGGGAAGTCCTGGGTGGCATATCGCCTGGCGCCTTGTTTTTGTGTTGGGCAGACTGCCCCTCTCCGATCCAGCACTGACGGTTAACTCCTGGTGGGTCAGTGCAGCAAACGTTTCTTCAAAATCAGAAGCCCTGAGTAGTTCGTTTATTACTAACTAGTAAGGTGACCTTGAGGAAGGTGGTTAACTTCTGCCTCAGTCTCCTCCGCCTCTGGTGAGAACAATATTATTCAATCTACCTGCCTCCAAGGGCTGTTGTAGAAAGAAATTAAATGTGATCATGTCCATGAAGTTACACATAATGTGCCAGGTAAATTGCTGTCCTTAATACTCAGACAGTAAAGAGCATGAGCCAGCAGAAGGCGGAAATTAAGAGCACTGGCTCTGGTACTTCCTACGAGACCTACTTAGTCTCTGTGTACCTCAGTTTTCCCATCTGTAAAATGGTGGTGATTATAGCAGCTCTTGCTTCATAGGGCTATTAAGCTAATGCATGTCAAGTACTTAGAACAGTGCATGGCATAGAGTAAATGCACAATTAATGTGTTGTATTATTAAGAAGAACACATTCTTCAGGCCAGAAGCCCAATTGGTGGGCCCCCACCACCGTCCTGTGCACCTGGGCATGAAGCCCTGCTTGGGCCTTGGGGAGGAAAACATGGCGGGTCTGGCACAATGCCTCCCCCCGAGCAGGTACCTGGTCTTCTATTCCGCACTCCTACTGTGGGACCTCATACAACTCCCTCCTGCCCAAGCCTCAGTCCCAAGCATAGGGACCTGACCCACAATCATTTGGATGGCTTCACGTGTGGTGTCCAGGAAGAACCTGTCACTCCATGATTTCCCAGACGCACACCTGACTGAAGAGGGGGAGCTCAGCACACCCACGGCACAGAATCAGGGAGAACAACAACTCAGGGCGCTCACTGTAAAGAAACAGAGAATTATGTTTGCCATTAATACCTTTAAAGAAATGATTCCTCAACCTTACCTTTGCCTGTAATTTTCCTCATTACAGACACCACCCCCACACACACACCCAGAAACAACCACTCTTTGACTTCACAATGAGGTAGAAATTTCCAAAAGGAGTCTTACTCCAGAAAGCAGTGGACTCTTCTCAGCAAAGTTCTTTATTGGGAGCAGCAGTACTGACCCCATTGGTGGGTTGGGGGGGTGGAGGGAAGGCATGGGAGGGTCGGGGTGGGGGGAGGCAGGCACGCAGTCTGCTATGGCCTCATGCTGCCATTCTGAGGAAGTGACTTGAGGAAGACCCAAACCCTGGACACCTGGGCCCTGCCGACCACTCTACAGGGCAAAGGGGGGGTCTCCGCCATGCATTGCTCTGTTATTGCTGCCGTGGTCCTAATTCAGACCACCAGAGATGGTCATCCAGGTGAGCCCGAGAAGGTCCCCTCCAGAGCAGGAGGACGGGTGAGGGACAGGGTGGCCACCACATTTTGAGACTCGTATGTGTTTGGTTAGCTTCTGGCTGGCTTCCCACCCTCCGCAGCATCCATCTGTGACTGAGTTCACGCCCAGAAGGAAGGACAGCTCTGACTCTGGGTTTGGACGTGAGCTGAGACCAGCACAGAACAGTGAGCCAGTCTTCGTATTTACTCAGATGGCACAAAGACCTTTGTCCTGGGGTCAGATCTCAAGCCAAACCTGAACTCCACTGCCCCGCCTTCCACACCTGCTTCACAACCGAGTCCTAACAAGTAATACCTTGGTGCCTTCCTCCAGGCTCAGCAAGGACACCAGGACGCAGTCCCAGAAAGCCTGTGGGTTAGAAGACAGTATGTCCCCAAGCCCTGCGTGGAGTTACAGCTGGGCAGGCCCTTTCAGGGGACTCCTGCCATTTCCCTCTCGAGAGAATTCCTCTTTCTCTGTTGAGTGAGGGGAGGCAGGCAGTGAGGTTTTCTCTGTGGAGACCAAAAAGGTTTTGCAGATTTTACCTTTTGGGCCTCAAACACACTTTTGCTTAAATGTAAGATATTTTCTGAAGTGAAGTCTACACGAGGTATGCAGCTGTTATTAGTGCGTGAGTTTCTCTCACTAAAACATACCTCTGGTCACAGAATGGTTCCAAGGCGGTGGTCAGAGCCCAGTTAAGACCTTTTAGAGACCACGAATACAGAACCAATCAAGGAACCCACCGCAAGTAAAAATGACATCAAACTGCATTTTTTTTTTAAGTGTAAGGGAAGGAGAACGCAGATCTGATTTTCCCCATGATAAATATATCATGAGCAAATGATCTCCACCTCTCCCATCCTCCCACCCCCTACTTCACCCCTCCACCCTTCTCCCTCCACCCTCCTCCATCCACCAAATTTGCAACCCAGCCTAGGGCAGTGAGGGTGGGGAAAGAGGTGCATTTGAGTGGAGTCATTGCCGAGAAAGTGAGAGCTCTTTCCCATGGGAGAAGAGGGAGATTTCCAAGCGCTGCGAAGTGGCCTGAAGACGGCGGAGGCAGTTGGGAAGGATCAAAACTCTCTGGGGAAGCCCGGCCAGAAGCTTTAGTCTCTCCCAGGGAGAGGTGGCAGAGTCCAGCTCTGGAAGGCTCACAGAAGGGGGCTGAGGCTGTTGGAGCCCACGCGAGAATGATAGCGGGATGAAATCAGAGGGTAGACATGGAGTCAAACACAAAATTATCTTGACTCATCTGGGAAACTAAGGACAAAAGCAGTAACTGAGTTTCTACAGAGAACCACTAGTGTTCTTGGGGAAAGGAGATTATTCACAGAGAAACACGGGCCTTCCATGTCTGCTTTCAAAGACATTAGACTCAAAGCCAAGGCTGGGCGGGGGGAGCAGAGAAGAGCAGGAAACCTGAAAGATTTGGAGACAACTCGGTAGTATTTTTGGTAAACACAAGCGGTGCCTTCTAACCGCCAGATCCCATCGTCTTTAAGGTACTGCGCCCTGACATTCGTCTCCGCTTAGTTGTGCACCAAGAGGTTGGATGGGTAGACGCTGTTGTTGGGGGGGGGTGGATCACAGGAGCCAAAAAGGGGAGAAGCTATGAATCCCAGGGCACCCCCTTTGGAAAAGCCATTTCTCCTCAACCTTCAATGAATCTGGAAGAGGACGACCTGCCATGTGGGGGGCAAAGAAGTGTCCAGAGGTCTTGCATTGGTGACCTCTCTGACACCAGTTTTCATACTACCTTTTGTTCCTATTTATTCTTTGTTGTTGTTGTTAATTTCTAAGTAAGTTTCTTTAGTTCTTAAAAAAAAATAGTGGTTCTTAAAGCAAGGGTCCCTCTACTAGGGACAGCAATGTCACCAGGGAACTTGTTAGAAATGCAAACGCTCTACCTGACTCCAGACCTACGGCAGGAGAGACTTTGGGGCTACAGCCAGCAGCCTGGGTTTTACAAGCCCTTCTGTGGATGGTGGTGCCCATGCAGGCTTATCCCAGCCCTACCACTTCAGTAGAATGGCAGACCCATTGAACCACAAAAGTATTAAATATTTCACCCTTTGCTACTTATCAATCGATGTTTGCCTTTTGTATGTAAAAGTCCTTTGCAGAAATGTATAGGGTTTCTAGCACATGGAGCCCATTGTTTCCTGGGTTAGGATGCACAGCACTGAGTTAACTCTTTTAACCTTGGAGGTAAGGAGGAGGTAGGACAGGACCAGAATGTAATTTGATTGACCTTCCTTCCTAGGCTGGGGGAAATGCACAAAGTGAACAAAAAGATACAAGGGCCAACCAGAAGAGACTCTTAACTCTAGGAAACAAACTGAGGGTTGCTGGAGGGGAGATGGGTGGGGGATGGGATAACTGGGTGATGGGCATTAACGAGGGCCCTGGATGTGATGAGCATTGGGTGTCATATGCAACTGATGAATCACTAAATTCTACCCCTGAAACTAATAATACACTATATGTTAACTACATTGAATTCAAGTTAAAAATTTTTTTAAATAAAAATAAAGTTAAAAAAGAGAAAGAGAGGCAGGGGGACCAGGCTCCAGCTGTACTTGGATCCCTCCATCCCAACAGAGCTGCCTGAACTGGCAAGGCAACTGAGAAGTGTCCTTAAGACCTGCACCAGCTCGTCCCGTTCTTTGGAAATAAGAGCTCGGAGGGCCGCACGTGACAGGTGAGTAACCGCTAAGACTGCTCATATGCTTCCCATTTCCTTTTCATTTTCAAGGTCAATTATTCTACCATTTCTCAACACCGACTCCCTGCCCCGCTCCTAGGGAAAATGGAAATTTATAGCCCTGGAGACTCCCTACAGTCCGTCACCCTCTGGCTCTATCCTGTCCCTCCCCCCAGCCACCCATTCCACGTGACTCTCTCCTCTGGGTTCCAGACGTGCCAAAGCATTCCAAGGCAGAGGCCATGCCTTCCTGCCTGGCTCACATTGTCAAGCAAGAGAAGGGAGGCCAAAGACAGGTATCTGTCGGCGGTGGGGGGGGGAGGGGCCAAGATCTCTGTGCTGCCTGCAGCCTCTGGCAGGCGGGCGATGAGAAGGGAACCAGAGCTTTTTGCAGGCGGCAGGAGACAGCTAACAGCGGAGGAGAAGGCTCTGTTACGTAAGTGACGCACATGGATTAGAGCTCAGCTACTCACCTGTTGCTAATTAGTGCACTCGAGTCAGGAAAAACCCCGCCTGCTGGTGGTACAAGCTCCCCTCGCTATCAGAGTGAAGGCATAAAGAGGCAATCCAGAAGGGTTTGCTTCCCTTCAACAAAAACATTGATTGAACCACCTACCTTATTAGGTGCGGGAGATCCCGAAATAAATAAACCAAGGTCCCTCTTCACCAGTAGTTTGTGGTCAAGAGGGACACAGGCCAGTAAACAGTCTTTTACCATCCATGTGGTCTAAGATCCATGTGCTACATAAAATGAAACAATCATCGGTGTACTAAAAGCCTGCAAAAGTGCTTTGAAAGTTGTCAAGCAGATCCAGTGTTTTTTTCCAGAAATGTGTTCCAAGCAGAGGGAACAGTATGTGCAAAAACTGGGGAGCAGGGCTGGGGGCCTCCGAATCTGAAGCAGCAGCATTAAGCTAAGATTCAAATGCCAAGAGCAGAGTCAGGAAGGCTGGCTGCCCGCTTGCAGGGCCCAAATCTGAGCGGGAAAAGCAGAGAAAGAGCGAGGGTAAAAACAGATCAGGCCTGACGGGGCAGAGAAGGGTGGGGGAAAGGGAGTCCAGGGAGATGGCTCCAACGGCCAGCTGGCACTGAGGCCTTCATGGGCCCAGGGGACGCTGATTAGGGCCGCCAGCTAGCCCAGATGGCCAGGTCACTGCTGGGACTCGGACACGGCTGCGTGCAGACGCTAAGGCTCCCAACCAGTAGGAGGGGGCTGCTCTGCTTGAAGAAGGAATGGGAGCTGGAGCCCAGGAACATTTTTTAAGCCCTTGGACAAGGCCTGCTATGTCTGGGAGGGCATGAACACAGGTAAAAGGGAGAAGCCAGGAGTGCAGAACAGAAATCTGTTCGTTTGTACCCAAGAGGACAGCTGCTCACTGGACATCTTTACCTTGAACCCCCCACGGGCACTCAAACCTAATGTGTCCAACACCAAAATGTGATCACCTCCCCTCCTCCCTAACTCGCACCCAGAAACCCCATGAGGCCTCTCTCCCACCTCCTCTCTCTAAGCAAATTATTTACTAAATCAATCTAGAATCTGTTCATCTCTTATCAGTTTCATATCATATCCCTACAAACTTAGTAGCTTAAAACAACACAAATTTATTATCCTACAGTTCCTGCAGGTGACAAGCCTAAACTAAGTCTCACTGGGCTCACATCAAGGTGGCAGCAGAGCTGCGTTCCTTCCGGAGGCTTTAGAGGGAATCCATCCCCTTGATGTGTTCTGGCTTCCAGAAGCTGGTGCGTCCCTTGGCTCTTGGCCCCTTCCTCCATTATGAAAGTCAGCAGTGCAGCATCTTTGAACCTCCTTCTGACTTTGACCTTCTGCCTTCATCCATCTTCTAAGGACTCTTGTTAGTTTACATTTAAGACCCACCCAGCTGACCCAGATTAATCTCCCCATCTCAAGATCTTTAATGTAACCACACCTGCAAAGTCCCTTCAACGTAACACAGTCATGGAGTCCAGGATTAGGAAGTAAAGTCTTTTTTTCTGCCATCTGGGCCATTATTTTGCCCACCTCATGGCTCTTCCAGAGGGAAGGGAAGGATGCCTCTTCCCATAGACCCCTTGTGGGAAAGGATGCCTTCCTTCCCAGGCTCTACTGACCCCCCTGGCACCAGGGTTTCCCCCTCTGTACCATTCTTGGTCATGCGATTTCCTTTTGACATCACTCTTTGCCACCAAGTTTTTCCTGGCTCTCTTCTCTGTCTAGAAGCTTCTTTCTCTATTGTCCTAAGAGTCATGATCACTGGCCCCCAACCCCCACAGAGCACCTGGCCAGGTGGCAGCCCTTCAGACTCTGTGGTTCCATCATCTGCCCAGAAGCCTTCTCGGACTTCCAGTGTTAGGTGATGGGACTCTGGGGGGCACGCGGAGCCCCGCTGTCATCTGCCCCAGCCCTTCCTTCATCTGCTTGTAACCGCCTGCCCCATTAGTCTGTGTTCTCTGAGTTTTGCATGCCTTGGGGACAAGGTCAGAATCTTATTCCATGTTTTCCCCCAAATATGTTGCAAGGCTCAATAAATATTTCTGAATTAGATTTTTAAAAAATAAAATAAATAACACCCCCTTTGATCGAAAAGTCTTTGGGTACCAGACCCGATCTGGTCTGCTCATGGACGGCCCTACCCCAGATCCCACTCACCCTTAGTGCTTTTGGCAGCTCCCTTGGTTCTCCGGATACATTCCCAGGCCCCCAGGGACGCCTAAAACTTCGGATAACACTGAGGCCTATGTATGCTATGCTTTTCCCTCTACATACGTACCTTGATTTCTAAATCAGGCCACAGTAAGAGAGGAACAACAATAATTAACAATAAAATAAAACAATCGTAACAGTATACGGAATAAACGTTCTGCAAACGTGATCTCTCTCTCTGAAGAGATCTTACTATACTGTACTCGCTCTTCTCTTCCTGTGATGGTGCGAGATGATAAGGTACCCACGTGATGAGACCCAGCGAGGCGAACGATGTAGGCATTATGGCGAAGTGATAGGCAACTACGGATCTTCTATCGATAGGGTAGAAAGAGATCATCTGCTTTCAGACTAAGGTTGACCTCTGGTCACTGAGACCGCAGGTCAAAGGGGACCCCCGAATTACCTACCGTTGACTTGATCGGAAGGTGCTGTGGCAACGTCCGTGGAGGGCCACTTTCCCATGGGCACAGAGGCGCCCGTGAACAGCTCAGGGCTTGTCAGCTGGTCCCAGATCAGGAAGGCAACTAGGGACAAGGCCCTGGCAAAGAAGTCTGGGAGGTTTTCCAAAGCCAGGATCCAGAAAAGAGGTTTCCCCTCTTGGGTCACCTAGGCAAGGCTGGAACCTGGTGTCTGTAATTCCATCGCTGGCCAGAGCTGGATTCCTGTGACATAGTAAGAATTCCAGGACAACACACATGAGACAGCAGCTGGACTATCTGCTTCTGTCAGCCCAAGGCAGGGGCAGTATGGCAGCTCCCCAGCGGGGATGCACATCTGGGGGCCCACAGCCCTCCCACACCGACCTCACCTCTGCCCCCCACCATAGGCCCTTCCCCACACCTCTCCCCTCCCATGTGAATGCCCTGACTGCCGGGCCCTTTCAAGGGGGGGAGTAGACATTTTAAGAGAATACCACCAAACCTTTAGCAACTTCCACGGTTGATGAGAAAAAAAAAATCGTTAACAACAGCCCTTTTCTGTCTGCTTTTTATAGATGAAAAACTTACAAAATCACAGCCTCCTTTGAGAGTTAGTGTGGCCCAGACAAATTATGTCAAAAGTACTTGTCAACTTGGTTATAGACCAGAGGATAAACAAGTGTCTCTTTTTCTTGCTCTCTTTCTCTGGTTGTTTTTCTTAAACTTTCTTAAAATAAATATTATTAGAACTTTTCACAGCCCAAATGCAGTTTTTCACTTCCATTTCATATGGAAGTTTTTGCTTTGGTTTATTTATTTTCAGAGCTCTATAATACTCTGTCGTAGCCTGTCTATCCCATGACGTTGTTCATGCATTTTTTTTCTTGATGGACATTTAGGTGGTCCTGAGTTCTTTTCCTCTTTCAAATAATTTTGCAATATATTCTTCTATAAGTCTCCTTATGCACACGCAGGAGAGTCTTTTTTGAGGAATTGATGGGTGAGTACTTGCTTATCTTTACTAAAAGAGTGCTACAATTACTAAACTACAATCCAAAATGGCGGCATCTAGTCACCCTCTCACCAACAGTACGTGTTCCTGTGGCTCCATATATCCCCCAATAGTTTGCAAATGTTTTGGGGTTTCACCAGTCTTATAGATACAAGATGGTATCTGGATTGCTGTAATTTACATTTCCCCTACTATGAGTAAGATCATGTATCTTTTCTTGTATCTATTGCTCTTTTAGAATTCTTTTGTGAACTGCCTGTTCTTATTTTTTGCCTGATTTTCTATTGAGTTGTTTGGGGTTTTTTGTTTGTTTGTTTTAAATATTTTATTTATTTATTTGGCAGACAGAGATCAGAAGTAGGCAGAGAGGCAGGCAGAGAGAGAGGAGGAAGCAGGCTCCCTGCTGAGCAGAGAGCCCGATTCGGGGCTCTATCCCAGGACCCTGGGATCACGACCTGAGCCGAAGGCAGAGGCTTTAACCCACTGAGCCACCCAGGCACCCCAAGTTGTTTGTTTTTATCTTAGCAATATATACTTTGGTTTTCATACACATTCTGGGTACCAGTCCTTTGTCATTTATAGGCTATGTCTGTTTAAGTCCTCTAAGAAGCAGACTGCAATTGTGGGAGCTAATGTTTCTGAAGGGCAATGGGATGGGGGTGGGAATGGGTGGGGAGAGCCTTTAGATGCCAATGCAGATCTTGCCATCTGGAAAGGGGAAGAGAGAAGAAAGAAGGATTGGGTACGAAGAGCCTCCACTGTAGGGCAGCTCTGAAAAATCTCTGCCCAGTTACTGAGCCCTAGAAGTTTGCCTTTTAAGAGTCCAACATTGGGCAGGAATGGCTTAGCTCTGGTTGTCCAGCCATGCTCAGTCTTCGGTGAGGATCAGACCAGGGAGAGCATGGCCTCAACTTGAACCCTGTGGTGGCTCTGAAGGGGACAACAGCTACAGGCTGTCTTCCAGTCACACACCTGGCAGGTGCTTCTCTCTAGAAGGGAGACTGAGCAGCGCAGTCCTACAGCTGCCACACTGCCAAGATCTTCTCCTACTTCGTGCTTGTCTAGTTTTTATTTTTCCCTTATGGCATCTTTTGATGAAAAGAGGTTTTACTTTTTTTTTTTTTTTTAATTAGAAACAACTCAGATGTTTTTCTTTTTTTTTTAAAGAATTTATTTATTTATTTATTTGACAGAGAGAGAGAGAGAGAAAGAGAGATCACAAGTAGGCAGAGAGGCGGAAGCAGGCTCCCTGCTGAGCAGAGAGCCCAATTCGAGACTTGATCCCAGGACCCTGAGATCATGACCCAAGCCAAAGGCAGAGGTTTAACCCACTGAGCCACCCAGGTGCCCCAGAGGCTTTACATTTTTGATGCAGTCAAATTTACTGCTACTTTTCTTTATGGTTTTTTCTTTTTGTATATTCAGATAGTATTGCCTACACTGTGATCTTGAAAGTTTTCGGTATTTGCTTCTAGAAGTCCAAAAGTTCTGCTTTTCAAATTTTTCACCTAAAATTTAATGGGTTCTTTTTGGTTTTGTGTTTCTGTATGGATAACCAAATTCCCAGGGCGACCTGTCTGGGGAATGCCTTTTCTGTTCCATTGGTTCTATTTGTCTCTTTCTGGGCCAATATCACATTGCCTTAATTTAGAAAGTCTGAGAATCTTGTAAGGAAAGTCAATCACCCTGATTTCTTCAAAATTTTATGACTCTTTTGATCCTTTGCTTTTTCACAGCAAGTTTAGAATAATCTCCTCTGGTTATACACACACACACACACACACAAAAATCCCTGGCTTGGTTTGGTTTGATGTCACGTAGAGTTTATAAACTGATTAAGGAAAAATTGAAATGACGGTGAACCTTTGCATCATGAAAACCTTATTCATCTATTGAAGAATACCTAAATAAGTGAGGCTTTATCTTTTGCTTCATAAAGATCACGCATACATTTTATTAGATTTATTTCTGGTCCTTATAGCTTTTGTTTCTTTTTTAGATGTTAGCTTTAAAATCTTGTGTTTTCTTTTTTTTTTTTTTTACTTTTTAAAATTTAAATTCAATTAGCCAATGTATAGTACATCATTGGTTTCAGATGTACAGTTCAATAATTCATTAGTTGCATATAACACCCAGAGCTCATCACATCTCGTGCCTTCCTTAATGCCCACCACCCAGTTACCCCATCCCCCCACCCACATCCCCTTCAGCAACCCTCAGTTTGTTTCCAAGAGTTAAGAGTCTCTCATGGTTTATCTTCCTCTCTTGATTTCTTTCCATTCAGTCTTCCCTCCCTCCCTCTATTATCTTCTGTGCTCTTTCTTATATTCCATTCTCATATTCTTATATGAGTGAAACCATATGATAATTGTCTTTCTCTGATGGGCTTATTTCTCTCTGCATAATATGCTCCAGTTCCAACCACGTCAAGGTAAATGGTAAGTATTCATCCTTTCTGATGGCTGAGTAATATTTCAGTGTGTGTGTGTGTGTGTGTGTGTGTGTTTACTCCATTGAACATACATATGTCCATTGTGTATGGATATGGGTGTGCGTGTGTGTGTGTGTGTGTGTACCACATCTTCTTTATCTAAAAGCTTGTTTTTTCTCACAGTGATTGGTCATAAAAAGGCAAAATGGTTTTTGTATAATCCTCTTCTATTTAGCAAACTTGATGCTTTTCTTACAAGTTGTATGAGTCTCCTTTTTTACACATCTCTAGAAAATCTGGATCTTCTGTACCCAAGGAAAATCCATCCGCAGGCCCTTACCCTTGGTGACCTAGCAGGGGAGAGACGCTCTGCTGACTCTCCTGTCTAAACAGCAGCGCCCCCTTCTGGAGACCTGCCCATGAGACAGGACTCTCTGGTGAGATCACTATTGTGCTTGTTTAGATCAAACAAGGACCTGGACAGAGTGGCCTAGCTTGAGGTCAGCTTCACGGTTACAAAACAGAACGATCCCCAGGCAAAAGGCTCAGAGCCAGCCGGGTTAGACAAGGGGCTGCCTGGATGACCTGATTAAAAGATGTCGTTTCTTGATTGGCCACATCCACTCTGTCCTTCCTCTCTCCCTACTTGGAAAGGCCTTGGGGACATCAGAAAGCAGGCCAGGAGGAGGAGTCAGAACTGCATGGAGAGAGGAAGATGGAGTGAAGCCTACCCCTCGCCCAGCCCACCCCCACTGAGCTCTCAAGCTGTTTCCAAAGTAGGTTCCCCCTCTAGTGCCCATCTGGCCTGGCTGCTGGAGGGCAGTTGGGCAACTTTGAGAGAACTATGTGAGGCCAGGAAGATATGTTCTGTGGACCACTGGCTTGGAGTCATCTGAAGTAGATACTGGAGATAGAGACAGAAAGAGACAGAGAGAGGGTGAAAAGGCAAAGCCTATTTAGTGGACCTGGGGCCTCTCATCAGCCCTCAGCTATCTCCACAAAACAGTCCTGAGGTGAGGTGACTTTTTCAGAGATCCCATTATCTCTTCTCTCATTTCTCTGTGGCCTACTTGGGCGTACAAGGTCTTGGTGA
The DNA here is from genome assembly GCF_010015895.1 of Lontra canadensis. Taxonomy (NCBI): domain Eukaryota; kingdom Metazoa; phylum Chordata; class Mammalia; order Carnivora; family Mustelidae; genus Lontra; species Lontra canadensis. The sequence goes on from NW_022631072.1 coordinate 6,464,973, forward strand.
CTTCCTGTGAAGGCCGAGATTTTATTCCTATATCTATCAAAGCTGTGAGCCAGTAAGGCACAGTGAAAAATGCATATGCTTTGAGTCAGACAGATCTGAGTTAGAATCCCCATGTGGCCTCAAACATGGTATATTCAACTCTTTTGAGCTTTGGTTTCTCCCTCTGCCTAAAGAAGAAGGAAATATTTTGTTCATGGGGTTGGTGAGATGATTGATTAAATTAAATTATGTAAATCACACCAGAGCGGATGCCTGATAAACATGTTTGAGTCCTTGGATGGTTTGTGAGGAAAAATCTAGATCACTTCTCTGGTTTAATGGAGTATTGGGTATTTGCCAATCTCACCTCTTTCCTGACAGACTAAGAAACACGAGTTCCCCTGAAATGAGCAGCCACTACCTCTCATGTGTGCTCGGAATGGTGGTCACATGCATATGTTAACCCATTTTATCATTAGGCCAACTCTGTGAGGTGCACCGAGTTGATGTTACGGCTGTGCTGCAAATGAAGAAATCGAGGTCCAGAGAAGCAGCATGACCTCCCTAAGTCGGAGGCAGGATACGGAAGAAGTGAGGTAAGCTGCAGGCTTCGTGGAAGCCTTTCCTGACCCCAGCCCCACTGGGTCATTTCCCTTCTCCTTTCCTGGCAGCCTAGTTCCAGACCTCAGGTAACCCCACAGCTTTTAGCTAAGCTCCAGGCCAGTCCTGACTTCTCCTTTTCAGATGACAAATTAAGTATTTCAATTGCCAGAAGCAACAGTTCACCGACTCACATGACCCTCCCGTCTCTGGTGTTTTCCTGCCAGCAAGGGTTGACTGAAAAGCTATTGTTTTTCTTATTCTTGTTTTTCAGGGGAACTGCTATTCTGTATAAAGTCCCTGAGCTGGGACAGGCAATCAGACAAAGGTAGACAGGAAAGAGAGGTTAATGGGAAGAAAAGAGGGGCTTTTTATAAGAATCAGCAAATCATTATTTAAACTAAAAATGATTGTTTTTATATACTAACTCTATTATAATTTCTGTGCATTTGTGTGGCTTCCTCCATTCATCTGCAAGTTTCTGGAGGGAGAAAGTGTGTGTGTGTGTGTGTGTGTGTGTGTCCATCTGTGTCTGTTTGGCCTTCTAGGGCCCCTGGCCTGGTATCTAACACATAAACAACTACCCTGTAGAAGGAAGGAACTGGTGGCCCATCTTTCCAGAAACACCTTCTCCTCTGGTTTTGAGTTATACCTGACACTTACACCATGACTTACACCTCCTAAGGGCCTCTTCCCTTTGACTAGGTTAACTGGGACCTCCCCACTGTCCACAGACCTGAGTAGAATACCACGGGGGAGAACCTGTGATGAACTAAGTCAAGGGAACTGCTGATACATGGGACCTTGTCAGTCCTGTGAGAGACCCAAGCAGGGATATGCTCCAGGGACATGCAGCATGGATGGTTCAGGCCTTGTAGGAAGGAGAGAAATCGCTCCACAAGGAGGAGCCCTGAGAAGGCAAACACGGCTCACGCCATCTGTCAGGATTCACTTGCCTTGGGTCTGGTTCCACGCTGCGGCCTGGGCCTCAAGGCAGAGCAGCACCCCGTGGCTCCTGTGTGAATGGAGCTGACAAGCCCAGTCTCGTTCCTTGGGTCCCCATCCAAATTGGGCTGGACAACCACAGGCCTCCACTGCTCTAGAGTGAGGGCTGCCCGTGGCCTCAATCCATCAGGCCAAGTCACGAGGCTCCCGATGTCTGTGTTTCTTATTTGTGTGTTCCATTCACTGTTTTGATCATTGGCTTATTCACACATTTGCCCCTTGTTTCTCTCATTCAGTAACCTACGTATCCCTCCTTTGTGACAAAATGGATTTAAGGTGAAACCACCAAAGAGGACATTTTTAAGTGGATTCGATTGTACGAGTAATTCAACAACTGGGGTATCTGTAATAATAATTTGCAGTTGCCTCAACTGCTTTCAATAGTTTAATTCAGTGGATAATTACTAAATGCCAAACCTTAATAAAGGTGAGATAGTATCCAGGAAAAGACAAAGATGGGCCCCGCCCAACTGTACCTTCTAATCTGGGTGCAGACAGCGGGGTGTGGTCAAGTACACGGACAATTACAGTACAATTCTACACCAGCTGTCTCTCTAGTGACCACAGCTGAGTGTTCTATCTTACTATCAGTCAGTCCCTAAATACTGCAAAAATTCGTCCTCGTAGCCGTTTATATTCTGTGTATTCTGAAGACATCTCGCGAATTGTCCTACTGTTCCTCAACAACAAAAATTGCTCCCCAGATGAAGGCTGATGCAGCAGCCCCCAGTGCCCACCCTCAGCCTTTGTTGCCTGCAAGCCTGCCACTCCCTCAGAGACAATGGCCTTGGGACTTTGCTCTCTATTTTTCTCTTTGCTTTTTTTAAAGATTTTGTTTATTCATTTGGTGGCGGACAGAGGGAGAGGGAGAAGCAGGCTCCCTGCTGAGCAGAGAGCCCTATGCGGGGCTCGATCCCAGGACCCTGGGATCAGGACCTGAGCTGAAGGCAGATGCTTAACTGACTGAGCCACCCCGGCGCCCCTGTTCTCTCCTTTCAAACAGAAGAACGTCTAAACAAACACACCGGTGAGAATGAATGTCAAAGCAATCAGTAGATAATTTTTAAATGCAACTTGCAAACTACAAGTAAAAGGCAACATTGGCAGAGATTGCATTCCGGGTCTAGCTCCCGTGAGCTCCAGGAGAGCCCTCGGTTTCGTTTCCCTCCACCCTGAGCGCGAGCCGGGGTTTCTGCCTTCACCGAGGAGCTGCTGGTGAACCAAGGACTTCTCTGGGTTCACTCAGAAGAGACCCTTGTTCTCTTGACCTTCCACGTTTCATGAAGGAGCTAATTCCAAGCTCAGTCCTGTCCCGGGGACTAGGGCCAGAGCTTCCTGGCGGGGAAACAGGGATTCTGCCTCCTGCCCCGCCTCGGTCCGCAGGCTGGCTGGGGCCGCAGAGCCCCGTGAACCTCCCGCCTGTGTCAAGAGAGCAAGGAGTCCTACTCACTCACCCATCTCCTGCCTGGTTCCCTTTGTTCTGTGTTCACCTGCACGTTGGAGGTTTTGCTGAGGTCAAGATAAGTCCGATCACTCTGCCGAGGTCCACGGCCACGTTTTGCTTGCAATTTGCTTTCGCTTGGCCTTGTTCTGTGTTAAATGACCCTGATGCTTTTTCTATCCACCTGCTCCAAGCATCCCAGGTACACTAAATGGACATGATTTGGTGCCCCAAACCTGCATTATGACGTGAAGAAGGGGAGAAAGAGAGTCTGTATAAACCAGCATAAGGATGAAGCTGATCCCAGGTGCTGGGGCTGGGAGTCAAACCCAGCCATCCTCCAGCTACACGTGACATCTGAGATCCCCCAGGTCAATCGCTTGCCATTGACGGATGGACGCCACTGGCTCCAGGTCACCCCAGTTAGTGAAAAACCAAGACCCGGCAGCCACTCTCTTTGTCTCTCCAGTCATTACTGAGGGTGATGGCCAGCATTTGTAACTTGAGCTTTAAACATGTCTTAATGGGTTTGAATTTATTCTCTCATTTCATCTCCTCAAGATGTCACCTTTGTCAGAATGAGGGGGACATCGGGCCAGGGAAAGATAAATGACTTCCTTGTGGTCATTCACAAAGTCAGTGTCTGGGTTGTACGCAGCGTCTGGGTCCGGGAATCCTAGAGCCTGAGTTTCCCAACAGCTGGTGTGAACAGCAAATAGAGCATTTGCTGGACGGAGCGAGAGCAGAGCTCTGGACTAAAGGAGCCCGGTGATTTATGAGGAGGCCTGGCCATGTCAGATGGCACTTCCGTTATACATCTTAGCTTGAAGTAAAGAAAGGTCTCTCTGGTCTGGGCTGAGGGCCAGTTCATTCTTCCATGCAATGGAAGGATCTAGCAAAACAGTTCTCAAAGTGTGGTCTCCAGGCAAGCAGAGGCAGTGTCCCCTAGGGGATTATTAGAAATGCAAATTCCCCAACCGGCTAGATCAGCAACCCTGGGAGTGGGGCCCTCAGCCTGTGTTTTAACAAGCTGTGGGAGGGGACGCCTGGGTGGCTCAGTTGGCTGGACGACTGCCTTCGGCTCAGGTCATGATCCCGGAGTCCCGGGATCGAGTCCCGCATCGGGCTCCCGGCTCCATGGGGAGTCTGCTTCTCTCTCTGACCTTCTCCTCGCTCATGCTCTCTCTCACTGCCTCTCTCTCAAATAAATAAATAAAATCTTAAAAAAAAAAAAAAAAAATTTTAAAAAAAAACAAGCTGTGGGAGGATTCTGATGCATGCTGGGGATTTGAGGGCATTTGCTCAGGGAGCAGTGGTCTCAAGTTTTGGTCCCAGGAGCCCAGCCTCGGGATCTCCAGAGGGAGCTTCTGAAATAGGTGATTGGAGATGCAATAAAAGAACCAGAGTTTGGGACGCCTGGGTGGCTCAGTGAGTTATGCGTCTGCTTTGGCTCAGGTCATGATTCCAGGGTCCTGGGATGGAGTCCCACATTGGGCTCCCTGCTCAGCAGGGAGTTTGCTTCTCCCTCTGCCTGCTGCTACCCCTGTTTGTGCGCTCTCTCCCTCTCTCTGATACATAAATAATAAAATCTGTAAAAAAAAAAAAAAAAAAAAAAAAAGAACCAGTGTGTACTTCTTCTGGCCAGCATTTCCCAAACTGGCTTAACCTTAGGTATTACTGTGTCCCTTTCGAAAAGACCAGTGTCCTAGCTCCTGCCCTGGGGGATTAAGAATCAGAGTGGGAGAGAATAGTTGACACAGCCAGGCTCAGAGTCAGATGCAAACCCCCTGGGGGTGGGGCGTGTCCACTTATCCAAACGCCCTTGAGAATTATTCTCTGGGGCTCCAGCAACCATTGGTTTACTTCCAACACGCACCATTGCCCAACACCATTGACCTCTAAGAGAGATCCACTTGGGGGTCTGACATTCAGCAAATAAGTATTAGTCAAAACCTATTGTATTTGTTTTAAGCCCAAGAGAGTTCCAAGAAATGTTTTTAAATACAAATTTCTGCCTCTGATCATTTTTAGGATTAATTATGGATGGATCAAACAGAGAGCAGCCCATAGAGACTCCCAAAAGCAAAGCATTCCATCAGGATGGAGAAAAGACTGTTGGCAAACTCAGGAAGAAGAGGGAGATGAAGCCAGGGAGAGGGACAAGAAGATGGAGTTGAGCAGAGAAGCTGAGATTTCATGGAAAACAAAGAAGGAAGATTCTGGCTCATTAGACTCATGGTGGTTAAACCTGGGGGCTTCTGACGCTGCTTAGTTCAAGCACCAATTCTGTTCCTTGGTAAGAGGCAGTTGACCCAACATTTTGAGTAGTTTTCCCACCTGTAACTAGGCTATCGGTACCTCTCCTGAAGAGTCAGGAGTCGCCGGTTCGTGAGGTAGTTAGTGTTTCTCCAGGCTTCATGGGCCGGCGTGGTCACGCTGACAAGATGCTCTCTGTCAGTGGGCACTAGTGTATGATTCTAAACACCTCCTTTAGGGGCTCCTGGGTGGCTCAGTCATTAAGCATCTGTCTTCGGCTCAGGTCAGGATCAGGGTCCTCAAATCAAGTCTCTTGTCAGGCTGCTGCTCAGGGGGGAGTCGGCTTTGCCCTGTCCTTCTGCCCCTCCCCCTAGCTTGTGCACATGCACACACTCACTCTCCCTCTCTCTAATAACTAAATAAAAACTTTAAAAATAAAAATAAAAAAATAAAAAAACTGGGTGGCTCAGTTGGTTGGGCATCTGCCTTCAGTGCAGGTCATGATCCCAAGGTCCTAGGATCGAGTCTTATGTCGGGCTTCTTGCTCAGCAAGGAGTCTGCTTCTCGCTCTGCCTGCCCTTCTCTCCTGCCCTTCTCCCTGTTCTCTCTCTCTCAAATAAATTTTTAAAAAATAAATAAAATTAAAAATTAAAATTAAGAAATAAATAGATACCTTCTTTTGGAAGAAATCATTCCAAGATAATATCTAATTGATCCCCTCTTACCGAAGAGAAAGGCTGTATGCTTGTAGACCGTCCCTATGATTACAAGTCCTGTTCATGACTTACTTTAAAACCAGGCACCACACACCAATAAATAACGTTTCTACAGCTCTTCTTATCCGCATCAATGAATGGAGAGGGGCAGATCAGGAAGAAACCCACTCCTGGGATGATGGCGTACAGCTGCCCTCCTGGGCACAATGGGTGCTCGTGTCTCCGTTTTGACTCAGTGTGAACTCAGCTGGACTTAATCCTAGGTGCACTCTTGGCTTGCAGCCCTCAGCTGGATGGAGCGAGCGCTCACCTCACTACTCCAGGCAAAACAAGTTAAGTTGATTAGAGAAGAGACAAGGTTGACAAGAATTTTATTTTCTCTGGGAGGCCTCCTGGAGAGGGCTGAACCAGTGCTCTAAGCTAGAGCAGGTAACAGACTAAGAAACAATTAATGGGTGACTCTCTATTGGTGGTTGTCAGACTTCAGCGAGCATCAGGATTCCCTGGTGGGATTGGCTGGGCCCCCCTCCGAATTTCCAATTCCACAGTCTGCAGCGGGACCTGAGCATTTGCCTTTCTTTCTTTCTTTCTTTTTTTTTTGAAGATTTTTATTTATTTATTTGACAGAGAGAGATCACAAGTAAGCAGAGAGGCAGGCAGAGAGAGAGAGAGGGAAGCATGCCCCCTGCTGAGCAGAGAGCCCGATGCGGGACTCCATCCCAGGACCCTGAGATCATGACCTGAGCCGAAGGCATAGGTTTAACCCACTGAGCCACCCAGGCACCCAGCATTTGCCTTTCTAACAATCTGACATGTGATGCTGATGCTGCTGGTTCCCAGACCATATATGGTCTGAAGACCACCCCTCTATAGTTTGGAGAAAGAAATCATGACTTATGAGAAGCTATCCATTATCATAAAAAATTCACGTTGAAAGATACTCTTCCTGGGTGCCTGGGTGGCTCAGTCAATTAAGTGACTGCCTTCAGCTCAGATCATGATCCTGGAGTCCTGGGATCGGGTCCCCAGTTGGGCTCCCGGCTCACTGAGGAATCCACTTTAAAAGAAAAAAAAAAAAAGAAAGAAAGAAAGATACTTTTTCCCCATGGCAAGTTGCAATGAGGGCTGGAAGAAAGCATAAAATAATGTCACCAAATAAGCAGTAGATCCTTTTGATTATATCACCCTTGATTACAGGGCTGGTCCAGATCACCAGGGCACAACATTCTGTTTCTTGCTTACAAGCATGACGGTCATCTCATAATTTCATCTTTAATTTATGGAGAACTTGGTTCTCCATAAGGAGGTTACTTGAATGACCCATTGGCTCAAAAGCAACTCCTGCTTTCTAAGAAATTTCCAACATCAGATTCACCAAGTCAGGGATGGGATGCCTAGAACGACACAAGGAACTCAACGGGGAGTCAGGAATACCTCCGGTCTTCTCCCACCGAGCTGGGAAACTCTCATTACGTTAGTTTGTTAACACGTTGGTGTGAGACGGTTGTGTAGTTGTGCAGGTAGCACCACAGCCAAAACCAGCTCCAAGGAAAACGAGATGGGGGCAGAGGGTGGCCCGAAGACAGGTGTGAGGGTGGTTGCCCCAGGACAAAGGAAGGAAGAGTCCCTGAAATACAGTTCTTGGGAGTGTGGGGGTACCTGCTTTTGTGTACCGCCATCTTGATGATCAAAGTTATTGCCAGACCCAAGAGAGAGGAGTGAAGATGAGAGAAAAACAGCTCCTGACCGCTCCAAAGGGAAGTCAGTAGGAACATTAATGACTTGGCTCCTGACCAGCTCTGTTTAAGTCACAAGAGCCTTGTCTCTCCCTGGTGTCTTGTCCCAGTTCTCGTCCTGTACCCAGGAAGGCAGGTGTTCTCTATAGGTCATTCCACAAGGAGGCTGGGTCACTTATTTCTGGGAGGATGTGGTACAGGTCCATGGAGGGAGAAGATAGACAGCTCAACTTCAGATAGAAATACGCACCCTGGAATTGGAGACACCTTTTGTTAATTCCCAAGGAGACTGGTTTCGGGTAACTGAGGACAAGATCGCAAACACAGGCCCCCGTCCATGTCTGCTCCTGTCCTGCAGGCAGCATCCAGGGCGTACTGGCTCCCTGTGGCAGCCTTCTTGGGCCTAAAAGTCAGCTCTTTGTGTAAAAACCTTGCCTGGAAAGGACTGCTTCCTCTGTGCAGGCTCAAAAGACCCTTCTGGGCGAGCTCAGGACCTTAGTGGACAGAAACATACTCAAAGCGGGGGGGATTAAAGTGTTGGAAACAGACGGATAAGCTCAGGGGCTGAGCACACAGAAGGCTGAGGGTTATACCAACAGAGGCTTTTGAAAATATCAAAGAAACTACTTTTGCCATGTTCTGCTGACAAGCCATGCACTTTGCTATCAGTCCTCACCAGGCAAGGGTACAGACACGGGCTCCAAGCTAAGTCGCTTGCATCAGGTCCCCCAGCTGGTAGTGACAGAAGCAAGGCTCATCTGACTTGAGGCTCATCACACCACGGGGCCTTCCAGGGGAACAATAGGAGAGTCTGGTTCAAGGGAAAGAAGGTGGTACTTGGATGTTTTCTATTTCGGCAACATGAAAGCCTCAGGTTAGACATACATAGGAATTGTCTGACTCAAGAATGGGTTCTCTCAGGAGGTTAAATCTCTTTGCAAGATGACCTGGCAGTATTGTCCTGCCCCGAAAGTCGGAGAGGGCATGGCGAAGGGCTCCCTTGGTAATCCAGGGTCAGCCCAGAGGAAGGGACGTGGATATGAGGCCTAGAAGTAGTTTCAGAGAGTCACAGAAGAGGGAGAGCCACAAGAGCCTCCCCCCACCCCGCCCCACCAAACACACACACGTGCACAAAATCAAACTGAAAATTGAGGGAAACTTTTTATTATTATTATTATTATTAACCTTAACATTCAAAGGAATAAAACTCTAGTGTCTGACAGGCAGGGAGGTGGCTGTTTTCAGCCATCACACTTGGCTGTCCCTCCCCCTGATCCCCCCAACATAAATTCCATTGCTTATTCTGACACTTCGAAGAGCGGGGAGCTTTGCACTCAGGGAGACCAGGTGCTGGCCCTCTGCGGGCCCGGCCAGGCAGCTGCTACGTTCCCATCCTGGAGAGCTGGCAGGGTCCACATGCAAGATCAAGGGTCCTCCCACCATGGGCTCCGGCCCAGAACGGGATGATTCAGAGCAAGATCATATCCAAACCTTGACAGTCTCTTTGGCCATGAGCGTCAGCATCTGCAAGCAGTTTGCCATTAGAAATGAGCCCCCTGGGGCGGAGTTCCGTGTGCGACCGGATCCTCTGAGAGGCTCCCTGTCCCTAGTGACTGAAGACAGACTCGCCCCATTGCAGGACAGGGAGCGTGGCTCCCCAATCGAGGTCGACTGTGTCAGATGCTCAGGGAAGACTCTCCTTGATTAGCCTTGCCCACCTGGTGCCCTGGGCACCCTACAGGCCTCTACCTCGCCTCTACTCACCATACTGTCCTTGCCTGTCCATACTGTCCTTGTGCCTCTCTTCTCTCCCTGTCATTCTAAATCCTATTCATTGTCCAAGCGCCTACTGGAAGACTCTTCCTCTGCGAAGACTCTCAGGTCGCCACCTCCCCAGCCCTCCAACCCCCGGCCCTGAGATCTCTCCCTCCTGTGAACTATTCACCTTGCCTGTCTGCACCATGCATTTGGCTTTTAAATGGTCCCTAGTCCCCGTTAGGTCCGTAATCAAAGGATCGAGACTGATACAAAGCAAAGGTCAAGCAAAGCTTTATTTCGTGCCAAGCATCGAGAATCAAACGACCGGTCGGGGCCATCTCTTACAAAGAAGCGACCCCTCCCAGCCTCACAGATTAACTTTTATAGAGCAAAGGCCATGTGGTTGGGCCTGGCCACGCACAGGTGGCCAATGAGATCGCAACACACAGAGAAAACTGCACAGTCATGCTAGGTCACACACGGGTGGCCAATTGAATTTCAATTTACCCTAGTAGATACATGTGCGCCCCACTGATTGGATGTCTCCACCTGGCCTGACCCGCCCTTGTATCTGGGCTTTGCTACCTGGGACTGGTTTCCCAGACTTGCTTTTAAGTAAGTTCCTCTGGGAGGGGCAGGGTCAATCTAAGTTTACTGCATAAACAACAAAATGGCTCCCTCTGGCTAAGTAGGCCCTTACAGTCCCCTCCAGGATAGCAGACTTGACTTTTAGACATGTCTATTCAGATGGCCGTGCTCTTCCTGGTGTTCCCTGGTGGTTATGTATGGTAAGCCCTCAAATCCTCCCTGTTTGACTGCCCATGAATTATGGACAAATGTCTCCAAAAAAGTATTCTCATTGGACCTGCATTATATCCTCTCAGGAACACACATTCCAGTCTTCTGAAGCTTCTAACATGAAAAGAAGGTCTTTCTGAGTACAGGAGAATGGAACAGGGCATATCTGTTCATATAGGAAAGAAAATAGAAGACTCATAATCCCACAGTCTAGAGTGGAGGTTTGTTGGGGTTTGGGGATTTGGGGGTTTGGGAGAGATCTAGAGTCTAGAGTTTTTGTTTTTTAAAGGTTTTATGTATGTATGTATGTATGTATGTATGTATTTGAGAGAGAGAACACACAAGTGGGGGTAGGGGCAGAGGGAGAGGAGCGGGATTCCATCTCACAACCCGGAGACCCAACCTGAGCCGAAATCAAGTCTGTCACTTATTAGACTGCGCCACCCAGGCACCCGGGCCTGCGCTTTCTTTTGTCTCCAGACATCAAATTAGCAAAATTTCTTCCGCAGCCAATCACATTTTTTTGTGGGCACAGTGCAGGAGCGCCCCATTTCTCTGCGACTCGCACTCCTCCGCGCCGCTCATTCTATCTGGAAGGACTCGGCCCACAGCGCACTGCCTACGTCCAGCCTGCCCCGAGCTGGCCCCGCCGCGCAGCCCGACCTCAGCGGAATGGGGCTCACTCTCGGAAGCAGGTGCACACTAGCTCTGACCACTTCACTCGCCATGTGACTTTGCGCAAGTTAGTCCCTGAACCCGCAATTCATCAAGAAATAGGGTGAATGCAATCTGCGCTGTCCTAGGATCAAAGGAGGGAAGTAATGGGCCCGAACGTGCACTGCGAACCATCGAGTGACAGACCCATGTAAGAAGTCGTGACAGTGACGCGGAAGGCAGAGTCTCTCCTGTTAAGGCCCAGAAAATGTAAGTGGGTAAGGAAGCAGCCGGCACGCACGTTCCCAGGGGACAGATCTGTGCACGGAGGACATGATAAATAACACTGCCAGCTCCAAATAAACACCAATGTCACAAAACACTACTTCCTGCCCCCTGATGTTTGGGGTGCTCCCTTTCTCTGTTCCGCCTCCCCCATCTTTCTGTTTCTATAGCGCCGATCACCATGGTATCTAGGTAGTCGAATAAACATAGTGAGTTTAAAACAGAGCTGTTTGCGGGAAGATGCACTTCCCTTTGGAAGCCTTATCTCCCAAGGCGGAGCTTGGAAGAGGAGTGACAGGTGGAACGGCTTCCCCAGATGATGGAATCTTGAAATTACATGTGGGAGAAGAGGAGCAAATACCACATGTGTACCAAATGCACACAGGGCGTAACACCTTATTAGCTGCCTGGAGATTTAGAGTAACAAGTAGGTGTTGCTTGCGTGCAAGGACTTCCAGCCTCTAAGGCAAGAACAGACTCTCCCCATACACAAAGGGGGGGGGTGCACTGGATGACACCAGGGTTGGTCCCTGCCCAAGGCGGACAGACACACAGATGTGAGCTCATCTCTGGAGAAACCCCGGCTCCACTCTGGAGTGAGCTCTGTTCCATCTCCTACTGTACCAGGGGCATCCTGGGGATCAGAGGAAAGCCGGCACTGTGGGGATGTGTTAAAGGGAGGGGAGGACAAAGGGAAGACCTGAAGAATGCAGCGGGCAGAGCTAAATAAGGAAAGCTGATTCCAATCCCAGAGATGATTCTTTTATCTTATCAAGGGAAGCCAGCCTCCTTCGAGTCAGAACTTGTAAAAGTCTCAAATAGCACCCAGAGAGGAGTTGGATCCTTGGTTCTAGATCCCACTCGGTCACTATTTCACTAGGTAATCTAAAGTGGTTACTTGATCTCCTGTGATAAATGTGGAGTTACAGACCTTCAGAATTAGAGCAAACTCTAATGGCCCCTTGCCCATGGTTTGCAAACCACAAGTCAAGATCTATTAAACAAACATCCTTATTCCATTTCCAGAGGCAAGATGCCTTCAAGAGGGTGTGGAGTGCGTATGGGCATACTGGAGTCTCCAGGACATGGCATCATTTATAATCACCATCACGGATGAATATTGAAAATAGGACTGTACTGGAAAGCCTGTAACCAGGGATTGCAGGAATGCGCAGCTTTCCAGCCAGGATGTTCCTTCCCAGGGCACCTTCTCGAATATGTCTGGAAGTGGGAGTGGGGTAATTTTAATATTGAGGCAGAAATCCCCTTCCTACTTATTCCTTGGTCTCAATTTTGCCCTCTTATCCTCCACAGATAAATACCTTCTCTTCCACATTCCAAATTATTTTTTATCTTTTTTTTAAGATTTTATTTGTTTATTTGAGAGAGAGACAAAGAGAGAGAGAGCAAGAGCCGGTAGAGGGGCAGAAGGAGAGGGAGAGGGAGAGACTCTCAAGCAGACTCCACATCAAGAACCGAGCTTAATGTGGAGCTCGATCCCACAACCCTGAGATCATGGCTCAACCGACTAAGCCACCCAGGCGCCCCCACATTCAAAATATTTAAAGAGGGACTGGTCCTTGCACATCTTCTAAAACAAACATCCTTAGTTCCTGCCAACTGTTTCTTGGTTCCCAAGCCTGTTGTCCACAATTCCCTGTTAACTATACGCTAATGTACGATGCATTTTTTTTTAGAAAGATGGTTTGACCAGAGTCATGGCACACTTTAGCCACAAGGGGAAGCCTGAAACTCCTTTAATCTGCCCCGGAAGAGGAGGAAGCTAGAACTGGAAAAGGGTACAGAATTGAACACTGTTTTGGCTTCTTTCCCTCTCCCTGTTAGCATCTCTATCTCCCGGAAGCACATGCCTCTAGTCTTATCAAAAGGAGGAGGGTTTGCCTCCTTTGTGCGCAGAGAGGAGAACGTGCCCTTAGGGCCCAAGGGGAAGCCAGGCAAAGGAAATACCGAGTGGCTGGCTGGCAGCTGTACTCCAGGTCCAGAAGGGCTGTGGTCCTTTACCCAGGCCTTCTCATCAGCCAAGTCGAAAGGCCAGATAAAGGGGGCCAGAGAGGCTTTTCACCTGCCTTTGGCCTGGACTTACTTCTAGGGAAAAGGTATAGCTGAAGCCTGCCCGGCCATGAGGGCTGGCCAAGACCCAGCCATCTCCACCTCCTTCCTACACAACAGAGGAGCCACCCACCAACCAGGAGTGAGTAACTACAGTGGATGATTCCAGTCCTCGGCCCAGGTGCTTGCTGCTGGTCCCGCAAGCAAACCTTGCAGTCACCTTTTGAACTGGTTTCACTCTTGGCTCTTACTGAAATCATGCATTATGAGGACCACCTTTTTCCTATGTAAAATTAACCCTAGATCCTGCAAGTTTTGGCATCAGAAGGAGACGTCAAAGAGGACGGGATGACTGAGGAGCCCCTAGTCTTCAGTAACCTTTAGGTTCTCTTGCTTTGGTCACCATGTCAACACTGCCCCAGTGCCCAGGCCAAGGCCTTCTCTTACAGCTGGAATCTAAATATGAACACCACCCCCCTTCCCTCATCCATTGATTTTCTCTTGGCTCTCCGAAGATAAATGGCCTTGCCAGTATGGACATTGCCTCCAACCTAGCTAATTTGTCCTCAGCTTCTAACCCAGCTCAGTCGCTATCTGAGAGACCCATACACTTGCCCAGAGGATCTGATACAAGTGTTCGAGTACCCTCTTTGCTTTCCTCATTTCTACATGGAGGGCACCATCCTCCAGCCCAGCCCCCAGGAGGCCCCGCATGGGCAATCTCCACATCTTCCATCTCTAGACAGAGTGCCAGCACCCCCTCTGCTGCCTGCCCATGTTTATGCTGCTCAGGTCATAGAATCAGATTTGAAAAATGTCCCTCCTCACTAGAGTAGCCTTAATAATGAATGACCTCGCCCTTCAGTTAGGACCCTGCCTTTTCCTAGTGTGGTGTGCCCTGCCGCATTCACAAAGTACATCAGTTGGCCAGTCTAGTCCCTGGCCAGGGCAGGCTTCCATGGACCTGGGCCTTTGCTGCAGTAAATTTGGGCAGCTCTGGATGACTGATGAGGCCTTTTTCTCTGAGGGTCTGCCCCCCTCTGTAGCATCCAGAAGCTGCTTCACGTAATAGAAGGTGCCCTGAGAGCTGAAGAACATCCAGCGAGGAGCTCCCTCTCCCTTTAGGACAGGCTTAGCCCGCAGCGCAGGCCACGGAAAACAGAGCACGTGCCTCGGAGACGGCCTTTGGATCCAGGTAGCCCATGAAGTCCTGCGGATTCGCCTGGTTGGACCTCACTGATCTCGGCAGGTTCATGAAGGAGGGAGAGTTGGTGCCCAGGTCCCTGCCTGCATGGGGGCTGCGCCCTACGGAGCACCTCTGCCAGGTGCCAGCCCTCTGCCAGGGCGCCCACATACTCTGGCTCTAGAGCTGTGCCGTCTTCCTCCAGCAACCGGGGTGGGGGTGGGGCTCGTCTGCAGGCGGTACAGGGCTCAGAACTTGGGCTGAGGTCCTCAAGCCTGGCCAAATGCCCTGGGGTGGCCTTGCTCCCTGGGTCTTGGCTCTAGCGGCAGGTAGGTGCTCTTTACAAGCCCAGGATGACTGTGGTGAGGAAAAAAATAACCTCGTATGACATGATTCTCTAGCTTTAATACCGTTTCTGCAAAGAGGTGAGGATACAAAGAAATATACATATGTCTATGTACATAAATACGTGAATCTTAAGTACTTGGAAATGTTAAAGAGGTCATTTTAAGAGTCCTTAGGCAAAACCACTCCCTTCTCAACGCCCACTTTCTCCAGGCTCTGGATGAGCGCTGGCTGGGGCAGGGAAGGCGGGCCCCTGGAGGGAGCCCTCACTCAGTCTCTCCGGTCCCCGGGGCCCCAGCTCGCCCTCCCGAGGCCGGCTCTGCCGGACAAGAGGCTCCCGGCAAGGTCAAAGGCGCAACTGTCCTGAGCGTGTCACGCCTCTACCTCGTCCCGGGGTAAGGGCCTGCCTCCTCCCACTCTGGGCTGCAGCGCCAGGTCCGCAGGCTCGTGGCGGCTCACTCCGCCCCGAAGGCCCTCCGCCGCGGAGACGCCCGCTGCGGAGCTTCTGGCCACCAGGTGGCGCCACTCGGCGGCCAGGGCGCGGCTCCAGGGTGGCCTGAGCCCCTGTGGTCCAGGGAACCAAGGACCGAGGACGGCTCTGAGTAACGCGCCCGACCTCACTCCTGCGTCACACCGGCTCCGTGCCTGAGGCTAAGGGGGCCAGGCAGTTTCAGCGGGATTACTGACAGTCTCTTAAAAAAACTTTCCACCCCACCCACCACCCTAGCATCAATTTAAAAATAAAAAATAAACCGTGATAAGGAAAGTTGTTGGCGACAATGTAATAGTACAGAACAGCGTGGTTACTGACAGCAGGGGAGGGCTCTGTTTAAGAAGGACCGTGGATTCCGAAGTCTAAATGCGTTCGAATCATACTTAATGACCTCGTGCACTAATCTCCATATCCCTCGGCCTCAAGTACAAATGCAGATAATTTATATAGAACCTACACATGGAGTTGTGAACAGGAATTAAATGAATTGATACACTACATATGTATGTGTGTGTTAAATGTATGTACATATTAAATTATATATGTACATGTATAAGTATGTATATCTATAAATTACATTATTATATATAGTAATCTATATAAAGTTATAGTGATATATGTAATAGTATACAAATGCTTAACCTAGTGAGGACCCCTGTTAGCTACACATATATTCCAGTATGCAACGTCTATGAATAATTAAAAAAAAAAATCTTCCATTCAAACAAGAGAAAGTTACATATTTGGGGCTTTTTTGTTATCTTTTTATATGGGGATTTTCAAATATTTCTAAAACTAGTGAAAATAGTATAATGAACTCCCATGGACCCATCACCTCGATTCAATAATTATCAACACATGGCCAATTCTGTTTAGTCTATTCCCCGTGCCCCCTTCCCCTGTCAGCTGGGTTATTCTAAAGTAAACCCCAGGGAGCCTGGGTGGCTCAGTGGGTTAAGCCTCTGCTTTCGGCTCAGGTCATGATCTCAGGGTCCTGGGATCGAGTCCCGCATCGGGTTCTCTGCTCAGCAGGGAGCCTGCTTCTCTCTCTCTCTCTCTCTCTGTCTGCCTCTCCATCTACGTGTGATCTCTCTCTGTAAAATAAATAAAAATAAAATAAAATGTTTAAAGTAAACCCCGGATCTCATATTACTTCATTCCTACACACTTGACTATTGCACAGTAATTTTTAAAGCTCAGTGTTTATTTCATATTGCCTCTGAATAATCTGTTGTATTCTTCGATTTCCCATGACACTGAGTATCTTTTCCACAGCAGCGTTTGACACAAAAATTGGAACTGAATACTGAATCAGTAATGAAAAATTTGGAGCAACAGGTTTTGTTTTTTTTTTTGTTTGTTTTGTTTTTTTGCCGGAAAAGTATTTCCACTTCCCAACAGACGTGTTCTAAGGAAGGAACGTTGCCTTCAGCCACTGGCTTCCTCCCAGAGAGAACCGAGAGGCTGATCTTTTATCCATGGAAACCCAGCCCAGGCTGAATGGCTGGGAAGGAGATTTCTCCTAATTACAAAGTCAGATGCACTCAGAGCAGGATATGATCCATTTCAAGAAGGAAAACACTTCTCCAGACACGTGAAGGTTTTAGGATACACACCCAACACTTCAGGGGGTAAACCATTATCTGCCTAGAGTGTTCCTTACACTGCCACTTTCACAAAGAAAATTTAACCAATTTTTTTTCCCTCAAGGCATTTGGAACTATGTTAACATTTTAAACTATTGATGTAAGATACATAGGTCCATACACACCTGCCTCATATTCCTTACATTGAGAGCCCTTTGAGACAGAAAAAAGACGCAAGCCAAACACATAATAAGGTCTTGTATCCTGTGTCCTTTTGAAATTCAGCTCTACCGTCATTACTGCCTGAGTGACAGAAAGTGATGGGAGGCAGGAGCACACTGCGCTGTGGGATAGTTTTGAGCTTCTATGGAAAGGGTTATCCTATTTCCAGTATAATTAATAACAGTGGCCAACATCAGGGGGTCTCAGACTTTGTAATAATTATAGTGCTGTTAATAAGGGACTTTCACAAGAAAAGACAATTCCTCACGACCCTATGAAGTTGGGATTATAACCATTTTACAAAGGAGGGCCCTAAGACAAAAATGCAAACGAATCCAGGAATACATACACACACAGACACACGCACAGTATTCTAATTTGTAGTTTAATGAGCTAAGTGGATTCTCTCACTGAATCAACACTGGTGTACACATCTTGGTGCTTTTCTCTTGTTATATTTATAAAGTAGGCATCTGTCTTCCTAACTCATTCTCAAAACAGGAAAAAAATGTAACTAAGTTATATCAAGCAGAGAGACTGTCTAGACCTAGGTATATAATTCCCAGTTTCCTCCATTCTCTTTTAGCAAGCTGGCTGAGCTATTTAGCACAATTATGCCTTTTGCTGATCCTTATTCTCCAGTGTCTGGGTTAGGATTCCAAGAGCCCCACAAGGCTAGGTCTCCAAGGCGGGTTTGAGTGTACCTTGAGGATGAGAGTCCTTAGGGATCCACGGAGCTGAGCCGCAGCTGACTCTCCCCTGAATCCTTCCTTCTGTCATGCCTGCAAGCCAGAGGCACGAAAGTCCAGAGCAGTACAGTCTTGTAGGAACCAGGACTGTCCCATGCTTCCAGGAGAGGGGCTGGGAGGGGACCATAATGTCCATGGCTGTTGGCAGATGGTCTGAAACCGAAATCAAGAATTCCTCAGAATCCCTTTCTCCTTTCAAAATCTTGATCCTTTGGGGTGTCTGGGTGGCTCGGTCAGCACCTAACTCTTGGTCTCAGCTCAAGTCTTAATCTCAGGGTGGTGACTTCAAGCTCTGTGTTGAGCTCCGTGCTGGACATGGAGCCTACTTTAAATACACACATACTGGGGCGCCTGCGTGGCTCAGCAGGTAAAAGCCTCTGCCTTCAGCTCAGGTCATGATCCCAGAGTCCTGGGATGGAGCCCCACATCGGGCTCCCTGCTTGGAGGGGGCCTGCTTCCCCCTCTCTTTCTCTCTGCCTGCCCCTCTGCCTACTTGTGATCTCTGTCAAATAAATAAATAAAATATTTGAAAATAAATAAATAAATAAAAACACACATACATACACACACACAATAAAATCTTGATCCTTCTAGTAAGATGTAATCATCCGCTTCTTCACATGACCTTGACGGCTTGGGCACATTTCCTGCGCCCTTGCATTCCACTGGTTGATAAACTTGTTGCTTCTCCACTCCATGACCAACTCTGTGAAGGAGGAGATCAGCCCATTCATCTTCAGGTTCCTCAGAGCCCAACCTCACAGAAAGTAGCTGCCCCGGGGCGCCTGGGTGGCTCAGTGGGTTAAGCCGCTGCCTTCGGCTCAGGTCATGATCTCGGAGTCCTGGGATCGAGCCCCGCATCGGGCTCTCTGCTCAGTGGGGAGCCTGCTTCCTCCTCTCTCTCTCTGCCTGCCTCTCTGCCTGCTTGTGATCTCTCTCTGTCAAATAAATAAATAAAATCTTAAAAAAAAAAAAAAAAGAAAGTAGCTGCCCCATAAACGCTGATTTACTTTATGACTCAGACCATCGGGGCAACTTGGTTTCACCTTGACTTGGCTCTTATCCCATCTGCAGCTAACTCATGTGCTGCCATTATTTTTTTTTACATCCTTCACACATCGCCTGAGGTTTTGTGTTTTGTTTGGATTTTTTAATACAAATGCTTCAGGTCCCAAAGTTCCTTGCTCAGTTAGGAATGTGCCAGCTTGAGGTATGCTTGGGTTACTATGAGCTATAAAATCAAAGAGCTCCTAGAGGTGAAACTAGTGAGGAGAGCGTGCTTGCCCATTGCAGCTCTTGCCATCAATCACCCGTTTTCTCCTCCTTGGACTTATGTGCCCTGGGGCCAGGGTGGAACCGTCCACCTGGGTCACTCAAGAAGTAACACGCAGAGGAAAGCCCAAGCCGGCCTTCAGAGGTAGGCGTCATCCTCCCTCTTTGAAGCAGGCTCTCTGCGTGACCAGCAACAAGCCCCAACTGGAAGATGTTACGGTCTGTGGGCTTATTGTTAGAAAGGGGCATGTCGTTGCTGACTGTGGCCCTCTGAGGGAGTCCGTTCCTCTTGCTGTTCCAGCCAGTCCAGAGTTTGGCTGCCTTTCTAGAAGTGTCCCTGAAGTGAACATTTCTCCTTTCTACCCTATGCCACTAAGGCTTGAAGGAAGACACGCTGCGTGGCCGGTCCCCATCCCTCGTTCTTTGCCCACGTCCATCTAGGACAGTTGTGTTGCTTGTGAGAACGCAATGCAGTGTCTGCAGCGGGAGCCAGAGCGCCCCAGCCTCTCTGAGGTCTGCCTACAGCCTACCCCACTCCGGTCGTCTCGCACTCCACCATCAGGCTGTCTTCCTAGGATGCCAACTGTCCGGGGGCTGCTTCTCTTTCAGGAATCCACAGTGGCTGTCCACTGCTGACTGGGAAGGGAACAAATGGCATCTTCGGCGAGTACCCGCTGCCCTGCGTACCAGGGGTTTACACATGCTACCCAAGCCTCGCGTCAGTGGTCTCCTCTTCATTCATGAGACGCAGACTCAGCAGCTCAGAGAGGTTAAGAAACTTGCTCCAGGTCACACGCCTGGCAAGCCACAGAGCCGGGGCTGATTCTACACTCCACATGGTCAACACCAACCGCCCCCAGGAGGGTAGGACACAGATTGGTGAAGCACCTGGAATTCAGACACGTCTTCTTCTGTCCCCACCTAACCTTCTCGTTTCCCCAGTCAGATCGTTCTCTGAAAGGCTCTCACACCCGTAGCTCCTTCAGGCAACGAATACATACTGAGCATGCAAATGTGTACGGGAGCTTCTCACGAGTGGGAAAGGAAATGGGGGGGGAAGCCTCGGAGGCCTCGGCCTTCGATCGCACGCCCCACGCCCCCCTGGAGCCTGCCCTTCGTCAGCGCCCGCCAGCCGAAAGCCCCCCAAACACACCTCCAGTCAGCTGTGGGGTCAGGGGCTTGCTGTGCTGAAGGAGACGCAGGGCCTCGGCGAGAGGGTGTCCCAGGGAGCTGACGGGAGGATCTGTGGTTGTGGTCGGTGATTCTGGGCAGGGATGGGAAGTGGGGCTCCGCTCTGGATTGGGTGTCGGCGGGAAGCGGAGGTGCTCCTGTGATGGGAACCTTAACTCTTACCTACAAGGTGGCAGGAGAGAGTGAGCCTGCAGCGACCTTGGAGAAAGAAGCCACAGTCACTCCTATTACCCAGGAATAAGGGAATGGTAGGTGGTCATTTCATTTTCGTGATCTGGACAATTTCGTGCCACTGATTAGGGTCAGACATGATGACAGATGGGTCTTGCTTTCGTCTGGATCCCCCACAGCCATGGAGTGGCCTTGTCTGCGTCCGGTGTGGTGCGAAATCGACAAGAGAGGACCACAGACCAGTCCATCGCGGGAGGCCAGCGGCTTTTCTCTTCTCTCCCTCTCCCTCCTCCGTCTTGCTGGTGTTACAGGTTATACCTTTGATGTCCTCTCCCCCACGGCCCTGTTTGGACCCTGGTTTTCTCCCTTCGCCGAATTTCTGCCTCTTCCGTACAGCTCAGCACTCACTGTGTGTCCGCGGGCCCACGGAGGCTGAACCCCAGCACAGGGCTGCAGGCGTTTCCGGAGAGGAGTGGGACACGCGTGGAAGAGCTGATGGGCACAGGCAGCCCAAGCAGGCCCACCCTGTGACCACCCAGCAGAGTGTGACGGGGGAGGGGGGAAGGGAGGAAAGGTGTTCCTCCTTCTCGAAGAACCGAGGGCTGCTGGCACTTTGGGAATCTGAGGGAACACACTGCTACCGGGTAGCGTGGCCAAGCCCTGAGCACAGACGGTGTTTCCTGGGCAGGGCTGGTGGGGGGGGACCTCTGTCTGGATGGTGTGCTAACACGCCCCCCAAAACCAGAGAGGGCTGGCTCTGAAATCACTGGGAGCGACCTGGTGGGAGCTGGGGCTACCGCAGAGTGAAAACTGTAACCATTGCATGACCCAACGGACATCCACAGATCTGCAGACAAAGGTCAGGCGATTTTCGCATTTTACAAAAACACTTTAAGATTCTAGTACCCACTCACCGAAACAATTTAAACAAATTAAATGACAGAAAGATTTTTTAAAATTCCTTTCTTCCTCCTCTGCCCAATCCCACCCTCTTAAAGTACCTGACGTTAGCGTATCAGTATAGATCATTCCATGCTATTCTACGCTCATACGGAGTTGCCTACTTATAGTCTCACTTTTGCTTTTTACAAAAACATGATCCTGCTCTTCATATTCTACCACTTGTTTATTTGCACTTAACAATATGTCATCGACATCTTTCCAAGCTAATACGGTTAAATGTGTCATTCCTTTTATTTGATGACTGCATAGTATTCCATAGAATTGATGTACCATAATTTACGAAATTAGCCCAACATGAATCACGGGTTATGGTTCTATCTCAGCTTTGTTTGCTAATGGTTGCATCTGGGCTAGTCTTGCTTAGTTGTAATCTCTTAAATAACAAAGACGTTGCCTGAAATACAAATTTCCTTCCTAGAACCTAACACATCACTGCCTACACACATCACACATTTGACATGACATGAATATTC
The DNA here is from genome assembly GCF_010015895.1 of Lontra canadensis. Taxonomy (NCBI): domain Eukaryota; kingdom Metazoa; phylum Chordata; class Mammalia; order Carnivora; family Mustelidae; genus Lontra; species Lontra canadensis. The sequence goes on from NW_022631072.1 coordinate 6,486,919, forward strand.
TTTTAATTTTGGAAATGCTCATGATGTCTCCTTTCCATTTGCTAAAAGGAAGACAGTTCTTAGGATGAGAGGCTCATATTTGGCACATCTACTGAGCAGGAGGAGATAATTTTTAATTTCCTAATCCCATATGGTCCAATTTTTCTCCATATGTCAATCTCCCTCCCAACATGTACCTCAGATTTTCCCATGGAAATACTGTTGTATCACTACAGAAATCATTTAAATTCAACCCCTTGCACCATAACATCATTCAAGTTTCGGAGCAAGGCTGCCTAATCGAACACCCTGTTTTTTTGTGTGTTTTTTTTTGTTTTTAAAGATTTTATTTATTTGACATAAAGATCACAAGTAGGCAGAGAGGCAGGCAGAGAGAGAGGAGGAAGCAGGCTCCCCGCCGAGCAGAGAGCCCGACGCGGGGCTCGATCCCAGGACCCTGGGATCATGACCCGAGCCGAAGGCAGAGGCTCCAACCCACTGAGCCACCCAGGCGCCCCTCGAACACCCTGTTTTAAAGGATAAACTGGGTGAGGCTCGAAGGGATCGAGAACTTGTCAAAGTCACGTGGTGTCTCAGCACAGCAGCTGGGCTACCATCGCCCCAAGGCCCCCCCACTGCAGGACGCACGCCCTTCAGGGCTCGGGGGTGGAGGCCTCCGCACCCAGGCAACCGTATTTTTATTGGAGGATTTAATGGAGACTATTAATGTTTCTCAAAGACTGAAACAGGCAACGGTGACACTTGCTGCCTGAAGAGGGAACTCTTGCCACCAGACACCAAGTCCACAGCTTGTTTTCCTCAGGGCTGCTCTGGTCCTGCTTGCAGTTTTCTCTGCATCTGGCAGCGATTCCGGGGGTGAATGCACCTCTTTCCTGACATGCCCACGTGATGCCTGGCATTCCAGCGTGCCCTGGCCTGGAGTTGGAACTGTTTACTATCTGGTTATATAAATGTGAAATCCACCAGGCATGGACAGAGAGGAGACCCTGGTCAGGAAGGATCCAGCTTACAAAATTTCTGAGAGCGTTTTTACTGGGAAACAATAAAAAAAAAAAATCTTATTTTTGCTATTTATCCAAAAACGTATGAACCCATCATCACTAGGCCCCCTCCTAGTGCCTTAGAAAAGGCCAGGCCCTGGCAAGTGAAGGGTGCCGAAGAATGATTTCCATTAGTTTCAGGGTAGGATCGCCCCTGGGCCTTACACAGGGTAAAGTAGGATATACCAGGGGCACGCTTTCTGATCCCCCATGTGTATTTGGAGAAGCTGCTCAGACCTTTTGGGAGGTAGTAGCACAGTAACCAGAAGCCTCCAGAGTATTTGGGACATTTCCTATTTCAAATATTGGACCAGACCGTATGTCAAATGATGCCTCTTCACTTTTCAAAAAAATAAAAGCATTATACCATTTTCCCAAAAAAATGTTATAGAGTGGAAGTACAAAAGACAAAGAAAACAAAGCAAACAAAACAAAACCAAAAAAGCCAACCCTCTTCCCTTTCCCCACCAAATGAGTATAAACGGAGAGAGAACTACCAATTGTTTCCTGGGGATATTTTGTTTCCTGTCCCAGAATGGAAAGAAAAAACCCAGGAAGTATAAGAACAGAACAGAGCCGCTGCAGAGACCGAAGTTGCTGCCTGCTAGGAGAACAGCAGGAATCTTTCAAAAGAAATAATCTTCCTTTATTAGGTAGCAATAATTATGTTGCCAAGAAAACCCTGCCTCCTTCGAGTTACCTTGGATAAGAAGGAAAATGTATCCAGAAAGGGCAAGTTGAATTCCAAAGACTGGAGAACCTTCTTCTAGTCTCTGTCCTCAGCTTTCCTCTGTGGTAACCAGACCCGAGATTTCAGAGCAAAAGACTGAGGCAGCTGCGCTATGCAGGTCTCCCATCCCCAAAGACACAGGCCCTTCTACGGACTTCTACGGAGCTGTCAGGGAACAGACGTGCAGTGAGAAGCTATTCTCCAAGCATTTATGAGTCAACCATGAGGGTCAGGGAAGAGGAGCTCCTTTTGCTTTCCAGGAAACACCCTCTTGCTGAAAGGCAGGTGCTACGCATGTAGAACTTCCAGAGTTAGCCCAGAGCATTCCCAGCCCCTTCATTACAGTACGAGTGATAATAGTCACAGCTACAGTTTATAGAGATGTTCTATGTGCTGTAAATGTATCATCTTGTTTCATCCTCATAACAGCCCTATCATTATCCATTCCTATTTTACCTACAAGAAAATAGATTTAAAGATGTTAAGAAACATACCTAATATCGTACAGCTAGTAAGTGCTAAATAAAGCTGGTACTCAAAGTACTTCTATCAGACTGCAAAAGCCATTCATTTAACCACTGTGTTTTCCTATCTCCTTTAATGGACATTTGATGGATTTCTGAGTGATTAACTAGAAAAACAGAAGAGGAGGAAGAGAGAGAAAGAAAAGAAGAAAGAGAGAGAGTGAGGGAAGAAGGAAGAGAAAAGAAGGTAAGATGGAAGGAGGAAAGGAGGGAGGAGGGGGAGGGAGGGAGGGAAAGAGAGAGAGAGAGATGGAGGGAAGGAAGGAAGGAGAAAGAGGGGAAGAAAGAGAGAAAGGAAACGAAAGGAGAGGAGAGGAGGAAAAAAGAAAGAAAGAAAGAGAGGGAGGGAGGGAGGGAGGGGAGAGGGAGGGAGGAAGGGAGGAAGGAAGGAGGAAAGATTCAGTTAAATATATCCACAAAGATTAACCAGTCCCTGCTCAGTGGTGGTGTCAACAGAGACGGCTGTGGGCAAGCATGATTCCCTCACCCGTTCCAGCATCAGAATGACCTGGGCACACTCTGGAGAACAGTAATGGAGGCTCCTCAGAAAGTTAAAAATAGAGCTACCTTATGACCCAGCAATTGCCCTACTAGACATGTACCCAAAGGATACAAAAATACAGATTTGGAGGGGACAAATGCACCCCAGTGCTTAGAGCAGCATTATCAGCAATAGTCAAACTATGGAAAGAGCCCAAGTGTCCGTCAACTGATGAAGGGATAAAGAAGATGTGGCATATACACAATGGAATAGTACTCAGCCGTCAAAAAGAGTGAAATCTTGCCCTTGGCAATGACATTGATGGAGCTAGAGAGTATGAGAGTATGATGCTAAGTGAAATCAGTCAGTCAAAGAGAAATACCACATGATCACTCATATGTGGAATTTAAGAAAGAAAACAGGTGAACATCAGGTAAGAGGAAGGAGAGGGGAGGGAGGAAAATAAACCATAAGACTCTTAACAATAGAGAACAAACTGAGGGTTGATGGAGGGAGGTGGGTGGGGGATGGGCTGGATGGGTGAAGGGGATTAAGGAGGGCACCTGCTGTGATGAGCACTGGGTGTTGTATGTAAGTGATGCATCACTGAATTCTCCAGAAACCAATATGCACTGTATGTTAACTGAGTGAAATTTAAATAGATGATAGAGATAGATAGATGATAGGAAGGAAAGAAGGGAGGGAGGGAGGGTAGGAAGGAAGGAAGGAAGGAAGGAAGGAAAGCAGGCAGGCTGGCAGGCAGGAAAATAAACCTGGGCAGTTAGGAAAAAAGGCCAATTGTTGGGCCAATTCCGAACCTACTGAGTCAGAGTCTCTGGGGTGGGGCCTAGGAATCCTCATGTTCCATGCCGCCACCATCTGTCCCCTACCCCCAGGCAATTCTGCTGTGCTGCTGCTTGTGGGATGTGCAAGAAAAGCTTCTGGTGGATGGCCATGCCTCCTGGTTTACCGTGAAGACCCACTTGTCCTGGTGTAAGTAGCAATAGATTTTTACTAATCATCTGCGGCCATTTGGTTACCGGTTCCTATCGGAAAGGCAAGTTAAATTTATATCTTTTCCTCTGCCATTTTCCAATTAAGGAGCTAGTTTAACAGTCATTGGGCCAAAATTCTGGAGTCCTTTTTGCCATATCTGTTGTCTGTGCGCAAACATGATTGGCAACCAGAAACAGTCCTCCAGAAAGAGTAGCCATGATAAGTGTTGACCCAAGCTAACTATAATTTTCACATCTGACCCTCAAGCCACAATCCTCTACTGCATTTTCTTTGAGCTCAGGAAGTGCTTAAATAGCACTCAGTTTATGATAAAACACATTCTGTTGTCTCTCAGAAATGAGCTTTCATTAAGCAGAACAGAAGTGTTCTAGTTAATGGGCCTTCAACAAACACGAACACTGTGGCAAGCTATGGGACAATGATTGTGTTCGGAGTTTGGCCTGTGGTAGAGTTCTTTAAAAGGGGTAACATCATCACACAGTGTGGCATGTTCAATAATATGTGTCATTGTATCTGCCTTTCTTACATTGTGACTTTGACACTTCTGCCAGTGAGAGGTGGGGTCTGTGTTCCCTTCCCTTGAATCTGGGCAGGCTTGTGGCATGGCAGAAGTGACACTGCATAAGAATATACCACCTTTATTTATTCATTTGCTTGTTGACCTACATTTGGTTGTTTCCAATTTTGTGCTATTACAAATAAAGCTGCTATGAACATTTGTGTATAATCATTGTGTGGACCTCTACGTTCTTTTCCTCTAGGAGTAAATGGCTGGACCATGTGGCGGGTGTATGGTTTAACTGTTAGGAAACTGCCAGCTAGTTTTTGCAAAGTGTTGTACCACTTTACATTTCTGCCAGAAGCGTATGAGAGTTCCAGTTCCTCCACTTCCTCACCAACATTTAATATGGTCAGTCTTCTTAATTTAGCCATTCGAATTGGTATGGAGTGGTATCTCGCTGGGGTTTTAATTTCCATTTCCCTAATGACTAATAATGTCAAGCATCTATGCATGTGCTTATTGACTATTCATGTATCTTCTTTGGTGAAATGTCTATTCTAACATTTTTGATGTTTTAATAGGGTTGTTTTCTTTCTTTTCTTAAAAATTAATTTTAAAAAAATTTAAGATTTTATTTATTTACTTGTCAGAGAGAGAGAGCACAAGTGGGGGAATGGCAGGCAGAGGGAGAAGCAGGCTCCCTGCTGAGCAAGGAGCTGGATGCAGAACTTAATCCTAGGACCCTGGGATCATAACTTGAGCTGAAGGCAGACACTTAACCAACTGAGTCACCCAGGCATCCCTTTTTATTTTTGTCTGAGAGAGAGAGAGAGTGCACATGTATGCACGAGTAGGGGCTTGGAGAGGGAGAGGGAGAGAGAGAATCTTAAGCAGGCTCCATGCCGAGCATGGAGCCTGACATGGGACTTGATTCTCATGACCCTGAGATCATGACCTGACCCAAAATCAAGAGTCCAATGCTTAACTGACCAAGTCACCCAGGTACCCCAGGGCTGTTTCCTTATATTGAGTTTTGAAGGTTGTTTATATTTTCTAGATACAATTCCTTTATCAGATATGTACATTGTAAATATTTTCTCCTAGCCCGTGGCTTGTCTTTTCATTCTTTCTAAGAGCAGAAGTTATTTATTTTGATGAAGTCCAATTTATGAGTTTGTTCTTTTATAGATCATGCTTTTGGTGTCATAACTAAGAAATCATTACCTAAACCAAGGTCACAAAGATTTTTCTCTTATGTTTTGTCTACAAGTTTTATAGTTTTAGCTCTTTCTTACATTTAGGTCTATGACCCTTCTTGAATTAATTTTTGTTTATGGTACAGAATATGGATTAGAAGTTCTTTTGTTGTTTTTTCCTTTTGTAAATCCAATTGTTCCAGCAACATTTGTTGAAAAGACTATCCTTTCACCACTGGATTATCTTTTCATCTTTGTAAAATAGTCATCAATGTATGCGTAGATCTCTTTCCACAGTCTTCATTCTGTTCCACTGATTTATTTCTATCTTGTGCCACCACCCACTGTGTTGATAGGTTTGAAACTAGATAGTTTTAGTTCTCCAATTTTGTTCTTTTTCAAAGTTGTTTTGGCTCTTCTGGGTCCTTTGCATTTCATATAAATTTTTAGAATCAGGTTATAAATTTTAATTGGAAAAAAAAGTATGCTGGGATTTTGAGAGGGATTGCCTTAAATTAATAGATCAATTGGCAAGAATTGACATTTTAACTATACTGAGTCTTCTGACCCATAAAAAAGATAGACTTCTCAATTTTAAATCTCCTTTCTCTCATCAGTGACTTACAGTTTTCAGTGCACAGATCTTAACACATCTTTTCTCAGGTTCATTCCCTAAATAGTTGATACTTTTTTTATGCTATTGTAAGTGGTAATTTTTTTTCAGTTTCTGATTATTTTTTACTAGTATTTATTGACTTTTAAATTTTGAGCTCTACTATTTTTTTTTTTTTTAATAGTTCTCTGTTCTTTTGTTACTAAAAGCATTCCATGGGATGCCTGGGTGGCTCAGTTGGTTAAGAGCCTGCCTTCAGGGGCACCTGCGTGGCTCAGTAGGTTAAGCCTCTGCCTTCAGCTCAGATCATGATCTCAGGGTCCTGGGATTGAGCCCACATCAGGCTTTCTGCTCAGCGGGGAGCCTGCTTCCCTCTCTCTCTCTCTCTGCCTGCCTCTCTGCCTACTTGTGATCTCTGTCTGTCAAATAAATAAATAAAATCTTAAAAAAAAAAAAAGTCTGCCTTTAGCTCAGGTCATGATCTCAGGGTCCTGGAATTAAGTTCTGCAACCAGCTCCTTGCTCAGCAGGGATCCTGTTTCTCCCTCTGCCTGCTGCTCTTCCTGCTTGTACACTCTCTCTGACAAATAAATAAAATCTTTAAAATAAAAGCATCCCATAATTGCTTCACTCATACAAAATCTTCTTATCTAAGAGTTTAAGTTTTTTGTTTTTTTTTAAGATTTTATTTATTTATTTGACAGACAGAGATCACAAGCAGGCAGAGAGGCAGGCAGAAGAGGCAGGCAGAGAGAGAGGGAGAAGCAGGCTTCCTGCTTTGAGCATAGACCCCATGCAGGGCTTGATCCCAGGACCCTGAGATCATGACCTGAGCTGAAGGCAGAGGCCCAACCCAATGAGCCACCCAGGCACCCCGTAAGTTTTGTTTTTAATTTTCTTCTGCTCCCTGAATAGTGTTTTCTCAGGTTTCTTTGCTGTTGTTTGTTTGGGTCTTTATCTTTCCTGTTAAAGGGTTGGTTTTTTTTTGTTTTTTTGTTTTTTTTTTTTTTGGCAGTTCATTCATATTCAAGAAGAAGACACTAAAAAACCAATTAGAAGTTCTGTATGCATGGGCAAGGATGGTTCACCACTAGCCATCTCTATAGGGTAACTTCCCATTTCAAAAAAATCCTGAAAATGTCAGAATCTGTAATATTTTTGGCTTTGGTTAGACAGGTTCTCCAGAGAAGAATCCTCCAATCTTTTGTCTAGAGAGCCTAATTCTAAGAAGAGAGAGCAAGCTGAATGAGGACAAGTGTTGGGGGCTGGGGGGAGTCTCAGGTTCCCACATGTAGATTTTCTTTTTTTTTTTTAAGATTTTATTTATTTATTTGACACAGAGAGATCACAATTAGGCAGAAAGGCAGGCAGAGAGAGAGGGGGAAGCAGGCTCCCTGCTGAGCAGGGAGCTGGATGTGGGGCTCGATCCCAGGACTCTGGGATCATGACCTGAGCTGAAGGCAGAGGCTTTCACCCACTGAGCCACCCAGGCGCCCCCCCCACATGTAGATTTTCACTTAATTTTCGTTTTCAGAATTGTGCTTCAACTCTCATCCTCTCTGCTTTTGTTCCTAAGTCTGATGCTTCTCTAGTTGAATTTAAGAAAATAAACTTCTTTTCTTCTTCTGCAGTTAAGGAGAGGTAGTCATCTTTCAGGGTTGGGTATGGAAAGGAATCTGTGGTTTAATTGTTCCTTATAAAGTCTTTCAACAAATTATCCTGTTAGGAGCCCTCTCTCCCCTCCAGCTATTTGAAGAACCCGGTGCTCCCACTTCCTGAATCTGACAGAGTTCTGCTGTGCAACTGGTATGCCTATTGGCATTTTCCTCTGTAAGCTAGGTTACCACTTGTCCATCTGCTTCCTATTTTCTCATGTTTATTGACATCTCTAATTCACTAGCTTCTCCTGTCCTGTGTGGATTTAAGCATAAACATGTTTATCCTTTGCACAAGTGTGCAGGCCATGACATTTATCTAGAAGTCAAACTGTTTTTGAATTACTGTCTAATAACCCTATGTGGCAACACTGACCCTTCATCCCTTTCAATGAGGTTGTGGGGGTAAATCTAATGGAAAGAGTGAGGCTGAAAGGTAGAGTCTGGGTCACTCATTAATTAGCAATTTTAAAACAATATATGGTAGTTTGTAAAGATAGATACGAAAATGTAAATCACTGTTTACACAACCTTTCTATAATGACAAACCGGTTAAAAAAATTGCAACAGAATGGCCCCAATATAAAAAGAATGAAAATTGTTTACAAGTCAATAAAAAGATGAACACCCAATAGAAACAAAGACGGTTAAAATATATAAAAAATACATTGCAATAAATATGCAAATAAAAATACTATTGAGCTAATTTTCACCTATCAGATTAACAAAGTTTAATAGTTCAGCCTTTCCTGGGGCACCTGGGTGGCTCATTTGGTTGAGCATCGGACTCTTGGTTTCAGCCGGGTCATGATCTCACAGGTTGTGAGATGGAGTCCCTGCTTGGGGCTCCGCGGCGCTCAGTGGGGAGTCAGCTTGAAAGATTTTCTCCCTCTGCCACTCCCCCATTCGTGTGAGCACACTCTCTCTAAAATAAACAAATCTTTAAAAAGTACACTTCAACCTTTCTTGCGGTGAGGAATTCAATTTGACAATTCTGTCAAAATTGGAAATGTGAATACTTTTTGACCGAGAAATTCCAATGCAGAGTATCATGAACATATAAGTGAGTGCTTGAAAATGTTATAAATCCAGCACTGAATTAAATAAGTCACCATTCTATCTCACAGTGAATAGTCTGCAGGAATCAAAGACAGTGAGCTTAGAGATGATTTTCTTTTGGCTACACTTTATTTGATTAGAATTTTTTGTAATAAGCATGTCTTACTTTTATAATCAGAAAAACTAAGGAAGCCATTTTTGTTTTATTCATTCAGAAGCAATTTAAAATCGTAGTTAAGAGTATGATCTGGGTTCAGATCCTAGCACCACTCCCTTGTTCAACCTTCAGCAAGTTGCCTCGTGTCTCTGTCGCTTAATTTGCCACCCTTATGTAAGGTTATTTTAAGGAGTAAATAAATTAATATATGCAAAATGCATAGGACCTGCCTGGCATGCAACTTGATATGCACAACTTATTATTTCATTTTGGAAAAACAAAGATTATTTAGTGATTTATATTTAGATTGTGTCAAAATGTCTCCAATATCAAACAGCTGATTCAAAATGCCAATAGTCAATGGGACAAGACAAGAGCAAAATTAGTTTAAATATTAGAAAGAGACAAAATTAATTGTGTTCAAATGCTTAGAATTGTCTACCAAAGGAAATCCAAGATACTCAACTAAAAAATTATCAGGAAGAGAATTCAATACAGTGGAAAAATAAGGGTTAAATATTCTGAATTCAGTAGCTAACACTACGCAGCAGTAACTAGTCAGAAAGTATAATGAAAGAAAAGCTTCCATTCACAGTAACAAAATAAATAAATAAATAAATAAATAAGCAAGCAAACAAAACACCTAGGAGTAAATTTTACAAGAAACATATTACACTCCACATAGTGTCACAAAAATAAGCTGAAAGACTTAAAAGGAGACCTAAATCTCCTAGATAGAATAATGTAAATAACATAATAATGTAAACGTGTATTTATATATTACATATTTGTATTTTGCATATCACATTTACATAAGTATAAATATATAATAATGTAAAACTATGTTGATTCCTCTCAAAGGGTAAATCTAATGCAATTCCAATGAAAATTCTGGACTTAAAAAATTATTTTTATTTTTATTATTTTTTTTTAAGAATTATTTTTAAGGTTTTATTCATTCATTTAGCAGAGAGGGAGAGTACAAGCAGGGAGAGCAGCAGGCAGAGTGGGAGGGAGAAGCAAGCTCTCTGCTGAGCCAGGAGCCAGATGTGGGACTGGATCCCAGGACCCTGGGATCACGACCTGAGCCGAAGGCAGCTGCTTAATGAAGTGAGCCACTAGGCGTCCTGAAAATTCTGGACTTTTAAAAAACTTGACAGGTTGATCCTCCATCTAGAGAAATAAACACTTGAGAATAGGCAAGAAAAGTATAAAAGTGATTTGCATGAGGGTAGCTTATTCTGCCAGATATCAAATTAAAAGCATAGTACTGGTTCAGTGGGACAGATTAGAGAATACAAAACCAGACACAAGCATTATGGGGATTCAGCATATTGTAAAGGCTGTGTGGGATTATTCCAGAACCTGTGTTAAGACAGTTGGTTATATGTGGCGCCTGGTGGCTCAGGGTTAAAGCCTCTGCCTTCGGCTCAGGTCACGATCCCAGTGTCCCGGGATCGAGCCCTACATCGGGCTCTCTGCTCACCAGGGAGCCTGCTTCCTCCTCTCTCTTTGCCTGCTTCTCTATTTGTGATCTCTGTCTGTCAAATAAATAAATAAAATATTTAAAAATTTTTAAAAAAGACAATTGGTTGTGCATAAGGAGAAAAATTAAATTAGATCTTTATGTTACACAGTACACAAAAATAAATTCCCAAGTGGACCAAAACTCTTAAATTTTAAAAAAAGAAACCATTAGGGGCGCCTGGGTGGCTCAGAGGGTTAAGCCTATGCCTTCAGCTCAGGTCATGATCTCAGAGTCTTGGGATCGAGCCCCACATGGGGCTCTCTGCTCAGCAGGGAGCCTGCTTCCTCCTCCTCTCTCTCTGCCTGCCTCTCTGCCTACTTGTGATCTCTGTCTGTCAAATAAATAAATAAAATCTTAAAAAAAAAAAAAAAGAAACCATTAAACTATAGAAAAATATTTGCAGAATCTCAGAATAAGTTTTTGTTTTTCAAATAAGGGTTTGTAATCTGTAAAGCTCATGTTTTTATTCAAAAATTTTTTATTCAAAAATTTTACACAACGGGGCGCCTGGGTGGCTCAGTGGGTGAAAGCTTCTGCCTTCGGCTCAGGTCATGGTCCCAGGGTCCTGGGATCGAGCCCCACATCTGGCTCTCTGCTCAGCAGGGAGCCTGCTTCCTCTCTCTCTCTCTCTCTCTGCCTGCCTCTCTCTGCCTACTTGTGATCTCTCTCTGTCAAATAAATAAATAAATAATCTTTAAAAAAAAATTTTACACAAATATGTAGATAGGTTAGTATACATGAAAACAAATGTTGTAGGCTGTACATATGTTAGACTGCAGACTGTAATTTGGTTAGGAGGTGGAATTACAGTGGACTTTCATCATCTGTTTTATACTTTGGAGATGTTTGACTTTTGTCTGATTACCTTTGAAATCAGAAAAAAAAAGCAAATAAAAAAGTATGTTATGGGGGCACCTGGGTGGCTCAGTGGATTAAAGCCTCTGCCTTCGGCTCAGGTCATGATCCCAGGGTTCTGGGATCGCGCCCCGCATCAGGCTCTCTACTCAGCCGGGAGCCTGCTTCCCCCTCTCTCTCTGCCTGCTTCTCTGCCTACTCGTGATCTCTGTCTGTCAAATAAATAAATAAAATCTTTAAAAAAAAAAAAAGTATGTTATGTATTTGGATGAAATATATCAACACTTTCAGAAGACAACGAAATAGAACAAAGCTATGTGAAAAATGCTTCCATTTCCAATATATTAAAATTTGGTGAATCCTACACTTACCATTCTGCCATGTTCATTATGCTTGATTTACTCTGATTTGCTGATGACTTTCCAAATACAGCATTCAGAACTGACCTAATATTTCAGAAATAGTCTGGCCAACTTACAAAACAGCGGTACCATCTGAAAACTACTGTTTCTCTCTCCTGATGTTGTTAGTGCTGTTTTCGCCTCGTCACAGTGTGGTCTCAGGGGGGCAATTGCTCCTTTTGATGGCTTCACTTGAGAGCACTTCGCAGGCACTGCATTTCTCACTGGTCGAGGTTTGGGCCCAGCCTGCGCCCAGCAAGTCTGTCAGCGCCTTTTTTCCAACAGTGTTTGCTCACTTCATGTCTCCGACATGTTTGGGCAATTCTTGCAAGATTTCAAACTTTTTCGTTATTGTATTTGAATTGCTGCCATCTCATGATACAACTTGAATGGACGGGATGTTGCTTCTTATGGATGAGCAAAGAAAGTGGTTTCTTGAGATGGAAAGTACTCCTGGTGAAGATGCTGTGAAGATTGTTGAAATGACACCACGGGATTTGGAATATGACATAAACTTAATTGATAAAGCAGCAGCAGGGTTTGAGAGGATGGACTCCAATTTTCAAAGAAGTTTTGCAAGGTAAAATACTGTCGACATCACATGCTACAGAGAAATTGTTCACGGAAGGAAGAGTCAACCGCTGGGGCAAATTTCATTGTCTTATTCTACAAAACTGCCACAGCCAGCCACCCCAAGCCTGAGCAACCACCACCCCATTCGGTCAGCAGCCATCAATATCAAGGCAAGACCCTCCACTAGCAAAAAGACTGATTACCTGAAAGCTCAAATGATGGTTAGTATTTTTTAGCAATGAAGTATTTTTAAATCAAAGTATGAACGTTGTTTTTTAAACATAATGCTATTGCACACTTAATAGACTCCAGTATAGTGTAAACATAACTTTTATAGGCACTACGAAACCAAAAACTTCATTCAACTTGCTCTATTGTGATATTCTTTATTGTAGTGGTCTAGAACCCAAGCCGCAATACTTCTGCGGTACACCTGTATTTAGACTGTGGCCAAAAAAAAGCCCCCTAGCCGTCCAGCCAGGTTTCTGTTGGAAAACTAATGCAACTCTGTTAGTTTTCTATTCTTGTCATAACAAATTGCCACAAATTTAATGGCTTAAACAATACAAATTTACTACCATACAGTTCAATAGATCAGAAATCTGATATTGGTCTCACTTGGCTAAAATGAAGGTATCATTTGGCTCAGGTCATGATCCCAGCGTCCTGGGATCGAGTCCCACATCGGGCTCCTTGCTCGGCGGGGAGCCTGCTTCTCCCTCTGCCTCTGCCTCTGCCTGCCATTCTGTCTGCCTGTGCTCGTTCTCTCTCCCCCTCTCTCTCTGACAAATAAATAAAATCTTTAAAAAAATAAAAAATAAAAAATAAAAAAAAATAAAATGAAGGTATCAGCAAGGCTGTGTTCCTGTCTGGAGGTTCTAGGGGAGAATCTTTCTTTGCTCATTCAGGTTGTCGCCATAATTCAGTTCACTGCAGCTGTAGCACTGAGAACATGGTTTTTGCTTGCTGACTGTTCCCATCTTCAGAGGCTACCTACATTCCTGAACTTGTAGCCTCCATCCTCCTTTTTAAAAACCATTAATAGCAGGTCAAGTTCTTCCCACATTCAAGTCTCTCATCCTATCTCCTCCCTCAATGCAGATAGGAGAGTTCTCAATTTCAGAGACTCTTGTGATTAGAAACTCTCTAATATCAGATATACTCTCCCCAACTTGAGGTCCGTAAATTTGCTCATATCTGCAAATTCCCTTTTGCCATGAGGCTACACATTACAGGTGGGGGATTAGAACTTGGACATCTTAGTGAGCAGTTAAGCGTGTGTGTTTTGGAATCCTCAGGGGTTTGAATCTGATTGTAACACCTAAGAACTGAGCAATCTTGGACAAGTTACTTTAAATTTCTTCTTTATAACGGTATCTTCCCCAATTGACTCTCATAAGAACTACAGACTACATGTACTTAGCAGGTGCCTAGTATACATAAAGGCACAATAACTGTTAGCTATTATTATTAAATTTAAATGAGGAAACTTTTCTTATCTCGATTAAATTTCATCACACTATTTCCAACCCAAGGCCACAGCCTGTCAGTTTTTAATCTCAATTCTGTGGTCTGCAATATTTTAACTTACTTTAGATTTGTATTATATTCCCCTTGATAAGCACCACTTGCGGCTTCATCTTGATCACAAAGCTAGTTAAGGAAGGTCAAGCTGTAGCTTTGGCACCAATGGAGACAGCTCTTATCTTTGAGAACAATTTCACGGGAGAGACCCTGACCCTCTGGGTCAGGTGCTGAGAAGGAAAAGGAAATACAAAGGCTCCTGACCTTAACACATTCCTAGTCTAATTAATGGCGCCTTTCAAAATAAGAAAAAAATAGGGTCACTGCAAATGGCATCCAAGGCCCACTCTAAGGCAATTTAATTGTAAGTGGATACATGAGATAAGGAGATATTAACATCCCCATTTTATAGATTAATGAACAACTAAGGCTCAGGCCATTTTAAAGGACTTCCTCAGGCTCATATAGCTGATAAAGGGCGAGAGGGAGGCCATGAACCCAGGACATCTGACTCCATACCCCACATTCCTGCCCCCTCAGCACTCTTCCTTCTAAGGGTTTGGAAACCAAAATGGAAACAGCTTCCTATGAACTGCAGCAGGTACACCACTGGCATACAGTTCTGCTTGCCACATCCTGGAACCTGAGAAGCCCCAGAAAGGAGACAACTAAAGATGGAAGATATCCTGGGCCTCTGATGAGAGAAGAGCTACTTCATTAGAATAAAAAAAAAGAAAAAGAGAAATTGAAACTCTTGAGCTTAGAAATGTTACAGGTGAGGGAAAAAAATCAATGCAGACTGACAGGTTGAAGACTGACGGGCCCTATTAGATCTAATGTACTTGGCACCTTTCAAATTCCTGTTAAAGTACTTCTTCACAGAGCAGAAATGTAGCCAACTCTCTACTTCCATGAAGCAGTGCTAGCCAGAAATATTCAGGAAATCAGTCTTCTTGACAGTGGGTTCCTGAAAAAATTTATTAACTGATCATTGGGAATTAAAGTATTTTTCCCATTCTTTCCCATTTCCCAGTAGTATGAAGAGCCTTGACCAGGAGAGTATTATGTCCAATAAATGACAAATATGGCCAACATAGGTGAAAATCCAATATTATGACTTCAAAATTCCATATATATAAAAAGGGTCAATATGTACCACATCCTGGTCGTGTGTAAGATCTCAATTTAATATGCACATACAAATATACTTAATTTATATATATTCAACACTAAAAGTGAAATTCTATCCTATAAACTCTTTAATAGTTTAAATTTCATTTTGCCTGTCTTTAGAATTTAGGAGGGCTTTTATGGACATCATATGAGTAAGTCAAGTCTTTAAAAAAACAAAAAAACTGTCCAGATAGGTTGTAAAAATTCAAACTACCAACTTGTTGGATTTACTATTATCTGAACTGTACTATATTTTAATCTACAAAGTCCATTTTTATTGTTGAAAAAGCCTCAATGGAGCAGCTGACCATGAATTTGAAAGGACAATTGCTGGGTTGTGACGGCCTGTATTTCCGTGCCAAGTGTCAACCCCAGGGCAGTGCTAAGGCCCTCTCCAATGTAAGTGCCCCCTAATTTAATCTGTCCTGAAGATTTATACTACCACCAGAAGCACATTTTATGTATATTATTTCATTGTGAGATAAGTAGGATAGATATTACTGTTCTCGTTTTACATAAAAAAAGACCTAAGGTTTAAAGTACCTTAAATGACTTTGCTCAAGGTCACACAGCTCAGTAGTAGAACAGCTGGGGCAAGAAGTCAGGTCTCACAAGTCCCGTTACACAGTGCTACCTCAAAGTTACTAGGAATTATTTTTGACTCATCCAAATCAACCAGAATGTAGAAAGAGTTCTGTTTCTGTCCCTTCTTAATTTCAATACATTATATTGAAATGTATGTATCTTGTGCCTTACTTGAAAAAATACCACTCTTTGCCGCAGCATATCCAGTCACCTGTCTGCTAGGACAGAAAAGATATTTCTTCTAAGAATCGTTGGGAGTTGGCAAGATGTATGCATGACCAAAGCCGGACTTTTGGTTGATACAGCGGGACTCTAGTCCAGAATATAAGCCAGGTCTTTCCAGTAAAGTGTATCCCACTGGAGCTGTTTTTAAAATGCTTATGATCGCTCCCTCTCATTAGATGGCCAATGGCACAGTGGGATTTTCTTGTGATCATAGATGTCTAGATCTTTCTCAAAGCCACACAGTTTTGCAGGGGGGAAATCCAACTTCTAACTACTGTGCTTCTTTTTTCAACTCGGAGTTAGAATCTGGTGCACTTCAAATATATTGAAGAAGATATTTCTTCAAGCTCAGAAAGGCAAACCTAACACCGGGGAGTGCCAACACTATCATTCCCCACCCTCTTCACAGCACCCCATCCCAGAGCCTGGCCTCTATTCAGGTTATGGGTCTATCTTACCCATAACCTGAATAGAGGTGGCTGGTGTCATTAGGGAATACCATGGAACAGGAGCACTGTTGCTTGGCAACGATCTCCTCAGCTAGCTTCCCATAAGCTGGGATAGAAATTTCTTCCTCTTCTTCAAGTTACCTCTGTGACACGTACCAGCTTTAAGGATCCTCACATGAGCATTCATGATGCAAGAAATTGGAATGGCCCGAGCCATTCCTTTATTCACTTTGCTACAAGGACAAAATTACTAAAGAACAAGAATAATCAATTAACAAAACCTATCTGGATAATTCAGACAAGAAAAAACTGTTACTCAAGAACAATTTTACTCATTTTATCCAAGTAATTTTGACAGCCCCTTTCCCCAAATGATAACTCCTGGGTGACAAACACCACCACATAGAACTGCTTTCTTGAGCAAACAGTGTCATCCAGCCTAAACCATACATTGTATCGATGCAGAATTAGACCTAGGAACCCTTACTATAATCCAGGTCTCCTTCCTCACCGTCTCTGCCCTTTGCACTATACAGTCATGTATTCTTCATGGGCAGAGCATCACAGCCCACCAAACAACCCTGGGTTACAGCTCAAGCCAATGTGTCACACCTGGTGGCAAGTAGCTTGAGGGTGGGGCTCCAAAGGGGTTCCCCTGCACATTTTCAGCATTTTACTCTACAATTTATAGACCATTCACACATAATGGAAATAATTCCCCAAAGCAGTCCTACTTTCTCAGAAACATAAATGAACTAAGGAAAATAATGGGTTTTGCTGATTCTGAGACTGGTGTTTGGAGCAGAAGCTGTAGGGATTCCAGGGTTATTAGACAGCAGGAGGAGGTAAAACAGGCTATGTAACTATTTTGGGTCTTTTTGGTCCTGTGGTAGAAATTTCAGTTCAAATAATAGCACTCTGCTGAGAAATACTGTGGTATTAAATCATCGTATGAGCCCTTTTTAGAATACATCTAAAAATTATTTTTATTAACATATAATGTATTATTTGCCCCAGGCGTACAGGTCTGTGAATCATCAGGCTTATACACTTCACAGCACTCACCATAGCACATACCCTCCCCAATGTTCATAACCCAACCACCCTCTCCCTACCCCCCCACCCCCAGCAACTCTGTTTGTGAGATTGAGTCTCTTATGGTTTGTCTCCCTCCCAATCCCATCTTGTTTCATTTTTTCCTTCCATACACCCCAAACCCCTCACTCTGCCTCTCAAATTCCTCGTATCAGGGAGATCATATGATAATTGTCTTTCTCTGACTTATTTTGCTCAGCGTAATACCCTCTGGTTCCATCCATGTCATTGCAAATGGCCAGATTTCATCAGAACACGTCTAAACTTGTACTAGCAACAGTACTGCAGGTATTATTTACCCTACAAGATTTTACCAAGAAATGCTCTACCATGATTGAGGTCACTGATAGTGGAATCAATCCTCTCGATTAACTTGTATTCAGCAGAAAAAGCTCAGGTTTTATCATGTATCCTACAGATGCATAAAACAAAATACATTAGCATTCTCATTATAGATAAAAGCCTCCTAAAGCCCTCTTGAGCATACTGTGAGCAAGAATTTATATACTATATACATAAACATTTTTGGTTTTATGTATTATTTTCTACATAAATGTCTCAATTTCTCAAAACTTTGAAGCAGCTATGGATGTAACATATGGATCAGTCTAAATAAAATCAGGTAGACTAGAAAAGATATTCTATTAACTTTCAAGGAAATTGGGTATATTCATAAATATGTCTGCCTGTAGTCTAGGGCTTATTAAGTGGAGACAGCTCAAAACTTGGTATACTGAGTCCCAGCAGAACCTGAACTGAGGAGCTAATGTACTACTCTGGTTTAGGAATGCAGAGAAATTCTATTTTCTACTTAGGGAATCATACTCTCCCCTTCTCAAACTCTTTCCTAACTGCTCACTGTTCACAAGACCCCAGTGGGTTCTCTTCCCTGGCTCCAGCTCCCCTGCCCCATAGTGCAGGATGACAGAACAGAAGCAGCCAGCCATCAGAGCAATATAACCATAAGCCAGATCTAGAATCACGTCTTTGGCTGGTGTTGGGTGAAATTAACCCACATTCCCCTTCACCCTCCTTCCTCAACCTATCTAACCAGCTACATGAATCCCCTCACTCTACTGACCCTTGTTCTAAACTGAAGGGCTGCTGGGCCGGATCTTCTTTTTCCCTCACTGTTGTAAAATACACGCAAAATTACTGTTTTAATCATGTTTAAAAAGTGTACAATTCCATGGCAGTATCTCACAATTTGCTTAACCATCACCACCATCTCATTCCAGAGCAGTATCAACCACCTCTAAAAATCCATTAGCCATCACTCCCCATTCACACCCCCAGCCCCTGGCCCAACAACCACTTACTCTGCTGTCATTTGCCACAGCAATGAAGTTTGGGCTAACATAGCTAATACTGCTGGTCACTGAGAAGGACCAATTAATTCAATGAAGCAAAAGGGCTTTTTTGTTTATATAAGAATTTTAAGGATTAACATCTGGATTCTAAGTCTAATTTAACTTCAGGTCATAACCTCCCTATAGCTTTTTTTAAACTTTAACAGATCACAGTGTCTGGCTCTCATCATTACTTTGTTTTCCTCCACACTCCACGCAGTGCTAATAATTACTCCTTGACCTCAATTTTCCCGTCTTATGGAATTCATAAAAGAACAGATTTAAGTTATATTACTCAAAGAATAGAGATTCGCTAATCAATTTTTAGTTCCTCCTTCTTAGGAAATGTTTCCTATCTGGGAAGATATCTTTGCCATTCTTCTGTTGGTTCCTTTGTAAGCTCAAATTAACCCACTGACTTTTTTTTTTTTTTTAAAGATTTTATTTGTCAGAGAGAGAGAGGGAGAGAGAACGAGCACGGGCAGACAGAATGGCAGGCAGAGGCAGTGGCAGAGGGAGAAGCAGGCTCCCCGCCGAGCAAGGAGCCCGATGTGGGACTCGATCCCAGGACGCTGGGATCATGACCCGAGCCGAAGGCAGCTGCTTAACCAACTGAGCCACCCAGGCGTCCCTAACCCACTGACTTTTAAAAGGTAACTGTCTGCTTGAACTTTCAATGTCTGGCATATTCTGTGCACTTAATAGATGTTAAAAAAAAAAAAAATGAGGTCAATGTTCAAGAAGCCAAATGGTTGCAAGTGACACTTCTGGAATGGTTTTTGTAGAAACTGTTATTTGTTGGCTCAGATTGTTGTCATTTGTCCTTTGTGACTCGAAGTAATAACAAAACTCTTATAACTACATTAATGCCTTGTGACATCATAAAATCATAAACATAAACTTCAAATGAAAAGCAATGAATATCATACAATTTACTTTGACTATTAGAAACACACATATATAGTCCAATTTGGTCAAAATCTGCAGATGGACCAGGACAACAGTATGATTCTGGTTTGTACTAATGGAATCATTTCCCTCCCTCAACCCGCCAACACCACCCCACTTCCCCACAAAATCCTCTTTTCTGTTCCAAATCACTGTCAAATATTACTGGGCAACACAAGGATCATCTACCACATGTTTTTCTCCTACTGTCTTAAGGGTTATTTCAAATAAACAAAACCACATCCATAATCATCTTAACAACCTAAGTTTCATGATCCTAAATCGTAATCAAGTTTCACAATCAAGTTTCAAGTCCCCAAATTATCCCACTGGTATTCAGCTAATCGGCTACATTCAAAATTATAGTAATAATCACAATATTTCAGGCCATTTACTGGCTTACTTTCCAGGCTCTCAATAAGCATAACTACACCCCTGAAAGGACTAATATTGCTCTTGATTTCTCTTGGTATTTCTGGGGTGGGGGTGGGATGATAACCAAATTATCAAACCAACTCAAAGCAAGCATTTCAGGGTTGTTGAGCAGCTCTAGCCTATGTGATTACTATATCACAAAAGGGAGCTGTGTATATTTTCAAATCAGAAATTGCCACTAATGGGATGCCTTCGGCTCAGATCATGATCCCAAGGTCCTGGGATGAGTCCTGCATCAGACTCCCTGCTCAGCGGGGAGCCTGCTTCTCCCTCTGTCTGCTGCTCCCCCTGCTTGTGTTCACTCTCTCACTGTCTATGTCAAAGAAATAAACAAAATCTTCAAAAAAAAAAAAAAAAAACCTGGGGCAAATAATATATGTTAATAATTAAATTAAAAAAAATAAAAATAAAAATAGGGCTACCTCTCAACCAATTCCCAGTGTTCTTCCATGTGATTTTGCAGTTTTAAATTACAACAGCTAAAGGTGAGATTTAGGCACTTAGACATTCTTAAAACATCTAGTCAAGACTTAAACTGAAAAGGGAACTCTGAAGACCGGAGTCTACTGAGCATGATCAAACTAGCCTATGCCACAATGCTTTCCACAAGCTGTCTAAATTAAGGGTTCTTTAGTTCTCTTGTTACTTTTTCTCCCCCAGCTGGTTTCTCTCAAGGTAGCAAATTGGCAATAGCAGTCTCAGGTCTACTTCACCGATGCAGGCCATACCCCTTTGGGAGAGCATCTCCTCGTCCAATCTTCAACAAATTCTAGGCTTCACTATCTTTGGATCAACCTAGGTTTACCTGTTCAACCCAGAACCAGATTAGTTTAAGGCAACAGTTCCCAACCCAGACAATCTGACATCCTTACATTATGCTGAAATTCCTTGGTAATACCTACCTACTACACACACACACACACACACACACACACACACACACACACACACAATTTGAAGAAAAACATAAAAATGTAATTCTATTACCAGAGGGAAGTAAAACTTATAATAAATGCATACTGTGATACATAATGATCAGGAATGACTATAATAGAAGACAAAGAGATGAGTAGGGCTGTTGCAAATGAAAACTGACCCTGATGTGCTATAATGTCAACTCAAATACTGTAGTGACGATTACCCAAAATAGCAAACAACTCTTGGAAATATTCCAAACAAAACAATCATCTTTCCTTGATTTACAAGGCAGTTGCATTGCTAGGAAATTCATTGTACTGTATATAAAAAGACAGTGTTTATAGCTATAAAATAGAGTTTATTCTAAGATCAGATAATATCTGATGAGATACTGGCAATTCATGTAGGACAAGGGACAATTCTTCCTAGTCCTTGCCCATCAAATATTTGTAGTATTATCCCCCAAACTGTGAAAAAGCACTCCTACAAACTGATGAAATGTTTTCCAAGGGGGCATTAAGAGCCACTGGGCTGCAGGAATCAAACTAAGTAAGGATCACTCAAACCTCAATTACTCTACAAAATGAAGAAAGGCGAGAGGCAACAAATTCATACATTCATAAATCATAAATTAAAACTAAGAATCTCACCCAAAAAACAAATACAATTAAAAAATGGGCATAAGACATGAACAGACATTTCTCCAAAAACATACAGATGACCAACAGACACAAGAAAAAATGCTCATTATCACTTATCACCAGGAAAATGAGAATCAGAACTACTTCGCAACTTATCAGAATGGCCAAAATAAAAAACACAAGAAACAACAGGTGTTGGTGAGGATGTGGAGAAAAAGAAACCCTCTTGCACTGCTGGTGGGAATGGAAACCGGTGCAGGCACTCTGGACAAAAGCATGGAGATTCCTCAAAAAGTTAAAAACAGAACTACACTACAACCCAGTAATCCCACTACCAGGTATTTACCCAAAGACTACAAAAACACTAATTCAAAGGGATATATGCAACCTGATGTATATAGCAGTATTTACAATAGCCAAATTATGGAAACAGCCCAAGTGTCCATCAACTAATGGACAAAGATGTGATATATCTATATCTATAGAAATATATATATATATATATATATATATAATGGAATATTATTCAACCATGAAAAAGAAATCTTGCCATTTGCAAAGACACAGCTGGAGCTAGAGTATAATCCTCAGTGAAATAAGTCAGGCAGAGAAAGACAACAAATAAATGATTTCCCTCATTATGTGGAATTAAGAAACAAATGAGCCAGGGTGGCAGGGGCGGTCGGGGTGGGTGGGGAAAGAGAACAAACTGATGGTTTATCAGAGGGTGAGGGGGGTGGGGAATGGGTTAAACAAGTGATGGGGATTAAGGAATCCACTTGTCATGAAGAGAGCACTGGGTGATTAAACTAAAAGCTTAAGAACAAATGAACAAAACACAAAGAGTTTTTCAAGCACTTCCTCAGATAAAGGGCTATTATATTCGAGAAATTTCTACTAGTAAAGGAAAGTCTCTTATATTCAAGTTCAAAGCATGTTAAAATTGAGATGGCTAGAAAGATAATTAGCTGAATAAATAAAATGTATCAGTTTTTTTTTTTTAAAGATTTTATTTATTTATTTGACAGTGAGAGATCACAAGTAGAGAGGCAGGCAGAGAGAGGGGGAAGCAGGCTCCCTGCTGAGCAGAGAGAACCCGATGCGGGGCTCGATCCCAGGACCCTGAGACCATGACCTGAGCCGAAGGCAGAGGCTTTAACCCACTGAGCCACAAAGGTGCCCCAAAATGTATCAGTTTTGAATTAGCACTTGAATCTGTTTGGTAGACAAGCTAGGTTTTAGGAAAAAAGCAATTACAATGCTTTTATTTACAAATTAAATATCCACTAGATTTCAAATTCCCAATAGTTTTCTTGGCTTTAAACAGGAATCATGTTTGCACATTCACCTGTTTTTTGGTTTACATTGGAAATCATCATAGTAGAAATAATTTAGAAAGAATAAAACATGCTGAGGGACAGAACCTATGAACCTTGTTTCCTCTAAATCCATTTTTTTGGGGGGGGTGATTTAATTCTATGAGCAAACAAGTGGTACTATGAATAAAAGGCTTGCTACTTTTTTAAAAGATCTTATTTGGGAGAGAGACACAGCAAGAGAGGGAACACAAGCAAAAGGAGTAGGAGAGGGATAAGGCAAGAGAAGGGAGCCCCATACGGGGCTCAATTCCAGGACCCAGGGATCATGACCTGAGTCGAAGGCAGATGCTCAATGACTGAGCCACCCAGGTGCCCCAAGCTTGCTACCTTTTTTTTTTTTTTTTTTTTTGAAGATCTTATTTGAGAGAGAGGGAGGGAGTATGAATTGGGGAGAGGCAGGAGAGGGAGAAGCAGACTTGTCACTGAGCAGGGAGCTCGACTCAGGGCTCAGTCCCAGAACCCTAGGATCATGACCTGAGCTGAAGGGAGATGCTTAATTAACTGAGCCACCCTGGGACCCCAAGAAGGCTTGCTACTTTACATGGCCCCTTAATGGACAAAGTCTCTTGAGTCAAAAGGCCATATGGAGACAGGAAGACTTATTGCAGTTATCTTAGAAGGACTTTTGTCACCTGAAGAACTTTTTTTTTTTTAAGATTTTCTTTATTTATTTGTCAGAGAGAGTGAGCACAGGCAGAGAGAGAGGCAGGCAAAGGCAGAGGGAGAAGCAGGCTCCCCGCCGAGTAGGGAGCCCGATGTGGGACCCGATCCCAGGACACTGGGATCATGACCTGAGCTGAAGGCAGCTGCTTAACCAACTGAGCCACGCAGGCGTCCCTGAAGAACTTTTTAAGTGAAGTAAAGCTTCTTGAGCTTTTGATTCTTAATTATGGAAGAAGGCTCTATGGCCAAAATTGCTTTGCTCTAGAGAGGAATACAGCATCACTGCTAACTAGTAAAAAGCAGTACCTAGCAACCTATCCCTACAAATAGTGAGTTTAAAAAAATGAAACAAAACTGACCCTATTTGGTCATTTTTATTTTCAGTTCAGTCCTAGAAAACAGTCTGGATAACCAAATCACTATGATGCTGGTCAGTCTGTCAGCTTCAACGGCAGTTTTGTTTTATTTGGGGTAATACCCTCAGCAGGAAAGTGGGGACCTTAATAAGCAGCTTATATTCCTTAACTCAGTTATACAGACGTATTATCAAATATTTAATGGAATTTAGATATGGAATAGGATTTCAATACTCAAAAAACAAACTCAAAGCTAGTATTACTTCTTTCTAGCTATAGAATATGCTCTTTCATGTTCTCCTAGTAAAAGCGGAAAGATACGTTGTTGTTAAGGCTAAGGAAAAAGAAAACATTGCCAAAGCCAATTCCATTCTAGGATCAGATAATACTGGATATAAACAGCAGTGATGCCCAAGTAAAGTGTCAAAGACAATACTGATAGCAACAGTATAGGGCTGACATACTAGAGCCCAGAGCAGCAAGGTACAACTTAACATACTTTAGGGGCGCCTGGGTGGCTCAGTCAGTTAAGCGCCTGCCTTTGGCTCAGGTCATGATCCCACAGTTCTGGGATCAAGGCCCTCGTCACACTCTCTGCTCAGTGGGGAGTCAGCTTCTCCCTCTGCCCCTCCCCTGCTCATGTTCTCTGAAATAAGTATTTTCTCAAAAAACATAGTTTATACCTTAAGAATTTACTCATGATTTTGTTGGGGAAAGAGTATTAAGAGAGAGTCCATAAGTAAAAATCAGTATCACTTAGAGGTGGCACAGTCGGTTGAGCTACCAACTCTCCATTTCAGCTTAGGTCATGATCTTGGGGTCTGAGATCTAGTCCCCCATCAGCTCCATGCTCATGGTGGAGTCTGCCTATGACTTGCTCTTCCTTGCCCTCTGCCCCTCCCTTCTGCACTTTCTCTCTAAAACAAATCTTTTAAAAATTAAAAAAAAAAGTTAATACCACTTAAACCAAATCAAAATTAAATAAGCCCTGTCACAATCAAATTTTTGTTTCCTAAAATCTTAGATACAAAATAACTGATAACTATCACCATTACTTTTCAGAAGAGGGGAAGAGAAGGAAATAATTATTACATAAATTCAGAAGTTACTTTTTTTTTCAGAAGTTACCTTTTAAAATGAAGACATCTTAATTTTGCAATGAATGTGGAAAAGTATTTATAAGGGAAGGGGGAAAAAAGTTTTGTTTTTTGTAGAGTTAGGTAAACTTGGGTATTATTTAGCAATGAATGAATGAGGAATGTATGTACACAACCCAGTACCATACTTACAGTTCACACACAAAGTTACCCTTGGCAAAACACACTGTGTTCATCATTAAGAGTCTAAAACACCTCTAAACTGAATTTAAATTTTTCTAGGTCTTTAGAGAGCTAAAGGGACACTGGTCCACAGCTATTAAAATTCAAGGGGAAATAAATGTTAATGTGTGTTTAGGTTCCATCTTAACTTTCTATTCAATAGTTCTAAAACTTTTTAGACCCCTGTCTCATTTATAAGAGGATTAAGGCAAACTGTCTTTTTAAAGTTAAAATTCAAAATAAAACTTTTACAAAAGATCTAAATGGAACTTCTACTTGTAAAATTTGTTTAAAAGTCTCCAGATCACAAAATTGCTATTGCCAATATAAACTTCAGTTATTTTGGGTAGATGAAACATTCTTCTTTTTCTTAAAGATAAATATAAAATGGCTCTATCACATTTTTATTATAAAAAAGCTATGAATTTGGGGTACCTGGGTGGCTCAGGTCATGATCCCAGAGTCCTGGGATCGAGTCCTACATTGGGCTCCCTGCTCAGTGAGGAGTCTGTTTCTCTGCCCGCTTTATGTGCTATGTCAAATAAATAAATAAATCTTAATAAAAAATGAATTTGATAACAAGTGTGCTATAGTCTCTCTTTTTAAAAATATTTTATTTATTTTTACGAGACAGAGAAAGAGTGAGAGAGCACAAGCAAGGGGAGTGGCAGGCGGGGGGTGGGGAGGGGAAGCAGACTCCCCACTAAGCAGGGAGCCCAAGGCAGTACTCGATCCCAGGACCCTGAGATCACGACCTGAGTTGAAGGCAGATGCTTAACCAACAGAGCCACCAAAGCACTCAAGTGTGCTACAGTCTCTTAATACCATGTTTACACCTTCCTTATTATATATTACTTTCCAAAAAAAAGGGAAAAAACCAGATCCAGTGGGAGAAAGAATGTTTAATAAATGGTGTTGAAACAAATAGCTATCTGTTCGGAATAAAAATAAAATTAGATCCTTACACCTTGCACCATGTAGAAAAATACATATTATTACTCATGGATTCAAGAGTATAAAATAAAAATGCAAGTACCCAAAATTCTACATACAATTTTAAGGGGTTCACGGACTCCCTACAGACCATTCATGGATCTCAGGTTAGGAACTGTTAATCATAACTTCTATTAAAATCTTAATGCCAAATTCCAGATGTGTTTTCAAGATCAAGTCACATGCAACAAATGAAGATGAACACATTAACTCATTGTTGTAACTTTATAAAATCTCCAAACTGTAACTAGAAACAGAGGCATGTCAATACAAACGGACAATGACTTAAAAAAAAAAAAATTACACCAATTTAAATAAGTTTGAGTGCATACTGTACAAGTGTATCCATGTCTGTTAGCCTTTCAGAAATATAAAATCAGCTAAATCTTTAGTACTTAAAATTCATTATGTGCAATGTTATTCTCAAACTTGATTAAAATACTTAATAAATACAAGTTATGTTTAATAGGAATAACTGCAACATACTTAAACATCTAAACATATTATAGGAATTCTATAATATTAAAATGCAATACTTTCACCTGCATTAATCTCATACACAATGGAAAAATACTTGCAGATAATCAGCATTAAGAATGCAAATATATTTTCACTGTGGAAGAAAAATAATAAGATTAGAAATCATATATTTGTGTCATCTACAAGGAACCTGTAGATAGTCTACATTATGACATTCTATTTTAAAATGAAAACAATTCAATATTTAACTTTACAACAAATTTACTCAAGGCAAAATATTTGTTTATTACAGAACAGGATCTTAAGTCAAAGTAAGCAAGGCAACATTAGATCAACCATCTTAGAATTTTTTTTAATGAAGTGTAGCTTTAAAATTGTAATAAAGGTGAACATAAATTCTAACATGCTCTTCTCTTCTTATAAATGGGATGATGTAGAAAAGCAAAGCTTCAATGTGTAGGGATTGGAACCATCTGCAAAAATTAAAAAACAAAGTTAACTGTTCACTTCATCAAACTTTCAAGATTATCCTGAATTAGCAGAGTAAATTATTTCACCTTTTTATAAAATCAGAAGCAGAAACGTAAAAAAGGAAACTTTCTAGGTAAGGTAAGGGTAAGATTACATTTGTACATCTCTACCACCAGGTAAGCTACATGAAGGCAGGGACTTTGTCCACTGCTACATGCCTACTGCTCTAAACCTTATCTGACACATAGGCACACTCAGTATTTTTTTTTTTAAGTGTTTATAGTAGGGAAATTTCTTACTATTTTTATTTTTTTTTAAGATTTTATTTATTTATTTGACAGACAGAGATCACAAGTAGGCAGAGAGGCAGGCAGAGAGAGAGGAGGAAGCAGGCTCCCTGCTGAGCAGAGAGCCGGATGCGAGGCGATCCCAGGACCCTGGGATCATGACCTGAGCCAAAGGCAGAGGCTTTAACCTACTGAGCCACCCAGGCGCCCCACACTCAGTATTTCTTAGTGAATTAATCATTACAGGTGAACAGTACGGGATTAGGCTTATGTCCATCAGCAAAGCTCACTTTGCAGAATATACCAGAATGGCAATTCCTCTAAAAAAGCCAGTTCAAACTGAAAGGGAAGTAATCAGAGAGGGAGACAAAAAATGAGAGACTCTTAACTCTAGGAAACAAACTGAGGGTTGCTGGAGGAGAGGTGGGGAGGTCAGGGCATGGGGTAATAGGGTGATGGGCATTAAGGAAGGCACGTGATGTGATGAGCACTGGGTGTTATATACAACTGACAAATTACTGAACTCTACATCTGAACCTAATGATCTTCTATATGTCAGCTAATTCAACTTATTTATTTATTTTTAAAGATTTTATTTATTTATTTGACAGATCACAAGCAGAGAGGCAGGCAGAGAGAGAGGAGGAAGCAGGCTCCCTGCCAACCAGAGAGCCCGATGTGGAGCTCGATCCCAGGATCCTGGGATCATGACCTGAGCTGAAGGCAAAGGCTTTAACCCACTGAGCCACCCAGGCATCCCAGCTAATTCAATTTAAATATATTAAAAAAAAAAAAAAAAAAGCCCATTCAAACACAACCTGGAAAATGGCATAAGAATGGAATGTAAAGGAAGATATTAATAAGGTGAAAAAGTTCCAGGAGATCTAGTATTAAATTCTAAAACTTCTCAAAAAAACAAACAAACAAAAAAACCTCCACAAAAATTTTTCCATTTTATACATTTTTAACTTTTCAGATCAGGCAGATAACTCCTCCTCAATTAACTGTGCAAAGAAACAATCCTGGTATCTTAATGTATTAAAAATTTTCAAAAAAATTCTTAATTCCTATAAAGGAAAAAGCACATAAATTAACAAGTACTTGCATGACACTGGAGAGGATAAAAAGATAAATAATCGTTCCTGTCTGCAAGGAGTCTAAAATACATCTTGAGTATGTCTCAAATATGCATATAATTTTAAAGCCTTTAAAAACCTTCTAACACATATTAAGCTTGATTTACTACTTAAAATTTACTTTTGTGACAACAAGTTAAATGAAAGGAGGTATTCCTGATTTTTATCCTTTAATTAAAATTTTCAAACATAAAAAAATATATAGAATAGTATGATAAACCTCAATTTATCTATCACCTAGTACCATTTAGATCCAGGATCAAAATAAAGTACACAGAGGGCACCTGGGTGGCTCAGTGGGTTAAAGTATGCCTTCTGCTCAGGTCGTGGTCCCAGGGTCCTGGGATTGAGCGCTACATCAAGATCTCTGCTCCGCGGCGAGCCTGCTTCCTCCTCTCTCTGCCTGCCTCTCTGCCTACCTGTGATCTCTGTCTGTCAAATAAATAAATAAAAGCTTTAAAAAAAAAAAAAGTACACAGCACAAAGCTTCAAAAGTTAAATACTTGAGTGTACTTTGTGTGGTAGAAAAAGAGGCCATTACCCTTCTGGAGAGAATAAACAGTGACAAGTTCATTTAATACAAACCAAAACAATGGAATACCATTTTTCTTCTAACATACTTGTTAAAGACTGAAAATCTGACAAGACTCAGTGTTGGTAAAAAGAGTGTTGGGAAACGGGCATTTTCACACACCACAGGTAGAAATGTAAACTGGTGCAACCTTTTTAAAGGGCAATCGAGCAACATCTATCAGAATATAAACCTTTATGTTCCCAATACTAGGAAATTGCCCTACGAACACAAAATGTGCAATGATTAAGGATGTTACAGTAGTAGAAAAAACAATTGGAGAAACCGTATTCATCAGTGGGGAAATGGGTAAATCAAATAAACTGTGGTATATCTCTACTATGAATAGCTACTCTGGGGTGCTTAAAAAAAAAAAACGTAGTAGCTTTGCATGTGCTGATATAGAAATAGCTCAAAGACATATTAAGTGAAAACAGCAAGGCACTGAAGAGTATGTATAGAGGAACCATTCTGTATAACTTTTGAAAATGTAGATATACATACAGTGAGGAGGAGGAATGAAAGGAAGACAAATAGGTTGTAAGTTGTAGAAAGCTTTAACTTTCATTTTGTACCCTCATGTGCTGTTTTAAGTTTTTTAACCATATAAATGTATGTATGACTTTCTTCTAGAAAGATGAACAGGACTGTGGGAGCCAACAACCAAGATGGCCCCAATGATCACTATCTTCTGGTATTCATAGCTCTGTACAGCCCCCTCCCTCACTGTACCATAGTTGGTCTGCGTGACCATAAGAATACAGCACAAGTGACAGTATGTCACCTCCAATGTTAGGTCATAAAAGACACTGTGACTTCTGTTTTAGTCTTTTGCTCTCATCCCTCTTGGATCACTCACTCTGAAGGAAGCCAGCTACCATGACGAAATGGCCCATGTAGCTTCACTGGACTTGCAAACCACATAAATTTGGAAATCATTTCTCAATCCCCAATCATGACTTGAAATGACTGTACACCCAGACAACAGCTTGGCTACAACCTCAAGAGACCCTAAGTTAGAAACACCCAGCTCAACTGCACACAGAATACTGACCCTCAGTTTGCTGTTTAAAGCTGCTAAATGTGGTAATCTGTTATGGAGTAAAAGGTTAACTAATGTAAGGATTGTGTGGGTTGTGGGATTTATATGCCTTTTTTCTTCGTACTTCTCTATATTTAAAAAACAAAAAACAAAAACCCCCCCAAAACTCATAAATGTTATTTTAAAATTACTGTCGATGTTTCTGAAGTAACGCCTACTGAAAAATTATGACACAATTTTACTTACTTGGAACTCTTATCTGGTAGTGATTAAGTGCTGTCAGGGCTTCTACGGCATCAGTTTTGCACTCCCATTCTAACAACCCAGAAAGCGTTTTGGCAGAAGCTAAAACAAACACAAGTCCAGTTATTTGCTTGTCATCAGCTTAACCAGAAACCTTAAAAAGAGGAATGTGCACTTACGTTTTGCATCAAACACTTTATATTTGATGAATGTAAGAACTTCGTGGTCATTACATAACTGTCAAAGAAATGTGAAACTCCATTAAAAATATGGCCAAAATAATATTCCTGCCTTTTTTCTTTTAGAAAGCAAACTTTATGGGGGCACCTGGGTAGCTCATTCGGTTAAGTGTTTGACTCGTTATTTTAGCTCAGGTCATGATCTCAGGGTTGTGAGCACTGGACCCCAGCAGGAAGCCTGCTTAACATTCTCTCTTTGTCCAAATGGCCAAGAGACACATGAAAAGTGCTCAACATCACTCAGCATCAAGGAAATACAAATCAAAAAAAACACAATGAGATACCACTTCACACTGGTCAAAATGGCTAAAATTAACCAGTCAGGAAATGACAAATGTTGGTGAGGATGTGGAGAAAGGGGAACCCTCCTACACTGTTGGTGGGAATGCAAGCTGATGCAGCCACTCTGAAAAACAACATGGAGGTTCCTCAAAAAGTTGAAAATAGAGCTACCCTATGACCCAGCAACTGCCCTACTGGGTATTTACCCCAAAGATACAAATGTAGTGATCCGAAGGGGCACGGGTACCCGAATGTTTATAGCAGCAATGTCCACAATAGCCAAACTATGGAAAGAGCCTATCTGTCCATCAACAGATGAATGGATAAAGATGTGGTACATATATACAATAGAATATTACTCAGCCATCAAAAAACTGGAATCTTGCCATTTGCTATGAGATGGATGGAGCTAGAAGGTATTATGCTAAGCAAAGTAAGTCAATCAGAGAAACACAATTATCATATGATCTCACTGATATGTGGAATTTGAGAAACAAGGCAGAGGGCCTTAGGAGAAGAGAGGAAAAAATGAAATAAGACAAAACCAGAGGGAGACAAACCATAGGAGACTTTTAATCTCAGGAAACAAACGGAGGGTTGCTGGAGTGCAGAGGGGGTGAGAGTGATGGGGTGGCTGGGTGATGGACACTGGGGAGGGTACGTGCTATGGTGAGTGCTGTCAACTGTGTAAGACTGATGAATCACAAACGTGTACCCCTAAAACAAAAATACACTATTAATAAAAGTAAATTAATTAAAAAAAAAAAAAAGCATCCGACTCATGATTTCTGCTCAGATCAAGATCTCAGGGTTGTGGGATCTAGCCCCGCCTCAGGCTGCATGCTCAGTGGGAGTCTGCATGAGATTCTCTCTCCCCTCCTGTCCCTCCCCTCCCCCACTGAGGTGCGTGCACACTCACTCAAGTGAGTAAATAAATCTTTAAAAAAAAAGATTCTGCCTCTCGCTTTGCCCCTCTGCCTCACCCCTGTGTACGCACACATGTGCTCATGTTCTCACTCACTCTAGAAAATAGAAAAAGTAATCCTTGTGGCAGCATTTAAGTCTGGCATGAATGAATGAAATCAAACATGTTTTAGATTGTTAAGTTCTATGAGAAAATCAACTTTAAAAAGGGATGTTCAATAAACTATGTAAATAATTTCGTGCTATACAATAAAACCACAGATTTATAGATTTATAACTAAATATGTATTCTCAGAGTTGTCAGAATTTATCTAGTATCTAAGGTAGGGAGTGGAGTTCCAGAAAAATCAGCTCTTTTCTAAAGCATTTCCTACAGTTTGGCAAAAAAGCAGGGATACATAAAATTTTGCTATGGGCAAGATTTTGTTTCTTAAGGATTTTATTTGTTTTCACAAGACAGAGAGCATGAACATGAGTGCGGGGGAGGGGGGCAAAGGAAGAGGGAGAAGCAGGCTCTTTGAGCAGGGAGACTGATGCAGGACTCGAAAAAAATGACCCTGGGATCATGACCTGAGCTGAAGGCTGACACTTAACCAACTGAGCCACCCAGACGCCCCCTGTTATGGGCAAGATTTAAGGGCATAATAAAAGAGCTTTTTTTTTTTTTTTTAAAGATTTTATTTTTATTTATTTGACAGAGATCACAAGCAGGCAGAGAGAGAGAGGGGGAAGCAGGCTCCCTGCAGAGCAGAGAGCCCGATTCGGGGCTTGATCGCAGGACCCTGGGACCATGACCCGAGCGGAAGGCAGAGACTTTAACCCACTGGGCCACCCAGGTGCCCCATAAAAGAGCTTTCTGAATGGAGAAGTCAGGTATCTCATTCTAATTCCAGTTGTCAAAAAGACCAAGCCACAGGGCACCTGAGTGGCTCAGTCGTTAAGCATCTGCCTTCGGTTCAGGTCATGATCCCGGGGTCCTGGGATCGAGTTCTGCCATCAGGGTCCCTGCTTGGTGGGAAGCCTGCTTTCCCCTCTCCCACTCCACCTGCTTGTATTCCCTCTCTGTCAAATAAATAAAATTAAAACAAAACGAACAAACAAAAAAAGAGCCACAAACCAACAAAAGACTAAAGACTAATGCAGATTGGGGACCAGAAAAGTCCAATGGTCAAAGAGTAACTATGAAGACTGAAATAAATAACAGAATACTGATAACATCAAATGCAGATGATGAATAAAGCAAGACTTTAAAACGAGGCTAAAATATTATAAATTTTAAAATAAGAAATAGGATTTCTTTACCTTTGTGAAAGTCTCCTCTGTGACACACAATGGGACATTATAATAATGCAACACACATGAGGGTGGTTGGATTATATTCTTAGATGCTTGACCAGCACTTGTAAAGCGATTATTTTTGCTCATTGCAAAATCTTTGTAGCTACTTGTACCATCCTCCAGCTCAAATATTTGACTGGGAACAACTGAATGTTGTTTAGACACACTAAGGATTGGGAAGGAAAAAGGTACAGAACATACCTTGTTAGACAAAAAGCAACAAGTAGGCAGTGTCGAAATATTAGTATCTATGCCTGCATCAATTCTGACAAATAAGACAAAAGTAGATATTTAAATATGATTTATTTAATATTTTAAACATTTACTTGAATGTTTAAGTTATAATCCATCACTCTTATAGGTTAGGTATATTCTCAAATTGGGAAACTACATAAAACTTGCCCATTTTTAACATGCTGCTTTATCATAACACTAAAAACTAGGTATAGGTGGGCAAAACCTGAATTATATGACCCTAACATATTTTGTCTAAAATGGTAACATTATAGGTGCTAGTTTCAAATGTGCTCTCAATTACATTAAAATATTCTGAAACTGAAATATCTAATAAAAATGATTTTTTAATACTTTTTAAATTTACCACTTAAGATAATTACCAAACATTAAGTCTTTTCCCAAATAATTTGACATTGTTAAGATGTGTGACAGCTCTTTCTACAGCATACTCATCACCCATTTCTACCAGTGCTGTACCAGGAATGGTCTTCATAAATTTTACCTGTAAATACAAAAATCCCAAAAAGGTGACTATTTATTTCCCTTCTACAATAACAGAATTTCTTAAAGAGAGTATGATTTAAGTGGCTGAAGTCAAATACAGAAGATCACCTGGAATCTTTACTCTGCTGTGCTATTAGACCCTTGTAATTCAACAAAGTTAAAAAGGAAGACTATAATTCCATTGTGTAGCACAATGAAGAAGAGCACAGGTTTACCCTGGCTCTGCTATTTATTGGGTGATTTGGGGCAACTTTCTTCTCTGAGTCACAGGCTTCCCTATAAAACAGAGATAATGATAGTATCTGGTAGGGCTCATCAATATTTATTCATTAAACAAGTATTTATTAGGTGCCTAAAATATTTTGATAAACATTGTGCTGGGTACTAGGGATTAATGGTGAATATAATAGACAAGGTCTTCTTGAAACTTATATTCTGGTAGGTAGGTCAAAAATTTTAAAATAAATAATAATTCCCAACTACTCAGAATGCTGTTAAAGCAATAAACAAGATGCTCTAAGAAATAATGCATGATGGCCTTGAGACAGCACCGCCAGCAGGAAGGCTTGTACAAGGTAGGGGCAGTTTTAAAAACAGGCATACTTCACAATATTTCATGATCTTGGGCAGAGGCCACACTTACCCTCTTATACTATTCTAATTTTAATAGATAACACGATCATAGGGTTAAATGGGTAAAGTATGATAATAATTAAGCTAGTACCTACTCCTTAGAAACTCCTTAATAGCTATTCTGTACCACTAACATTCATAACACCTTGAACATACTTCTTATTTGTTAGCCTTAAAAGAAAACTACAAATGTATTTACATAACACATGCCACATAGCATTTATATCTACCCTTGCAACTACCAATTTTAATGGGCTCTCCCAATGTTTTTATACCATACCTGTACTTGAACAAAACTTGGTGGTAGCAGGACTTTCAGCTTTACTTGAAATCAGAGCCCAAAGTGGGGCTCAATCCCAGGACCCTGGGATCATGACCCAAGCCGAAGGCAGAGGCTTTAACCCACTGAGCCACCCAGGAGCCCCTATAAGGGTCTTTTAAAGGATTACCATAGCTTAAGTTTCATGTATCATAATTGTTTAAAATACAAAAAAATTTTTGACATGTGAGACTGGAATTGTTCAAGTTTATTAAACAAAGTGATTTAGGTTTCTAAACCTAGAGACAACTAGTTCATAACAGAAAAGACAAAGATATCCTAAAGATGTTGATTAAACTGATTCTGATTGTCTACAAATATGAAAAGCACGAACAGAAAAGTAACATTACGTGGTAAGATTAAAATACACATTAAAGCCCATTTAGTTAACAAACACGCAGTCCCTAAACCTTAACACCTAGGTGTCTAAGATAAATGTCTGTGTGAAAAAATCTGAACTACTTCTCCCAATGTTGCTAAATTTGTTCATGTATTCCTGGCAAGTTATGTAAGAAGAAATACCCCATATGTTATCCCTAGAACAAATGTGGGATTTTCTTTTTCTTTTCTAAATGCGGTCAAATGGTTATGTTGAGGAAATTCTTGTTTCAGAGAGTTTCTGAGTTGCTTTCTCAGTTCAAGGAGCCTTTATTTTGGAATTAATGAACCAAGAACTCAGAGTACCAACTTTTCAAGCCATGCTCCTGCTCCCACACATTTATGACTCACATGCTTGTACCTTTTTATTATAGTGAAAAGAACACTAAAATCACTTTAAACAATAGAGAAAAATAACATTATCTCAGTACTGAAACTCACTGGCAAGTGTATCAAACAAGTGGTAACTTAAGATGACCAATCACTTCCCCAGTTAAATTTTCCATGATTCTTCAGAGAACAGTTTAAGTATCTACTTTATGATAGGAACTATTTTAAATATTTATGAGATATCAATGAACAAAACATCACAGATCTCAGGAAATGGTTGTCTAATAAAAATAAGGTCATAGCTTTAAAGATCTTTAAAATATGTAAAATTTAAATGTTTTGCTGCTTTTTGAGTATAAGCCTCCAGATATAGTTTTGGACACATTCTTTCAAAGGGGGTCAGTTTCAAATACTGATAGAGCTAAAAGTACACTGTTCCTCAGAAGCTACTAGAACTCTAGCATTTGGGAGGCAAGTATTTAAATCTAGAACTCTCCTAAAATTCAGGACTTGTGGCCAAGCTCCATTTGCTCTTTCAAATTCTACAGTTCAAACGTTAAGTGTT
Source organism: Lontra canadensis (assembly GCF_010015895.1). NCBI lineage: Eukaryota > Metazoa > Chordata > Mammalia > Carnivora > Mustelidae > Lontra > Lontra canadensis. The sequence continues at coordinate 6,523,280 of NW_022631072.1, forward strand.
AGAAACACTTGGCAATGATTAAAAAAAAAAACAAAAAACAGGCTAGTAACTGACTAAACTATTGTTTTGGAATTCCATTTACATTAGCTATTTTTAAAGTATTTTAGTACCAATAACCTACACTGATCACTTACCAACAAAAAACAATTTCTGAAGTTCCTACGTAATAAATTTTTAGCTTACGTGGGTTACTACTAAAAGAACTTTTATGTTCCTAATACAAGGAGAAGACATATATATTTGCTGCCTTTTCAAACTTTCCTACTAGGTATCCTAGTAAAGAAATTAATATAAAAGGAAACTTACCTTTTCAATATTTCCGTATAAGCAGAATAGGTTGAATACTCTTGAACAGTTCATTTTGAGCTGATGTAATCCACTAACCATTACAACTGACCCAGAGGGGTTTCCTCCATGCATGTAAGAGGAAGATGCCTGTGGTAATGGATATGCAACAAGCTCAGGCGTATCTCGAGAGCCCATTCTGTAACGACTCGGTAAAGGCAACAATGGACCATGGGATCCTATAAAAATGATAAACAAAACAAAACACAACTTAGCAGATACACTTCACCGCTAAAAGTAAACTCTTAGTATTAGCTAGTTTGATGTATGTCCAAGGAAAACTCAAATGTATTAATATTCAAATATAACCTGTGGGGATTAATAAAATCTGTTTCTGTGTACCAGATCCAAGATACACTGACCTGCACACCTCTGCATATACATCAGGCTTAAAGTTTATATTTCTAAAAATACTGTTTAACAAAGAAGTATGTAAGATCAAGCCACAGATAGCAGGGATGGGGAGAATCAGTGTAAAACTTTGGGCCACTGTGTAAAAATTGTATCTCAAATTTAAAAAAACAAAACCAAAAAACCTTCTGCCAACATCTTTTGGAGGAGAATACAATAAAATATACAGTGAAATCTCAGAAACTATCTCTATACAGACATTTTAAAAAAGAACACCTCTTTAGTTCCACTGAAAAGCTATCTCCTTGAATATATTTTACTGTAACATGCTTTCCGGTATTTTATTACCCTAATTCTAATTTAGGAAACAAAACCCCTGATTTCATTAATACCTTATCGACTCAAAGGTATCATTTATTCAGCACCCTGCATTATCTGAAACAACATCAAGAACCCAGAATAAGCCTGAACAGCTGAAACGGTTGTCACAAAACACACACAAATCGATGTCTCATACTGAGAATCCTTATTAAGAACTAACTTTCTAATTTTAGAGTAGTTCTAAACAACTTTGATTTATCCAGTTTTCCCATCTGTAACAGATTGGAAGTAACAAGAAAAATAAAGCTAAAAAGTCAATGGAACAGACACGAATGGGGGAGTCTGGAGAAACGGATACTAAAAGCAGGCATAGGGCACATTCACAACAGCAAGAAGAAAGAGTCCTAAAAAATGAGAAGCAACTAGGACACCAACTCATAAACTGGTGGTTGCCGGAGGAGAGAAAAGAGGGGGTGAAACAGGAAAAGAGGATCAACTCTCAGTGCAAAAAAATAAGTCTCCGGGATGGAAAGTACTGCAGAAGGAATATGGTCAGTAATACTCTAGTAACGCTGTATGGTACCACACTTACCATGGTGAGGACCACACATAGCACAATACCATCAATCTCTCTGTTGTACACTCAACTAGTGTCACAGTGTATGTCAACTATACTTCGACTTAAAAGCAGCAACTAAAATGGATGCATAGCTCAGAAATATAAACCCATACATGTTAGATACTCCTGAGTTAGTGATTACAGAAGCATACTCTTGTAACATGGAAAGGTCCTCCTGATGTTCAAGAAACCAATCCAAAGACTCAAGTCTTTTCTTCATTTCTCAAGAAGAATATGTAATGCCACTGATCCTCATTTTGATGTAAAACTAAGGGACACCTGTTATCCACTAAGTAAGTTACCAAGAACTACATTTTGGTATTCATAGCATGCTATTAAAGCTTATGCGGACTCCAGTTCAGTATTTAGTATTCTTAATATAGCTGTCATTCATAACAACACAGCAATACTACCAGTGAGCATACACACAGTGTGAGTTCCTACGATTTCATGAAGGAAGAAACACTTCATTAATGCAACATCAGTGTTGCCTTAAACCTTCAACTGCCCTTCTTGCTGATGATTAGTAATTTATCAAAATAATAGAGCTCATGGTGAGTTACTTGTTAGGAGCAACACATATTTTGAACTCTAATTTAAACTTTATACATACGCTGGGGTCAAATATCAATCATTCTTATCCCTACTGCAGAAGTACATATCCATGCTACACCATCCCTTTGCTACCACCGTTTGCTTTAAAGACACTTCACTACTGGGGAGCCTGGGTGGCTCAGTGGGTTAAAGCCTCTGCCTTCAGCTCAGGTCATGATCCCAGGGTCCTGGGATTAAACCCCGCGTCGGGCTCTCTGCTCAATGGTTGTGATCTCTCTCTGTCAAATAAATAAAATCTTAAAAAAAAAAAAATACACTTCACTATTATCACTGAATTTTTTCATAGAAAGTAGAAAGATGTGTAGTGGATGGGCAATGGAAACTTCCACTCTGCTTAAGTTGGTCAATGCCCAAAAATGTTGAGATCCACTACCATAGGTAACAAATGAATTCAGTGCTAGAGAATGGAACTGATGTTTGTAATTATGACCTCAGTCCTCAGGATTAAATTGTTATCTATACTATTTAAATTGTTGCCTATATTGTTTAAGAAGAAAAAGTAGAAATCTTTTTAAATGTTTCTATAATAAAAAATTCATACAAAATGTTTTGATGCTTAAAAAGCTAATACTTCAGGTATTAAAAAAATTCGATTATGTGGAAAATGCTACATAAATGCATTATCATCTGAAAGGCATTTCTCATCCTTATACTTTAAAATCTCCGGTCCAGGAGCCATATCCAAAGATGCTAGCAATTAATATACAAAATTTTCTTAGACCCACAGAAAACAAATCTGTATAGAAGTGGTAAAAATAATACTTTTCAAGTATGAGGGCATCTACCAGTTCACCTCATAGGATAGTGCTTCCCAAAGTAAAAAAGATTTAAAGAATTCTGAGAGCACAGATTTATACTACTATAATCAACCAATGAATAAATCTAATATAATTAAGTCATTAAACCTTTTCTATTCCCTCATTCTCATATTCCATCATAAAGGAAAAGCCAGAGGCGCCTGGGGGCTCAGTGGACTAGGCCTCTGCCTTCCGCTTGCTCCGAGTCATGATCTCGGGGTCCTGGGATGGAGCCCCGCATGGGGCGCTCTGCTCAGCGGGGAGCCTGCTTCCCCTCTCTCTGCCTGCCTCTCTGCCTGCTTGTGATCTCTTGTCAAATAAATAAATAAAATCTTTAAAAATAAGTAAATAAATAAAGGAAAAGCCACCTATGATATGACACCAAAATGCAAAAATACCTATTTTGCTGAACTGCTGATCTGAAGGGATACAGATATGATCTGCAGTTTTTAAACAGGCTCAATATATCACTAGCACCTACTCCCATCTTCTTTGCTTTTCCCCCAATTTCCTCACCTTACTTCTCTTTCTCTACCTCTTTGTATTCATCTCTCACTCTTCCTATACTCTGTTCTGCTTACTCCCCTAGGAAAGTAAAACAAGTTATCCTCAGAGAGTTAACATTTCAATGGATATAGCTCAGAATGGCTGTCCCTACACAACCCCACAACCAGTCCTCCACAGCAGGACCCTATTTAACTGCCAATGCAAAGAATTTTGCACCTCTCTTTAGTAATCTTACATTTTAAAATTTACACACACAAAATTAATTAGAGTATGAAACTGACAAAGAATTTCACAATAGGCTTTTTAAAAATATAGAGTTCTCTACACATGCATATAATATACTTTTATTTATACCAATTTTCAGTAAGATGTATTCTATGAAGGCAAACCTGAAAACCCAGAATGAGAAAATAGTCTGTGTCAACAATACCACAGTAGAGTTCTTTGTCCTTCATTTATTCTTTCACAGACTTTTCTAGACCCCTTGGCAAAATATTTAAACAATTTTTAGCCTTCCGCCAATGGCCATGACACATATACTCCACAACTACACTACAAACTTGTCATAAGCAATTCTTTGTAACCTCCCACTATGGAAAGCACAGTCGGCTCCTAATAAGTGTTTCTTTACTACAGGAGCAGAACTATCTACATGACCAGATTTAATATTTATGGTGTTAAAGAAACAGCTAAGAAAAATGATCAAGGAACTCACTGAAACCACTGGAGGAATATTTTCATTATATACCACACTTACTATTTTGACAACAGATTGTTTCAATCACTTCTTCCAGACAGACTACCATAGCAACCTGAACACACACATACAACGCGTGCACGCAAACACACACACACACACACACACACAGGTAATAAATCCCAGAGAAAAGACACTAAGGAATAAGCTAAAATTCATGGCTAAGAATAGTCATCAAACTTGTAGGCAATCTGAAAACATTACGGACAATAGGCAACACCAGAAGATTTTAGAAGATAAATCCCAAGAGTACAATATAGCAATTTCTATCTTCTACAGCTTCTAACAGCATTGTACTTCAGCCTTAAACCACAGAATAGGTGGGGTCAATAACCACTACTAAAAACTAAAGAAGATCTAAAAACACAGAACTTATAACCAGTTGCAAGTCTTATCAGTAACAATTCTCAACATCTACCCCTATAAGAACAATAGTCTGATGCCTAACTTTTTCCTGAGGAAGAGTATTATTTAACCTTACCAACATAGCTAACATTAAAACTGAGAAGTTTTAAAAGAGGAATTAAGTACAAACAAATTTAGCCAAAGCCAAAATACCAACTGTAGAACTAAAGAATTAGGCTCTTTTTGACAAATGCCCCATTCTTTCTGCCTTTATTACTCAAAGTTCCTCTTTGTTCCTAATGGCTAGAATGGAAGAAAATATACTTACTGAGCAATAATATTTCCTTTTGGTCCTCTAACAGACCACTGCCCATTACTAATCAAAACCAAACCAAACCAAAATGGTAAAAAAGCTTTCAACCCCCAACCAATAGCTCTCATTCATCTCAAGGATTATATGATAAATCAATATCCTAAGAAAACAAAGGAATCTGGACAACTCTTTGGGAGTACATTATAAGGGACTGATCCCCTATAAACCAAGTCAGGTGAGCAGGAAAAAGAGAGACAAGAAATGTGCCATTCTTCATCAGAAATGCAAAAATTCTAATAGTTTGTCTATACTACCTTCCTTCTGCCTTGACAAACTTACCATAGCCATCATGTCTAAACGAAGAAGGGTGTTCTCCCAAAATGGCTTGTCTCTGGCGACCCTTTCCTCTATCTGACACAAAAGTAGAAACATGGTTTTAACAATTTTGACCCAAGTACTTAACAGAGTACTCACATGGGAAACACCCATTCAAAACATCCATTACAATTCATGAAAGAAATAGGATTCCTGGTTAACTTTAAACATCCATTCATATCCAATTTAAATACAAACACCAAGAGTTTAAGGAAGTAATTCTATCTAACAAATTCCACTTAGCTTGAAAATATCTTTTTGGCAAATGCCAAATACAATCACACTTTCAAATTTAAGGAAAGAATGGATACTTTTCAGGAAGTGAACATACACAATGCTAGAGTTTGACACTGTACAGAAGTTTTTACCAATACATGTCTTTAAAACAAGCTTTAAGTGCAGTACTTTTGAAAGACAGTACCTGAATCATACTATTAGCTTCAACAGCAACACATTTTCAAAGTGGGCTTCTTTCAAGAAGTTCAGCATAAGCCAACAACAACCTGTATTACATGGTTTCACAATCAGTAAACACAGAGTATTTTGTATGTATATACACATATTTACAAACACCTACTGACTTGAGAGCTGGAAATTTGCACATCACTGGCCCATTTTATATCATGGATTGGTCATTGTCTATAGACCTTAACACCAGGCAGGACTATGAACACCCCCCCAAAGTTTAAATATGCCAAGATAAAGCTAACCAAGGGGGCTACATTATTGGATGAGAGTACTACAATACTCCTAAAAAATAATTTTTATGCTAGCTATGTTTTCAGGAAAGGCATGCCAATTTTCCTAAAGTTAATTTGAAATATCCAAAAAAAAAAAAAAAATTACTTGTAAGTTTCTAAAATAGCACTTCCTATGTTGGTTGGTAAATTTTAGAAATTACTGTAGAATACTTTTATAAAGTTTGCTGATCAAATTATAGTACCAAATAAGATTTAAAAATATATATATATCTTATGAATCTGGTCATTCTAATCTTTGAAAATTCACAGAGAGGCTTTCTAAAATCCTTAGTCACCTAAACAAATGAGATTTATGGGAGATGAGAAATAATTTTCACTTCAGCCCAGAGAAGCACCATTTTAAGTACCTATCCCAAGTTAGCATAGCATTAAAAGGGACCTAAGAGGTCATCTAATTCACCTTTTATTCAGTGTATAAATTCTCTTTACACCATCCCTATCAATTGGAACCATCTAGCCCTCTGCTTACCCAATACCAGTAACAATGTACTTATTACCTTCATTACCTTCCTTTACATTTTTCAGTTGGTCCTAAATAATGAGATAATTTTTGTATTGTATATAAATTGGTCCTCTACCCTTTTCTATCCCGTTTGGGACTCACAGACTTAGTCTATCTCCAAAAACCCTCTCAAATGCTTCCAAGTTACTAAGATCCTCCCTCCATTTCCCCAAAGTCATTTCTTCTCCAGTCATTCAGTTCCCTCTTTCTATTACATGGGGAGTTCCAGCATCATCATTTAAGTCCCACTCCTCCTGAATTAATCCAGTCGGCTAATCCCTTCTGTTAATATTCCTCTACTTAAGCATGCCACCAAACACTACATGCAATTCCTTATCTAACTAAGGAATCTTAAACCAAAAACACCATAATGTCTTCATGGCTCAGTTTTACTGATACAGTTAACAGTGTACTATATAAAGAAAGAGCACTAGACTGGGAATCAGAAGATTCCAATTTAACCACTAATTTGCTGTATAATCACAGAAACTGACAATCTTCATTCATAAAATGAAGGAGTTAGAGTGGATGGTCTCCCAAGGTATCTTTCAGCCAAACATTCTCATTATTAATAGTTCTCTTCATCTGAAGCATTCGCTACCTAATATAAGGTCACATGAAACAAAAAGTGTGCGGAAGAGTCAAATGCTGATTACATCAGTCTATAAATAGTGGTTTGTGACTTTTCATGAATTCATCTGAAATCTGATGGAAGCTATATACCTTCTCCCCCCAAAATGCACATATACACAAGTTTTGTTTACCATTTCTGGAATGATTCTCTGGAGTCCAGACTAAGAACTTTTTATACTAAGCGTAATTTGGGCTGAAAAGGACTTTTAAAAATGAGGTTGTATTTATTACAGAGTTCCTTTTGGTAGAAAAACTTAAAATTCAGTATCAACTTGAGTGGAAGATGAAGTCACTACAAAAACAAGAACAGAAACTGCTAGACTTAGAAAGCAAGAATATTTTCCCCTTGAAAACAAGAATATTTTCCCCTTGAAAACTAACTGAACTTGTTTTACTTCTTTATATTTCACTATCTAAATATCTACCTCACACGTTTCTAACCTTTTCTGATTATAATTCCTTGTATGAAAAACTAATCTAAGCTGGCTCTGCGTAAACTTTAGACCTTCTAAAAAAAAAAAAGATGTAAACACTATTATAATAAGAAGCACATCTACAAATGTTTTAAAAGACATTAAGAGAAATGTAACCAAAACTGTTTCGAGTTTAAAAAAAAAAAAAAGTATTCAATAACGGATTGTAATTTCACAGAAGTGAGAGATTTCTCATCAACCACTTGTTCTGTTGTTTGAGTACTAAGGTTTTGTTTTCCAATACTGTGCTCAACTGTACCAAGCCTATGCCAAGCAGATTTGTAAGTAGGGAAAAATGTGGGGTCCAGCCAAAGCTGCATCACAATACAAACCTGTTTGCAACCCCATGCATAAGGCAAGATGGTTTCCTAAGAATTGAGAATTAAAGGGGCCAATCACCCGAAGTTCTAAATATTGCAACATGCAAAGGATCATCATATTGTCTTTTGTGATGTTTTCTTTTGTTAAGAACACATGCACTATGGAGTCCCTACTGCCCAAGATATTCTGGGTGCCATAAAAGTTTTTCCTACTTTATGGACTTTTATAGATATGCTTATCTTGGTGAGTTTTTTCAACATGAGGTTCAAACACTGATATTGTAGTTGAGGTGTAGCCAATACTGCAGCCCCCTTGTTTTTACAAGATCCACATTTTAACTTGTATATTCCAGAATTGCCACACAGTTAGTTGAACAATTTTATCAGTCAAACCTATGCTCATGAAATTTCTAAGTTATAGGTGGAAATGCATTTCAAGTGAAATGCTCTTATTTTAAGATTTATCAAGTTTAAATATAGTCTACCTTGAACAGACATGTTACTTTCACCTACATTTAAAATGTCAAAATTTCTAGTTACACAAGTTAACATGAATGATAACCTTAAATTGTTACAAAAAGTGACAACTTATAAACAGCCACTTTACAAAAAAAAAAAAAATCAAACCACACAGAAACCATCTTTTACATATAATGCAACTTTTCATCATTATGTTAATGTGCTCAATGTCCACAGTTAAGGAAAAAAAACCCAAAAGAGTAAATTGGAGTGCAGCAAATATGCACCTTTCTAAACCTTTTATCTTTAATATCTGTGTGGATTGGTTGAGCATTAGCAATTCTCAAGACCTATAGATAAACTGGCCCTGGTTATCTGCCAATTAACAATTTGAATCTGAGCTGAAAACAGTTACATTAATGGGCATTAAGATTTACAACATTGTAAATAAAGTCTAGTACCCGTAAGTGAAAAGTCTTAAATTCTACAACTGGAACCTTAAGGGAAATCAGACCAATATACACATACAACTTGAATAAATGGGCACAGTCTATCATGGTGTTCATCCCATGCAAGTCTGAAGTACTGTTAAGTGTCCTCCTTTAAAAACTTGGGGTGATGGTGCATGCAGTATGCAGTCAAGGTGAATTGCAAGTCTGAGTTTTTCAGAGGGCTTTTTGCTGATGCCGATGTTGTGCATGATGAAGTGTAGAGTCAGCCTGTTGGAGTCCTCTATCCTTCTTAATGCCTCGTCCAGCTTGGGGGAAAAGTCCTTTCCATAGAGAAGCAGTGTGCAAGTCTGCAGTTTGTAAGGAATATTCTGAATCAGTTTCCTCTCCTCCAAAGAGAGAGAGCTGCTTGGAGAAATGCAAGTCCTTGAACTGCGGGCGTGCCTGTATGTATGGGCTCCTTGTTGAACTAAATATAAATAACTCAGCACATACCAGTAGGGGGCACTAATTTCAAGGTTATTTTCCAGCATTACATGGCCTTTCGCAACAAAAGCATTCACCAACAAGGTTTTCATTTAAATGCACTAGCTCACCTCAGGAAAAAGGAATCTAACTGCATGTAAAAATTTGTCAGCAGATGTGAGAACATTCTAAAATGCATAAAATACTTACCTCGCCTTCCCAAATATGGTTTAGTGTAGTCCCAACTGTCATTGTCATTCCTAATAACATTTAGACGAGTTGGCTGTTAAGATCAAAAAGAAAATAAGCTCAAACTGTATATCCAAAGCATAAATATTTCTTTGGCAAAGTGTTGAAAATATATTTACCCTTGCATATTCGATTTTTAGTGTGCAACATCCAGCATAAATATCCGCTCCATTGAGTGCTGCTTTAGCTTTCTGGGCACAAAGGACTGATTCAAACATAAGCTCTATTAAGGAAATTTGGTTTAAAGTGTCCAATATTTAATCATTATTCACTGCCTAAGAAAAGGACCGAAAAATAATCAACTGTAACTCTCACTTCCAGAAATGTTTTACCAATAAAATTTCTAGATGAATTTTAGGAGAATTTATTTTTTAAGATCCAGGGCACCAAAGAAAACATAGTAAACCAAACTATCTACATTAATCCTTCTAAATCATCAAAAGAACTTTTTAAACTGAAAAGAAGAGGGGAAATGGAGCATGATCCAATTCCCTGGCAAATGATGACAGTCTGTTATCTTGAAATATTTTACTCTTAAAGGAGGAAAAACATTACCAAAAAAACTACATAAAGCAAATATTTGATTTTTATACATTTCTGAGAAGGCAGAGTTTTATAATCATTTAACTATCTTCATTTTATTGGTTTTAAGAAATTACTTCGGCCTATAGTTGTTTAAGAAAAAAAAAATCAAACCACCAAAATGGTTAAAAAAAAGCGGGGGGCAAAAACACCTTGCTTGAGGTCAACACCATTAAGAGTTTGCTGTATACCCCCACCTTTCTCTATGCGTACACATGTACACATAGGTTGGGGGGGATAGTTATTTTTTTACATGGGATTACACAATACATACTTTGTATGTATTGCCTATATATTTGCGACTTGCTCTTTTTACTCAACAACAACAAAAAGTTCTTATATAAACTATGACCCATTTGAAAAATTCAACAAAAAAAGGTAAGAAGAGCTTTATATTACTGACTCTCTGAAGTTTTGGTACTTCCAAACTACCTGTTTTTAAGGAGAGAGTCAGAAAAGTCCATTTGGGATACATTTTAAAAAGGTACAAATGAGCACTGGGTGTTATACACAACCAATGAATCATTGGACAGTACAACAAAAACTAATGATGTACTTACTATGTGCTGGCTAACTGAACACAAAAAATTTATTTTTTTAAAGGTTTTATTTATTTATTTGATATATATAGAGAGAGATCACAAGTAGGCAGAGAGGCAGGCAGAGAGAGCAGGGGAAGCAGGCTCCCTGCTGAGCAGAGAGCACGTTGCGGGGCTTGATCCCAGGAACCTGAGACCATGACCTGAACTGAAGGCAGATGCTTAACCCACTGAGCCACTAAGGCGCCCCACAACAAAAAATTTTAAAAAATAAAAAGGTACAAATGAACACATTATCAAAAAATGTTATTTTTTCCCCTATTAAAAAGACAAAGAACACTATGAGATGAAGTATGGGAATGTTTTTAGGTAGCAAGTTATTCTTATCTGTGGGTACTGGAGTTTCATTTTTTAAATCTAAAACAAGTAGGATTTTGGTGAAGAGTAGAGAATAAATACCACTTGTCAAGATATGATTAAGCAGGAAAAAATAAGACCATATTACACAGCAATCTTCTACATCAATAAAAAAAATTTCTAAGTAAAGGATATTCAACCATTGCTTGTATCCCATTTCTCTTGAATATAACAATACGTTGTACTTTTCCAACTGGGTTGCATACAGTATATAAAACATCCTATGAAGGAAAGAAAACAAGATTTTTTTCACATTTTACATTTGGAAAAACAAGCAAATGATACCCTGCTTTTTTTTTAACTTAAAAAAAAACACAACATCCTCAAGATGTCATTTTTATCCATTACTCATTAAACTTCTAAAAACTGTTATACTTCTAAAGTTATTTCCTCACCCATACAGTATAACAAACATCGGAGAAGTTACAAAGAAACAGTCCTTTTTGTTACCTTTATCTCCCCCCCAAAATCCTTGATTCTTACTTTAACAGGTACCTAAAATAACGTCTGACAACACACAGTAAGTAAACTGAATATATTCAATTAATTTATGTTTTGTTTTCCAAAGTGACTCAGGAGTATTTTAGAATCCCCTGAATTATAGAAATAAATATTTATTAAGAAGTAGTAACAGATAAACTTGGCATTTATTTTTCAAAGGACAATGACGATATAGAGAAAAGATTCCAAAAGATCATTTATACAATGTTAGATGTCAGCAAACAAGATCCCTGAATTAAATGAGAGAACTTAACACCTACTTAAGAACAATTCTTCAACTACCAAGAAATTTCTTGAGCACCTACAATTACACAGCAGCACCATTAGGTTCTAGGGATACAACCATAAACAAATCAGACTACTTGTACTAGATCAGATACATTCTTTCTCCCTGAACACAAAATACTGTAATTAATACTAATTAATACTGCTTATTAATAAGTCTAGGGATATTATAGACTTATTAATATCTGTATTCTTATATCTGTATATCTTGTATATCTTATATCTGTATCTTATGCTTTATGTCCCAATATCATAAGTCCTTACTAGAAGTCATACTAACTGAAGCTTCCCTTACTGTGATATTCTATTCATCACAAAAATAAAGTGTCCTTGTTACTGGCTTATTATGAAACAGCATGTGATTATGAAGTAAAAAACTTAACTGGTTCAGAACATGAATCCTTTGTAAAAATTCTGCTAATATCACTGTTTTAAAGGGTGAAACAGGAAATTTTAAGTAAATGAGACAAGTTTTTAATAAGTTATCTCAAAAGAACTTACAATAATAAATACATCTTTGAGATTCTGTCCTTACCTAATAGATGGTCTTAACACATGTGCTGGCACATGAGTGAGAGAAATTTCTTGGATTATCTAACAAGTCTGTCTAATTCCTTATCAGAAATAGTTAACACTGATGCTAAATAATACAAATTCTGAAAAGTGCTTATTTGTTACAACTGCACTTCTGACATTTTAACTTCAGTGCTCACCATTTCTTTGTTAAGCATGATATATTCATTTTAATAATTCTTTAAAAAACACTATTTTCAAATATCTAGATGGCAGTGAAGAAAACTACAGGTTAGTCACTCTAGAGGCAATTTTCAAAATCACTTTTAATTTAGTTTATTATACAAAGTGCATACCACTGTAATCGGATAAAGAGGATTCTGAATTGATAGGAGAAGAACTTTGTTGCCTCCTGATGGATCATCAGTATTTCCTGGCCGAGTGATCCTTTTGCTTGTAGAATAGTTGAAAAAAGCCTGTTGACCAGCAATGTACACAGGTTCATCCGCAGCAAACGTCACACATTCTTTGGCACTATCTATGTTTTCAAATTCCACTAGAGCCTGCCGTTTAAATGGCATCATCATAACATAGCTGAAAGGGAGATTGGGAAGGAATACCCAAATACAATAAATTCAGTTAACATTATTTTATCTCAATCAAGGAAAGCAGACTTTAAAAAAAATATGTCAAATTATACAGATTAGTATTCTTCACTACATATATGTAATGTTAGTCAATTCTTAAATCATCCAAATAAGCCATGGTACATCAGGTAGATGATGCATAGTTGCAAGCTTAGCCTCCTGTGACTGAGAGGTTTTCCACCTTTTGCCCTCCTGAGCACAAGTCTCTGTTAGTTACTAATGACACCGCCCCCTTTACTCTTCAGGTCACCACTCCCAAGCAATATTAGAAAATATCTAGATAGAGGGCACCTGGGTGGCTCAGAGGTTAAAGCCTCTGCCTTTGGCTCAGGTCATGATCCCAGAATCCTGGGATTGAGACCCACATTAGGCTCTTCTGCTCAGCGGGGAGCCTGCTTCCTCCTCTCTCTCTCTCTCTACCTGCCTCTCTGCCTACTTGTGATCTGTATCTGTCAAATAAATAAAATCTTTAAAAAAAAAAGAAAAGAAAATATCTAGATATAGAAACCAATGGAAATAAAACTGAACAGAAGATTAGCATTTGGGAACTCTAAAAACAGAAACTACTACCTCTATCGATTTTTCCAAATAAATAAGTGCCCACATAATAACTAAGAGCTGACTATACACTTTCATTTATCTTACTAAAAACAAGAGAATCAAAAGATACAGAGAAGCAACTCCAAACCAACCAATTTCATACAAATAATCTCCTCCAAAATATTTTTAAATATTAAAGAAAATTATTCACTGGATTATGGTAATCATGGTTGCCTATGAGTAAGAGGGTAAAGTTAGTCACATTTCACTGTATACTCTTGGGGAAGAACATATTTTAAATAAATATATGAAATAATAAAGCAATGAAGGGAGGAAGGGAAGAAAGAAATCAAAGCATGTGAATCACACCAGGGGAAACAATAATCTCCTCTGTTCATAAGAACAAGCCCCTTAAAAATGTTTTAAAATACAATCATCATGGCTTTATAACAGTAGAAGTCTGCAGAAAAATCATCACGCCAGGTACTCAGTGACAGCACTGTTTCTCAATAAGCATCTGGACCTACCGCTACCCTTTAGAAAGTGGCAAATGGTTTATTAGTAAGAAACAGACCACTTTGTAACCTGGCAAATTATGTAATTTCTAATGAATTTCAGCTTCTGCATTTATAAAACTTGAAGGATTGTTGTCAAGATTATGTTACTGCATACAAACTGCTTGCTTTGCCTCATTTTCATATCTTTAGAATCAAGAAAACAGAGCTGATGTGTAACAGGCATTCAAAAATCAGTATTCGTTTGTCTATGAGGCTTGTTAGCTCTCCCACCCACATTGTTCAAAATTAAAGAAAATAACAATAGACCTTGAATTAAAGATTTACCAATTATGAATGCAAAATAGAAATACTAGGAGAGAAAAGCATTCCTTTTAGAAATTTCTTGCTAACATTCTGATGTCTTGCATAAAAAACAGAAAACCCTGGAATTAGAACTATGCTAAAGAAATTAAGGAAGAACAAACATTCTCCTCTCAAATATATATGTTGGTTGAATACTAAATGGTATTACCAAGTAAATAAGTTAATAATGCCCTTTGATCCTCTGGCACACAGAAACTTATAAATGTTCAAAAATAAATTCTTTATTGGCCTATTATAGACTTGGTCACAGTAAAACTGCCTCTGTAACTATAGTAAGTGAACTAGAAGCACAGTTAAAAGTTAAAAAGTGTCATTACATGAAGATAAAGGGGAAATTAGAATGTTTCAGAATGCATCTAAACTGTCTGGCACATAATTTATAAGAAATCTTAAAAGCACTAATATGAGGGAGACTGGAAGACCAAAGGGGAAAAAAAAATAGACAACGGGACTAAGGGACATAGTAGGGTCAGTGCTTTCAACTTATAACTCAAAATAGATTTACCAATTTTTAAATGAAAATTAGGTCCGGGGGCGCCTGGGTGGCTCAGTGGGTTAAGCCTCTGCCTTTGGCTTAGGTCATGATTGGGATAGAGCCTCACATCGGGCTCTCTGTTCAACGGGGAGCCTGCTTCCCCCTCTATCTCTGCCTGCTGCTCTGCCTACTTGTGAGCTCTCTCTGTCAAATAAATAAATAAAATCTTTAAAAAAAAAAAAAAAAGAAAGAAAGAAAAGAAAAGAAAAGAAAAGAAAATTAGGTCCCAAAAGTTTTGTTTTAAAATTTTAAACCAGGGCGCCTGGGTGGCTCGGTTGGGTGTCGTCAGCCTTCAGCTCCAGTTGTAGTCCCAGGCTTCCTGCTCCACAGGAAGCCTGCTTCTCCCCTCTCTTACTCCCCTCGCTTGTGTTCCCTCTCCTGCTGTGTCTCTGTCCGTCAAATGGATAAATAAAGTCTTAAAAAATAAATAAAATAAAATTTTAAACCAATACAGCTAATTATACCTAGCATCCTCTCCTTTAATGGGAGGGGGAAAGGTAGAAAGAGAGACTCAGTAAAGATTTTTAAACATTCTTTTGATCCTAATACATGGATACACTACAGAATAAAGACAAAAAATATATAGAATTTCATTAAATTGACACAACCAACATCATATTGTAGTTGCTCCTAAACTTCTTTCCTACACATTTAGTTTTTAGGTATAAACTTACTACATGTTGAATTTAGCAACACATCTTTTTAATACGAGCAGTTTCTATATAATCTTCATAATCGCACACACACCACTAAAGAAATAAACAGAAAAAGGTTCTAAAATGCAACATTCTGAAGCAAAACACCTATTCCTCATTGGATTCAAGGTTCTTTCAGCTTTAAAAGCAGCCACCTCTTACTCAAGATCACCTCATACAGTTAAAACTCCTATGGCACACATTTATGCCAATCAAACTTCTAATTATATACCAATTTGTTCCAATTATTTCACTTTTTTACCCACAAAACTACCAATCCTGAGGGCAGAATGATGCACTATGCAAAGTCACTGATTTATATTCACATATAAAACACTTTACCATGGACTAAATATCAAAAAGTATACAGGCTACAAGTAGACAGGCCACTCAAAAGTGATTCAAATAATTCAACTTCAACAAACAGTCCTATTTCTTTAATGCCCAATGTTCAGGTCATGGTCATAATTAACATCAAAGTATCAATACAGTTATTATTTCTCTAAAGTTTCCACCAGTATTTGCTCATCAACGAGTTTTCTAATATTGCTTCAGTATTTCTTCACTTTAAGGAAGTAACTTTAAAAGCCCAATATTTAAAAAAAAAGGGGGGGGGGAATAAACCAGAAATAGCCATCTCTTTCTAACTTCATGAGACAATGCAACCCATAGGGCTAGCCTAGCACTAACATGCAAGGTCTAAATAAGGCTAAAGGTCTGCTTCAATAAATGAAGCTCCAGACAAAAACTTAACTTCCAATATCCATTTCAAACCACTAACAAATGATAGTCATCTTAATGACACTTTAAGAAATGGGCTTTCTTCTGCTGTATAGATTGCCAATTCATACCTCCAAGAATAAACAATATGTAACTGTGGTTTCTGAGGTTCATAAGTTGAGGATAACAGGTTCGCCAAGTCATCCACCTCTCTATAAAGTCATCAAGAGAATTAATAAAAAAGACGCCATGATGGAAGGTGTCACTTAACACTACTACTACTGCTGCTACTTTGAAGCAACGATTCCTGTTGGACATCTCTGATCACTCTCTCACCATCATCTATTTATGCATCCTTTCAAAACTCAGAACTCCACATAAATTTTTATAAGTTTTGAAGCAATCAAGCAATCAAACAATCTCAGCAAATATACTGAAATTTCTTTGCTGTTTGTATATTTTAAGTTAGTCTGTGCCTGATGCCTATAACCAAAACCCCAAACATAGTCACCAAGGAAAAAATAATAAAATCAACTCCAGACTACCCATACTAAGAAGAGAACAACAGCCGGGCATACTCCAAAAATAATTAGAATTTTTGAGTGTCTATTTTTGGCAGCAAATTCACTTTTCTGATTTTTCACTTAAGTCAATATTCTTAAGCATACAGCAGCTGTGGGAAGTGAAAGGAGGAGCCTGAGTGAATACAAAACACAAAATAAAACAAACTAGGATAAAACACTGATTGCTCATGGTCTGCGTAAGAACTCAACAACACAAACCTACACAAATAATGCCTACCCTTAATCTACCCCCTTTTACTTACCAATTAATTCTTAAATATTTCAAAATAAACAACCAAAAAAAAATCAGTTTTTAAGCACCACTACTTAAAATTCTAAAGATGAAGGGTGTAATCAACTCATTTAAACATTAAAGCAGTGTTTAATAAGGAATCATGGACTCATTTGAAAATCAGATGGAAGGTGCCGTAATCTATTTCACCTACAATCTGGCTGAGTGAAAAGTGATCATGGATCCACAAAAATACATCCATGCATCATCCCAGAAGGTTAAAACTAAGAGGTTTAAAAGAAATACAAAGGTTATTTTTTTTTTAAGATTTTTTTTTAAATTTATTTGACAGAGATCACAAGTAGGCAGAGACACAGGCAGAGAGAGAGAGAGGAGGAAGCAGGCTCCCTGCTGAGCAGAGAGCCCGATGTGGGGCTCGATCCCAGGACCCTGGGATCATGTCCTGAGCCTAAGACAGAGGCTTTAACCCACTGAGCCACCCAGGCACCCCTAAAAGAAATACAAAGGTTCTAAAGAAATACAATCACAGGCAAACAATATATACTATGACATTAATATATACTTAAACATCAAGGCTTTTACCATACTGTTTTCAATCTGCATGAAGTCCCTATGAGACTTACCATATTGTCCCAAATTTCTCCAGAGCCTCCACAAGGTCTGCTTCCACCACAGATTCACAGAGTCCTCGAACATGGACAACAGGTGAAACAGAAACTTTATGATGACTTCCACCTGCCTCCTAGCAAAAGAAAATTAATTTATAGTTAAAAACTTTCAAAGTCTAAACTGCATCTTTAGTAAATTCAATCCTGCATTAAAAAGCAAGCAAACAAACAAACAAAACCCCCAACCAAATTGCATTCACAAGTTAGCAAAAGGACCTGAGGAAAAAAATCATCAATTAAATGTTTGGCATGAAAATTTTGATTTTTTTCTTTTTTTAAGATTTTAATTTATTTGACAGAGAGAACACAGGCAGGCAGAGCAGCAGGCAGGGGAGAGAGAGAAAAAGGATCCTCACCGAGCAGAGAGCCCCCCCATATGTTTGTACATATACACCAAAAAAATCTATTAAAGGTTTTTTCCTCCTACAAGCAGACTAATCTAAAAGCACAAATGTTTTAGCTTTAAAACTTAAGAATCATTTTAAGAAAATTAAATCTCTGTATGGCTATTTTAAAAGCGTCTTTTTACTGTTTATAACTTAAAAAATTACATCATGGCTTAAAGAAACGAGCTAATTTAAATATATAAAGTAACCATGTGACTACTCTCTTACACTATTGTCAAATTCAACAAATAAATTCAGTCCTCTGCAAATACTAATTCAATACTTGGAATGTCATTTGAATTGCTTATGCTAAGTCTTTTCTATGGTCAAGCAGATATTCATTACATGCCACTAAGTTTGAAATGAATCATTCTGATTGTACACCATGTAACCAAACACTCCATTAACAACCTTAACAAATGAGACTCTGCCTAAGTAAAACTCAACAACCAAATGTGCATTATCATCATTAAGCTACTAAATATAACTGAACAGCAATGCAGGAAAAGAGCTCTAAATCATACCTGAAAACCTAATTTGGAACATATATTTAAAGTTTAAATAATAAGTTTTACTCTAAAAATAATGAGACAACAATTAACTTCAAGAAATAAGACAGTCATCTTTGCTATCCTTAGAAATCAGCTGGTGAAGGTAAACGTACTGAAGAAAACTACATTGGCCAAGACTCTTCAAAAAGTTAGTATAAAAAAATAGTGGAAGATTTTAGATTAAGACTAAAGAGAGACAACAACCAAAGGCAATACTTAAGTCTTTATAATAGTAAAAACTGGTATAAAAGACATCTTAGGGATAACTGGAGAAATTTAAATACAGACATGATATTATATTATACAATAGAACTACTGTCTTAGGTATACCATTATAATGGTAATGTTTATGTGAAAAGAATATCCTTATTCTTTTTTTCCCCTAAAGATTTTATTTATTTATTTGACAGAGACAGAGATCACAAGTAGGCGGAGAGGCAGGCAGAGAGAGAGGGGGAAGCAGGCTCCCTGCTGAGCAGAGCCTGATGTGGGGCTTGATCCCAGGACACTGAGATCATGACCTGAGTCAAAGGCAGAGGCTTAACCCAATGAGCCACCCAGGTGCCCCAAGAATATCCTTATTTTTAGGAAAGCTGGGATATTTAGGGATGGATCGTCATGATATATGCAACTTACTTCCACAGTTTAGGGGGAAAATGTATATAAATATAGATATACACATATGGAGATGAAATCCCAAATAGCAAAATGTTAAAAACTGATTAATCTAGGTGAAGGACATATGTAATTGAATATTTCACAGAATAAAAAGTTGGGAAATTATTTTATTATGTAATACTTAAGGCCTACAACAAGGTATGAAGAACAATATAAAGTCATTAACTCACCACTCAGTTTAAAAAATAAAACACTACCAGTCAGCTGAATAGATCTACCTCCCTTCCCATCATGGATATCCATTATCTTGAATACAATGCTTAAAAGAATGACCATTTTTCAAATTGGTCTTCTCTCAAAGAAATGGATTCCAGGACCAATTTTTTTAAATCCCTCAAAAATACCTTATGTTAATATATTATTATTTAATTTTATTTCCTAAATGGAACAGTTCAAAATGTAAGTCATTCTTCAGAAGCTAAAAGCTATTAAATGTAAACACTATGCTACTTAGGGGAAGATACAATTATCTCAACTTCAAGGCAGAAAACATATTCTGTCCCCCTTGTTATTTCCCTAATACCCCCTCAGTGAATCTGCCATTCATGAGTTTATCTACCTTGATATTTCTCTCATCTTTGTATTATGGCCCCTTTTCTTGAACTTAAATTTTTTTCATCCTTTTGGTGAAAATAAAAAAAAGAAAACCCCCCAGGGTTGTTTCCAAATATAAAACTGATATACTAATGATATCTTTTCAAACAATATTTTTACCACCCCCTTTGCCCCAAATATTAAAAGTCCTGGGGGGGACTTTTTGGGGTTTTTTTGGTTTGGAGAAAGAGAGCAAGTGTGCACAAGCAGGGGAAGGGGGCAGGGGAAGACGAGCAAGATTCTTAAGCAGGCTCCACGCCCAGCACAGAGCCCAACGCTGGGGCTCAATCATGATCCAAGGCAAAATCAAGAGTCAGATGCTTAACTGAGCCACCTGACGCCCCCTAAAACTTTTCTCAAATCAGTATTTTCTTATCTCTACCTATCTTATATACTGGTGGTGAGAAATCTGAAATCAGCTGTACAATTGCTTTTATTTACCCTAAAATTACCTCTTTTGAAGTATCATACTATGCATCTAACTACTAATTGGTGAATAAATCAGTATTATTTACCCCATGCATGTATTAACACTTTGTCTTCTCCAGTTCAAAAGTTTCTTTTTAAAATCCTTTCTCATACAGAAGCCCAAATTCCTTCCATTTCTAATTATTTAGTTTTCTAGGCTCCATCCAGATCTATTTCAGACTAAAAACAATATTCCAAGTGAGCACTCAGCAAATAAAGGCATGCCTTCATTTTACATACACTTTTTTTTCTTTTTTAATTACTCTATCCCTTCCTTATGCAAACTTTGTCAACTATAATGGAGGCATTCTCTGGTTCCCTTTACAGGCTATAGACCAGTCTAGTTATAACCACTCCAAACTCCCAGCCCCTTAAAGACTATCTGAAGGACCAACTCTAATAACAACAACTTTAAGTGTGAATTTTGACTATTGTTGATTAAAGAGCACGCTCTTCTGAAGAGAAGGGAAGCTCAGTAGAGTATAAATGAAGCTTCTATCTGAGAAAAGTAAGAAGGGCCCATTAATGCCTCTTCACATAGTAAGGCAACAACTGTAAACCAGTAAAGCCAGGCACAATGTCCTTACTAGGCTTTTTTGTTTTTCCAACATCTCCATGCCCAACACATGCTCAACAGCAACTGAACAACCTTCTTCTGCCCTCTTATAATTACAGGATTAAGAAAGTCCAACCTCGGATGCCTGGGTGGCTCAGTCGGTTAAGTGGCTGCCTTCAGCTCAGGTCATGATCCCAGGGTTCTGGGATCAAGTCCCACATCAGCTCCCTGCTCCACGGAGAGCCTGCTTGTCCCTCTCCCTCTGCCTGCCGCTCTGACTACTTGTGATCTCTCTGTCAAATAAATAAATAAAATCTTAAAAAAAAAACCTCCAACCTCAAACTCAGTAATTTATTTGCCAACACCAAACACAGAACCACTGCCAACTGATTATCCAGCTTCTCCTTACATACCTCCAATGACAGGAAACCATCTACTCATGAGACAATCCATTATATTTTTAGAAAATTCTTCCTAGTATGCATCCAAATCACCCTGTCATTTTGTATCCAAAATGGCCTTTGAAGTCAGATTAGCATTTCAATCTGGACACTTACTGGCTCATTGATCTTAGGCTAATTACTTTGCTGAGCCTCAGTTTCACTATTTAAAAAAAAATCTGTATCACATAAGATTACTGTAAATAAATATACAATATACTAATATAAAATGTCTAGCACAGTGAGAGATGTAGTTATTTAGCAATGGTTCAAGAAATATTAAATGGTGCCACCTACCCTTATCTACATTTCCTTCTTCTACATGATAACCTTCCAATTATTTGTAATGATTGCTCACACCACACCTAAATATACCCGTCAGGCTGAACAGCCCCAGATTCTTCTGTCATTCCTCTTATAATGAGATTTAAAGTGTCTTTTCCATTCTGGTAATCATTCTCTGGATGCATTAGAATTTATCAACATTAAAGAAAGAATTCTCTCTCCCTCCCTCTCTCTGTCAAATAAATAAATAAATAAATCTTTTTTTTTTTTAAAAAGTGGGTGGCTCAGTGGGCTGAAGCCTCTGCCTTCAGCTCAGGTCATGATCTCGGGGTCCTGGGATCGAGTCCCGCATCAGGCTCTCTGCTCAGCGGGGAGCCTGCTTCCCCCTCTCTCTGCCTGCCTCTCTGCCTACTTGTGATCTCTCTCTCTCTGTCAAATAAATAAATCTTAAAAAAAAAAAAAGAACTAAGAATTTATCAACATTATACCAAGAAATGAAAACAGTATTTCTAGATACTAAGTTATCCCTTTTATTTGGGTAGTTCATACAAATCAAGAACAAAGGAGTTTTAAGGGGGCAGCTGCACTACATGATTTTTATTAAACAATCACATCTGTTGCTCTTTTTTTTTTCTTTTTTTAGAGAGGGAGAAATGTGGGAGACAAGCGGGGAGGGGGGATCTTAAGCAGGCTACATACCCAGCAAGGAGCCCAACATGGGCTTGATCCTACCACCCTGAGATGACGACCTGAGCCAAAATCAAGAGTTGGACACTTAACCGACTGAGCCACCTAGGCACCCATTTCTCTCTTCCATTTTTTTTTTAAGAAATAATAGAGCAGATCCAAAATATGGGAAACCCTTTAATTTTCTTATTTAATATTTTTAGGTACATCTGATCACATAACAAAAATTAAAAAGAACAGCCATATGCTTCAAATAACTTTCTAAAAAAATCTTTGCTTTTTTGCTCATGTAGTAGAAATTATTTGGTTTTGGCCACCCAGAACTCCTCCCCCCCACTTTTTTAAAAGATTTTATTTATTTATTTATTTAACAGAGAGAGAGAGAGAGAGAGAGAGAGAGAGAGATATCACAAGTAGGCAGAGAGGCA